>NW_026652285.1:106550673-106749434 GCF_009828535.3 Hylobates moloch
GGGGGGGTTATGTGTGTTGGAGATCGCAGCTGTTGCGCCTCCAGGGGCCTCTTGGATACTGTCACCCATTCCCTGTGAGCTCTCCACACCCCCACCTTTGTGTTCCCTCCAACCCCACCCAGGGTCTCCTCCCTGTGGGCTTGGGAGTCATGGGCCTGGGTTCGAGGTGTGACCTGCTCGGTGGCCTTGGTGTGTTGAGGCCTCTCGGGGATCCTGTCCCAGAGCTGCCTTGGTGCACCCTCCCACAGCCTCACATTCAGAGGCAGAGGTGCGGGAGGAGAGGCTGAGTCCAGAGGTCCCCTCCTCCTAGTTCAAAGCTCATTGTAACCTGAAACTTACAGACTCCATTTACACAGTCCCGTGTGTGCGGGTGCATGAGCCCAGCATGTGTACTGTTTTCGCACACGTGGGAGCTCGCCGTGGACTCTGCCTCCCACCCAGTGGGATGAGCGGGGTGTGCTCAGAGCCTCAGTGCACCGAGGAAAGCGCAGCCCATTTCCTTTGCTGGATTGGAAGTCACAGTGGGGTGCTGGGGGCTCCCAGACAGGTGGGAACGGGGGCCCACTGCCTGACTCCCTGGGACCCAGCTGGGATCTGGTCCTGGTCTTCTGATGTCCCGGGTCGGAAGGATGACTGTCCCATGGCTATGCCTTTCAGGAGCCCCGGAGGCCCTGTGGGGTGGTGTCCTCCGCATGGGCCGTGGGGGAGCACACGCTCTGAGCTTGAGCACTGGCTCCACCGCCACTTGGCAGTGTGACCTCGGGCAGTGCTGCACTGAGCTTGGCAGGGCTCTCTGCCCTTGCTGTGTCCACTGCTGGGAGCATGTCAGGCCTCCCTGCCTGGCTGGCTCCAAGGCCTTTCTGGTCCCTGTGTGCAGACAAGGCCCCTCACCTTGGGACCCCAGATTTCTTATTTGTGCGCTGGTTTACTGTGTCTTTCCCCGTGGGGCATCACTTCTACAGGACAAACGCCAGGCCTTTGCCGGGTAGACCAAGGGCTCATGGTGACCTCCTCATCTGGGATTCTGTAGCTCTGTTGGGGCAGCCTGGACATGCCAGGGCCTTTCAGGGTTTCAGAGTGCTGCCTCCGATGTGACCTCCCTGGTCGTCCTTCCTTGTCCTTCCTTGCTACCCGCAAGCCTTCCCCATGTGCTGGCTGGGCCCTGGGCTTGCAGGCTGGGGCCAGGGAGATCTGGACAGAAGCGTCCACCCCATGCAGCTCACTGTGTGGTGGCGCCCGGTGGTCCTTGTGCACAGCTGAGCTCAGACCACAGAGGGTCTGGGGTTGGAGGCGGCATGGACACGATGAGTGCCCTCACTCCTGGAGAGAACGCCGCCAAGAGAAGGGTGGCTGGCCCGGCGGGTAGCTGCTGAGGGGCCGTTGCGGAAGGTGGGTGGTCAGCAGAGGGCACAGTGTCCCTTCTTCCACTGGGTTCCACCTGAGGGAGTGGCAGGAGCTGGAGGGCCTGGGGAAGAGGCCGCATCAACCTCACTTGAGGGCTGAGTGCTGAAGACAGTGTGCGGGGCCCTGGGCTGGCAGGTGGGTCACCCTCGCTCTGGGACACGCTCAAGAGAGCGCCCTGGAGAGGGGTTTGCATCCGAAGCTGATCCTGCTTCCCATCACATTCCCACCCAGTTACAAAAGTCTTCCCTCCCACCGGCCCAGTGGGGGCTGCTGGGGCTCGGGGCTGAGTGGGGTCCTTGCTGCCTGTCTCGTCTGACGTGTGGCTTTGGAAAAGTCCCTTGACCCCCCAGGCCTCTGTCCTCTGCCATGAGGGCTCAGGGGACCCGTCGTCTAGAGCCAGGGTGCTCTTGGGCAGCCGCCACTATCTCTGGCCCCCCTGGTGTTTTTGCTTTACATTCAGGCAGGGCCAGGGCAGCCCTGGCTATGAGCCCAGGTGGGTATGGGGCTTGGCGGGGCTGCCGTGTGTCCAGCGAGAGCCGGCTGGGCTGAGCTTCTCCTCAAATGCTGATGGGGGCCAGACTTCTGGGGGCACCGTCTCTTTCCATAACATAATCACCCCTAGTCCTCGCCCCTAACAAGCTGGCAGAGAACTCTTGCCCCATTTCATGGCCGTGGCACTGGTGGCTTGGGGCAGGGCCTGGTGGCCAGCTCTTGGGCCGGTGCCTCTGGTTCACTGGGCCTGTGGCCTGGCCCTTGGGGTATAGGGGATGGGCCTGGGGGTGGCGTGCGCTCCCTTGAAGTGGTCTGCCCTTGTCTCTGCCTGTCCTGAGGATGAGGGTCATCAACTGAGTCGGGGCCGTGGGGCAGCCACGGGTGCGCTAGTGCAGGGCCGGGCCTGTCTCCCCCCGGCGGCGTGGCAGGTGACTGGGCCAAGATGGCTGCAGCCCTTCCTGGGCGCTGCTGCGTGTTGAAACCCGTCTGTGACGTGGCCAGCGGTGTTGAAATAAGTGCCTGTGCATTTCCCAACATCCTGCCAGCCTGGTGCAGGACTGGGTGCCAGGCCCAGCCTGGGCCTCCCTTGTGGGGTGCTCGGGCCCCACTTCCCTCCCTGGGGAGGGGAGGAGAGGCCACTTCGAGGGAGTGATGTCAAGGCAGGGTGACATTAGTCTGGACCCACGGGATCCTTGCTACTTCCCCATTTTATGGAGGGGAAACTGAGGTGTGGGGAGGGGTGAGGATGGGGCTTGAAGCCAGGCCATCCAGTCTCAGTGCTGCTCGTAGAGGCAGAAGGGCATGGGGAGGGAGAGGGAGAGCCAGGTAGGCCGAAGGCGCCTGGCGGCGTGGCAGGACACGCGCCCACTGGGGAGGTGGAGGGCCGCAGCCAGGGCCCCAGCCGAGGGCCGCCTGGATGCTGGCTTTGCTGCTTGGGGCTGGAGCGTGGGCCTATCCTGGGCTGAGTGTGGGAGATGGTGTGGAGTGGGTGCCTCAGGCGAGTGTCCCTCTTCCTTTGGCTGGAGGAGGCCTGGCCCTAGGACTGTCCCGTGAGGGGAGACAGTGGTCGGACCCATTGCAGAATTGATTCGTTCTCACTGAGTTCCAGGCGCATGGCTTAGAGGGCATCGCGGAGGCCTCCCCATCATCTTACGGGGTGGGTGTTATTAGGCTTAGTTTAGAGGAGGAGACGGAGGATCAGAGAGGCCCACTGACCCACCTGGGGGCCCCCAGCAGGCAGAGGAACTGTGTCCAGGTGCTGGACTGTGAGGCCCTGCTCTTCCCGGTACTCTACCACCTCAGAGGGTGGCAGCAGAGGGCCCGGCAGGGCGTGTGCTCCTGTGGGGCAGGCGAGTTCTGGCTCTGCCCTTGTAGGCTGTGTGACCCCAGGCGGTATAGCTCAGGCTCTCTGGTCTGGACTGGGCGGGGAGCTGCTTGAGATCTGGAATCTGGCACTCTGGTGAAGGGGCAGCAGGAGAGGGGCTGAGACCCAGCCTTCCTGGTTGCAGAGCTACCGTAGGCCAGACCCTCCTGCCTGCTGGGTGGGGCCTGGCATTCCAGGAACCTGTGGCCAAGCCTGGCCTGGGCTGTGGCGTCTGCCCCGGGTTCGTCAGCAGGGGAGGGGCCCTGGAGACCAGTCCGTTATGGATGAGGAAGCGGGCGCCCAGAGAGGGTGAGGAGCTGGGCTGGGTTACACAGCCAAGTGTCCACAGAGCTGGGGGCGGTCAGGAGCCATGCTTTCTGGTAAGGCGGAAGTGTCTGGGGCCAGGGTGGGATGAAGGACTCGGGTCCCAGAGAGCAGCCTTTGGTGCTGTTCCTTGGGCTAGGAATGACAGTAACAGGAAGGGCATGGCCACCGAGATGCGCTCAGTTATGGGCACCTGCCGCCTGCCAGGAACTGTGGTCCACACCCGACTGTCTTTAACAGCTGTGTGCCCGCTACTGTGTGCCGGGCCCTGCGCTCAGCCCTTCTTGTGTGTGGTCTCCAACCCTGCATGTTCCCAGGCCGTTGGCCCATTTTCCAGATGAGAATACTGCGGTGCAGAGAAGCAGCATTGTGTGCTGCGGTCCTTGGCCAGGAGGTGGTGGGGCTTTTTTTTGACCTAGATCTTCCTGTCTTCTGGTGCCAGGGGTCCCCATTGTCTGTCTGTCATCCTCCCTAGGCCTACCTTCCTCATGGTAGACATGTGTGCAGGTCTGTCCCATCCCCCCGCTATCCACAGAGAGGCCCGGGGTTGGCATGGGGAGGTGTCGGAGCCTACTGGGTTGTAGCTGGAGGGAGGTGAGTGGCACCTCCCACAGGAAGCCCCCCTTGATGTCTCCTCTGCCTTGCCACATTACCAGCCGATAGCCAGGCTCCTGGAAAAGGCTGTCTTTCTGAATCTGGACTGGGTGCCCCTGGGCAGGGCCCACCTTTGTTTTCTAATTTATTTTAATTAAAATTTTAAAAATTAGAGACACGGTCTTGCTTTGTTGCCCAGGCCAGACGTGAACTCCTGGGCTCAAGTGATCCTCCCGCCCCGGCCTCTCGGGTAGTGGGGACTTCAGGAGTGCGCCACCTCACCTGGCCTCCCAGCCTGGCTTTTCTCTGCCTTTCCTAGCCCCGGGTTCGACGGAGGAAGCAGGCGCCTGATGGGCAAGTGCTCTCTGAGTGGTGCATGAAGGTGGCTGTCCAGGTGGCTGTCTGTGGTGTCGGTTAATCCTCACGGCTTCCGGGAGTTAAAGGCGAGGGCGCCATCCCCTTTCTGAGGACAAGGACATTTAGACCCAGCGAGGTTGAGTCAGATGCCCAAGGCCCTGCCCAGCCGTAAGCGATACAGCCAGGACTCAAACCCAGATCTGCGGACGGCGGCCGCTGTGCCCCAGTGAAGCTTGAGCCTGGGCGGTGGTTCGCACTCACCACCTGTGGGATGGATGAGGAAAGGCCAGCCTGGTGGTCACTGCCACTTCCCCAGTGTGGGCTGCGCCCAGCCTGAGGGTGGCTCTGGTCCCCAGCTGTCCTGAGGGGTGAGGGGGTGAATCGCAGGCCACCCTCCTGGTGTGGGCTGCGCTGGTCACTGGTCTTTGGTCACAGGGATCCCGGCCCTCAGCCCAGGCCCAGGGCCACTCTTTCCACAGGCTCTGGCTGGAGGGAGGCCCCCAGGGCACCCCCTGCCTCCGGTTTTCCTCCCAGACCAAACCCCCACAACCTCCACATGTTGAGCCCTGAGAAAATGCCGTTCCCTCTGCCTACCCAGAGAACGGCCAGGCCAGCGGCTGCCTGGGGAGGCACAGCAAGTGGGTGGTAAAATTTAGACCTTTTGCCTCCTGGCGACTTCCTTCTTCAGTTTCATTTCTACAGAAGAGGGGATAGAGGCTCAGAGAGATTGTCTAACCTGCTTGGGGAAGCACAGCTTGGCAGTGCCTTGTGTTACTGCTTGGATCTCCTTGGAACTTGGCACCTGCCTGGCTAGTTCTTAAGGACTGTGGAGACTCCTGCAGCCGGTGCCGACCTGGTCCCGCTATCCTGTAGGTCTGTACTTGGCACCTGCTATGTGCCAGGCACTGGCCAGGGCCCAGGGTGTCACAATGGAGTGGCCATGGCCCTGTCCTCAGTAGCCCTCAGCCTTGGCACCCAGGGTGAGGGGCTGACTGTGCCCTGCACTGCAGGGAGTGCTCTGGAGGGGGTATGTGGGAGATGACACCCCTACCCCAACTGAGAGACTCTGGGAAGGCTTCCTGGAGGAGGTGTTATGTAAAACGGAGCCAGGCTGGAGTGAGCCAGGAAACAGGTGGAGGAGTTTCAGGCCCAAAGAACAGCATGTTCAAGGCTAGAGGCGAGAGAGCCTGACATGTTCCTGGAATGACCCAAGGCTGGGGGTGGAGAGCAGGCCGGGCCAGAGCGCAGGCCACTGTGGGGAGGTGGGAGCTGCCTGCTGTCTTCCTGGCCTGGTGCCGATGGCTGTGGCTGGCTGGGCACCCAGGAAACCTTCCTGCCTCCAGAATCACAGTGGCTTCTGGGGTCTGGGAGGGGGGCGCTCTTCATGGAGGGCGGCCGAGGGCTCCCGGGTGGGCTGTGGACACTGTGAACAGTTGCTCCAGGCAGTGGGCAGGGGATTCCAGGCAGGTCCTGGCCCGGAATAAACCCTGGTTCATCTGAGGGTCAGCCCGGAGACCGTGTGTGGATGATCGGCCTGGCGGGAGAGCTGGGAGTGACGCTGGGTCGGCCGTCTGGTTTTCCAGCTGGGAACACGGGCCAGGGCCAGGGCCAGCGGGCAGCCTGGGGTGGCCAGCAGGTGGGCCCAGGGCCGGCAGCTCTGGGCCCTGTGTGGGTTGTCAGGGCTTGAGGAGAAGCCTGAGGGCTGGGGCGGGGGCGATTTGGAGGCAGCCACTCCCTGGTGCGGAGCAGGAGGGCCGGCTTCTGGCGGGAGAGCATTCTCGGTGTGAGAGTTTGTGTTAGTGGCTGGGGGGTTGCTGAGATTCTGTAAAACACTCCCCAAAACAAACAACAAACACCGCGCACCCTGCAACTCGATGGCAGAGGCCACCAGAGAAAACAAGCTGCCGCCCGCCTGCCCTCCCTCCCTGCCCCCTGCACAGCCTGCTGGCCTCCCTTCTCCCCATGCGGGCAGATCATGGCAAGCCTTGCTATGTATTAATTTTTTAAAACAAAAATGGAATTCAGATTTCTGTTTCCTATCAAAGTTGGGATCTTCCTTAGGAAGGAAGGCACCCTCCCACCGGCCCCGCTGGTTGGGGTGGAAGAAGGCGGCCCCTCTGCGAGCGCAGCCAGGCCTTCTCGTGGAGGCCCAGAGGGGTACCCTCAGCCGCGGGGCCTGCCTGTGCCAGCTGTCGCACCTCGCGGTGCCCAGGGTTGTGGGAGTCTAGGAGCTTCGGTGCCTGGCAGGGTGCGTGTGTGTGCATGTGTATGTGCCTTGTGCTCTGACCTGTGCGCGTGCCTGTGTGCCCCATCCACACTGCTCCTGTCTGTGCTGTCTCCATTTCTCTGTGGGGGCAGAGGTCCCTCCAGTGTCCCAATCACAGCCCCCACTGCTGCCCTGTCCCACCCTCTCTTCTCTCTCCTCCCCTGCCGCCTGCCACACTCTGCTCAGGCAGCCTTGGGCTCATGACTCGACAGCCCGGCCAGCTGCGTGGCCTCGGCCAGGACGACCTTTGTGTGTTGGAGCCTTGCCGTGTCCTCTGTCTATAGAAGGTGATGCTTAGGGAGCTCTCAGAGAACCAGTGAGACCTGTGCTAGCTGGTGCATCTCGGGTGCTCAGCGCACAGGCAGCACCCTCCCTGGCTGTGCTCACGGGGGAAGCCGGGCACTGGGCATGGAAATGAAAGCATGGTAGAGAGGGACCTCCTGGCCCCTTGCAGCTGAGACCAGCCAGGGGAGCAGCCCTAGGGACCTGGCTGGGCCTGTGGGCTGCAGGGTCTCAGGAGGGAGGGAAGGGGTATGGTGAGGGCACCTTGGGCGTCAAGTCTCTGAGGGGGTGCAGGAAGCATTTCCTTACCTGTGGCAGGCAGTGGGCGGGCTGACCTCTGGGCCATGTGTTCACCAGCTGAGTGTGCGATTGTGTGCCCTGGCCCCGTGCCACGCCCGGTGTCCCTGACCCGTCAGCCGGGTTTTCCTGGCAGCCCTATGACTGCTGGCCTAGGGGCTGGCCCCCTGAGGGGCTGGCACTGGGAGTGGGGACCTGGCCAGTCTTGCCCAGCCTTTGGGGACGGAGCCCAAAGCTCACTGCATCCGTGCTGGGCACTGACAGCACCCATTCTCACCCTCCCCGTGCTCTGCCTTCATTTCTGGGGGCCTCTGGCAGTGTTGGGGTTACTGATCTCAGCCAGCCCCAGGGGTGTTGGGTCCTTGATGGCGAGCTGGCTGCCCTCCCTGGGCCACATGCTGTCCCACATGGAAGGTGATGGTGTTGTCCCCATCACTGCCTGACCAAGGGCAGGTGGCCCAGAGCATGGGAGGCCGGGAGCATGAGAGGGGCCCCCAGTGTCCAGCACAGTTGTGGGGCTGGGCCCTCCTTAGAACTCAGCCCTGCGTGTGCTGGCATCACCACTAGGGAAGGCGCGCGTGTCCTTCCTGCACAGCTGGGTGAAGTCTCCGTGTGTGTGTGCCCTGCAGCCAGCACATCCACACCCCCATCTCCCGCCACCCCTCGGAGATGACCGTTTTCCCACCTTCCCTCTCCGGGACCACTTCTGTCTCTTCTTGGCCTTTGTGAAAACAGAGGTCAGTTTGGATGTGGGGGTCAGGGAGGAGCACTCTACTCTTGCAGAGATTTAACATTTTTATTCTGGCCTCCAGCTTCTGCCCGATTTTCACCGTCTGTGTGTGCGTTTTGATCTGTCACACCCTCCTGCTCTGCAGACTAGCTTCTGTCCCCAGGAAGCCATCTCGCCACCCCCCTCCCCACCCACTTCCATCAGAACCGGTATGGGGGATGTTGCGTGAGCTGATGGGGTGCTGAGCGGGGACCCTCCTGCTCTGCCACCCTTGGAGGGGCTGTGAGAATCCAGGTGTGCGTGGAAGGGCCGAGCTGGGGCAGGTGATGTGCAGTGCAGCGTCGGCCAAACCCAGGCCTGGCCCTTGTGCCGCCCTCCTGGAGTGGTGGCTGTGGGGGCAGACAGTGGTACCCTGGGTGGTGAGCAGGTTTCACGATGACTGTGGCTGGGGACAAGGAGCTAGCTTGGCAGGAAGCTGGCAGCCACCCAGGGTTCTGGGCAGGGCTGGGGCAGAGGGCACAGGCAAGGCACAGAGCTCTGGGGGTGCCAGGCCACTCCGGCTGTTTCCTGGGAGATGAGTTCCTGGCTGGATGCTGTCATCCTAGGCAGAGAGGCGAGTTCTCTGTCTGCTGGGTTGGCGTTGGGGAGCCAGGCCGGTGCTGGTGTTGCTGCCTTGCTGCCACCACCTGAAGGTGTGTGTACTGGCCAGCGCCTGTGTGTGGGGTCCTTACCACTGTGTGGTTTAACCCTTGCCACCCAAGAGAGCTGTGGCCATCTGCCTCCAGAACGCAGATGGTGAACAGAGCTGGCCTGGTCCCAAAGGGTCCTGTGGCCTGGAGGCAAATGTGGATGCTTGTTGGTTTATTTGCTTAGAGGCAGGCTCCTGGGTGCCGAGGGAACAGGCTGTGGCCCCTGTCACCTGTCCCCAAGGAGCAGTGCCTGGGGCAGGTACTGAAGTGGTGGCCCTCCATGCCCCTGCCAGCCTCAGGACTGTGGCCGTGAGGCTGGGTCGGCCGCTCAGAGTCACAGGAGGGGTGGGTAGGGAGCTCTGATCCCGGGTAGCGCGTGCCATCCGCTTGCTCCCAAAGGCAGCCTGGAGTTGGGGTTTGCCGAGGGAGGCTGCCCCCGCAGACCCCAGGCTGTGAGGCACCCCAGCCTTGCAGGGAGTCCAGGCAGCCTCAGGAGTGGCCTCTGGAGCCTGGAGGGCAGGAGCCAGGCCATCCTTGGCTGTGACTTTGTTTTGTTTCCTCAAGTCAGATTGTCCTGCTTCATCCTGTGCCCGGAAGAGACGTCCTGCTGCTGTCCTCGGGTGGGGACACACGTCTCTTGCCTTCCCTCCTTGACGGTGGGGGTGGACCTCAGCCGCCACCCATTTGTCAGTCAGCAAACGCGGCTCCTGCTGGGTCACTTGCCTGCCAGCTGAGCTCCTGGGATGCAGCCCAGCCTTTGGGGCCCACCCGGCTCCTCCAGCCTTATAGCTCCTCCCCACCACACCTCCTCTGCACAGCAGGACCAGGAATTATGCTGTTCTCGGTTGGACCTGCTTGTCCGTGCTTAGCTGGGCCTTTCTGATCCCTGTGGGCTCCCTGAGGGCGGGGCTCGGGCCTGCCCCATCAGCAACAGCTGTTGCTGAGGGCACAGATGCCCTGTGCATGGGATGGAGATGAAGGAGGCCCGGGGGCTCCGTGACAGACCGTGGGAGGGGAGGCTGGCTGTCCTGTGGTGAGCTGCTTCTGGGGCACCCTGAGATGGGGCCTCCCTTCACTTCGTGGCCATCCAGGCATCTGTGTCTGTGTCCGGGAAGTCGAGGAGGGCCCCCAGGACTGAGTCGCTGCCCGTCACTGACCGTCTGTGGCAGGCACTGCCAGTGGCCGTGGCCCAGGGTCTTGGTGGCTCTCCCTCATCAGGGGCTTGCTCCAGGCCTTAGATGATGCTCCTGTGCTCCCTGACAGCCGCAGGGTCTCACCTTCCTGCTCCAGCCCCTCTCTGACCCCACCCTGCGGTCCTGGGAGGTAGGTAGCAGGACAGCCCCATTATACAGATGGAAGACCTTAGGCCCAGCCTGGGTGGGTTCGTGGGTCCGGCTCAGCCCCTCTGTGCCTGTAGTCTGTAGGGACCTGGGCCCAGCTGCCCCTAAGGATGGAGCTCAGCCTTCCCCAGCTCCAACCCTGGGGCCTTGTGTGGGAGGGGCAGTGGCCCTGGGATCTGGCCTTGGCGGCTGCAGCCCCCTCTCCAGTATGGCAGAGCCTGGAGGCATGCTGGTCTCTGGGTCCGAGACTGTGGCCTCCCAGCCTGCTTCCCTTGGGGGGGCGGAAGGCCTCGGGGCTGTCGGAGCTTCAGGATTAGGGACTCCAGCCCAGCAGGGGCTCCCTTTTCTGTGTCCCCGCCTGAGCACAACCTTCCTGTCCTCTCCCCTGCAGCCTCTCTGTTGTTGTGGTCGGTCGTGCCGCCTGAGGGCCAAGTGTGGCCTTGGCACTGCCACCGTCCACCAGCGGCAAGTCAGGGCAGGTGCGTGTGTTGGGGGTGGCCGCCCGCGGTGTAGGCCGGAGGTGGCGTGCCGGCCCTGTGAGTCACGCCGATCCAGGATGGGAGTGGGGGTGGCCGGGGCACTGTGAGCTGGCGTGCTGAGGCTGGCCTGCCCATGGCTTGGCCTGGGGGCAGGGGTGGGGTGGGGTCCTGCCCGGCTTCTCCTGGAGAACCTGGGTCAGGAGCCAGGGGCCAGATCAGGGCTGGGGACTTTGTGTGGGGTTGGATAGGGGCTGGGGTGGCCATGAGAAGTGAGGAGCCTCCCACGAGCCAGTGGTTGCAAGGAGCAGATGCCGCCTCGCAGGTGGGCAGACCCCCTGGGAGGAGGCTGCAGGCTGGGAGGTAGACAGGACGGGCCCCTCGGTGTGATGGTTGGGGTGTCCAGGGACTGGACTTGGAAAAGTTTGGTGACCTAGTGCCGTGGGATCCCTGCTCTCTGTGGCCAGTCCTTGGCCCTCCTGTTGCAGCCCCATGACACCTGGCTGTGGCTTGTCCCAGCTCCTGGGCCAGGTGGGGAGTGAAGCTGGCCACCGAGCCTCCTGGAGCACCTTTGCCCTTCCCCGGCACCCGGATCTGGCTGAGGTCTGAGGCCAGAGGAAAGGCCTCCTCCAGAATCCAGGGCTGCCTGTCCTGAGGTCAGGGGCTTTGAGCTGCAGGCAGACGGCACCTTCCACCCATGGCCACATTCCCCACTGTCAATCTGCAGTAGAGACAACAGAGCCCTCGGGAACCCCTCCCAGCAGCTGAGGGTTCAGGGGGTGCCCCTCATTATACCGGGGAAATGTGGCCCCAGGGGGCAGGAGGTGCAGGGCCCAGTCAGAGACTGAGCGTGAACCTGCTGGGGCCTCAGGCCAGCTCTGTGACCTGGACAAGGAGTTTTCCTTCTCTAAGCCCCCGTTGCTGCTGTCAGAGCCTGCGGTGGGCACTGATTTGAGGAAGGACAGACATGGGCTGGGAGGGTTGGGGGAGGCCCTGGAGAGGGGGACCCTGGGGAGGGAGATCTTGGAGCTGCAGAGGCTTTAAAGAGGCAGGGGTGTGGGAGTGCCGGCCAGGGTGCCTGGCCTGGGCTGGGGGCTGGGTCCAGGGATGCGGCTGGCCTCACCTGTTGGTAGAGCCCTATCCGGAGGAGTTGAGCTCAGACCTTAGCTAGCGCTGACAGCGCTGGGGCAGAGTGCTGAGAGGGGCTCTCTCAGGGCTGTCACTCAGGGCTGGGCCCTGTTGGATCTTCTAACTGTCTGAGCGGGAGAGGGAAGGCTTCCTGGAGGAGGTGTCCCTGGCAGGAAGATGCGGAGGGAATGACCGTGTGTGCTGTAAGGGCCAGACCCGGGGCTGAGAGGGGCTGGTGGGAGATGGTGGGATCTGGGAGGGGCAGGACACCATGGTCTATGTGGTGCCCGCCCTTCTCCCTCCTCCATGGCCGCAAGGCCCCTCTGGTAGAGAGGGTGGTGCTGGCCTTGAGGGATCTGGCCGGCAGGTAGGCAAGTGAATGACAGAGCCCCTCAGGTGGATTTGGGGGTGGGGCCTCCTGCCTCTGCCTATTTTCTTCAGCTGCCCTGGTTAGGGCTTTGAAGGGGCTTCACTGCAAATTAGCCCCGACCTCCCCGGGGTGCCCAGCAGGGGTGCACTGCACCTTAGGTGCTCCGTTGTGAAGTGGCCACAGGTGCCTTTGGTGTGTGGGGCCCACAGGATGAGTTGCATGCAGCCTCCCGGTGGGGGCTGCTCAGGTGGTGATGAAAACTGTACCTGTGGGCAGGTGAAGCCACCGCTCCCTCGGTGTAGCAGTCAGCGCGCCCTCCCCACATCCCCTCCTCTCCCTCTGTCCCTGGACCCAGGAGTTTGGGAGAGGCCAGTGGGCAAGCTGGGCACTTTGGTCTCTGTAATGAGGACCCCCCCTCACCCGCACCAAGATGCACACATGCCCTGCCAGGATGTGGGGGGCAGGGCAGCGGGCTGAGCCAAGGTGTAGCTGCTGGGAGATAAGGTTACCCACCCCCTGGGCTGGCGTCTGCCTCCCCGCCTGCTGCTGCCCCTGCCTTGGGCCACGTGTGGGGAGGAAGGAAGAGGTTTGGGTGGTGTGTGTGTGTGTGTGTGTGTGTGTGTGTGTCTGTGTGTGTGCTTTTGACTGGGCTTGGAGGGCTCTGGTTGGGACCCAAGCTCCGGCCTTCAGCACCTTGGCTGGGAGGAGTGAGGCCTGGGGAGACAGTGGGGGCCAGGAGCTGGGTGCTGAGGAGACCAGAGCTGGGGGCTGGGGCGGGGCCGGGGCAGCTGGTAGGAAGTCCTGCCCTTGCAGCCGGTCCTGCGAGAAAGCCCCTGGCTGCTGTCTTGGCTTTGCTGGACTGGCAGGGTCCAGCACCAGAGGCTGGGGACTGGACGTCATGGGCCCCTGTGCACTGATGGAGCAGTAGGTGTGTGTGGGATTCATGGGGGGCTGGGGTGTGGATTCACGAGGGAGGAGCCTTTTGGGTTACGAATCAGCCCCTTCAATTACCCGGGTTGGGGTGCTGAGGCCTGAGTGGGCAGTGTGAGGGTGGGCTGGTAACTGTGTAACAGCCGGCTCTCTGGGAGGCCCTGGTCTGTGGCGTTGCCGTCTCTGAGCTGGGAAGACATGTGCCTGAGAGCTGGTCCGGGGTGGCCTCTGGCTTCGGCTGGGGAGGCCCCGCCCACCTGAGAGCAGCGTTCAGCGAGTGTGGACTCTGCCCCAGTGCCGGGCGCAGCACCTGTTGAGTTCCTGGAGCGTGCCGAATGCAGGCGTAGCTTTGGGCTGTCTGGAAGGGGCCTGGTTAGCGAGACCCTGGCTGAAGGGCCCAGAAGGGGCTGCAGTAGGACCGGAGCCACCTGGCCATGCCCCAGGGGCAGGCCCTGGGCTGCTGGGATCTCATGCTGTGGGTGACTGGGCAGATGTGGCTGTGTGTGTGCACACAGCGGGGACAGACAGGGTGGGCCCATCTAAGCCATGTCCTGCCAGTGGCTTCCCCGGTGTCAGCACACACAGGCGGGCTGTGAGGGGCCGAGAGCCCAGGCCGCCTCACCCCGGAGGGCCAGCTGGTCAGCTGGACTTGCTCTGGGGGTCTTTGTCTCACTGATGAGCCACGTCAGAGTGAGGCAGGATGGAGGTGGGTCTGTCTTGTGTGGCCTGAGCGGGTGGAGGTGGGCTGGGAGCCTGTTGCAGGTCAGGATGTGTCCAGGGGCCAGCACCAGACCTGCTGAGGTGGGAGGTCAGTCTGTGCTGGCTCTGTGAGGGGCCTTGCAGTCTCGGACCTTGCCTGTCCCCTCTGGGGCTGAGGTCAACCCTGGGGCACGGGTGGGATGGGGACACAGACCCTCATTCCGAGTCTCATGAGACCGCACCACTTAGCTGTCAGTGAGGCTTGTTGGGCATACATGAAGCGCAGTGATGGGGTGAGGGCCGGAAGAACCCACAGGGGCTTCGCAGCCCTCACTACCCGCCCCACTCTGGGAACCAGGCCCTCAGGCAGCTGGCGAGGATCTGGGGGTCACAGCTGACCACCAGCCACAGCTGAGTTGGCAGTTGGCATGGTGTGCCTCTCGGGAATAAAGCTTCGACCTGGGCTGCATGAGGACAGGTAGGTGGGCTGTGATCCTCACTCCAGGCCGAACCGTCCCATGCCCTCGTCCATACGATGAGCTTATCCAGGTGTGGTTCCAGGCCCTGAACCAGATGAGCAGGGAGCTGCAAAGTTCAGAGGAGGGAACAAGGGATCCCGGCCAACACCCAGGAGGCCAAGGGACCGTCTGGCCCGGGTCTTGATGAAACCAGGCCTCGGGGGTTGTTTGTGTTGTTGTTATGAGACTAGCATGCGCCTGTGGTGCAGACCCCAGCTCAACAAAAGCCTGTCTTCTCCTCACTAGAGCTGGGAGTCCCGGACCCTCCACACTGTCACCCTTCGGGGGAGTCCTGGACTCTCCACATTGTCACCCCGGGGGGGGTGGGGCAGTCCCAGACCCTCCACACTGTCACCCTGAGGGGGGAGTCCCGGACCCTCCACACTGTCACCCCGGGGACCTCACTCATTATCTTTGAACCCCAAACTGGGCAGACATTCATGGTTACCTGCTCCACGTGGCTGGGCTGGTGGTGCAGAGAAAAGCGAACCATGCTGGGGTCCCCAGCGACTGAGGATGGAGTCAGGGGATGTGGCAGCAGTGGAGACACCAGCAAGCTAGGGACAGCCCGAAGCTGGGGGAGACTTGGGAATTTAGTGGGTTCTGCAGAGCGTGGGCTTTTGTGGTGGGTGAGACCCAGAAGGGAAGGGACCTGCCCTGGACCCCTCAGCCGGCGGAGTTGTGGGTGCGGAGTGAGCAGCCATGTGGACCCGTGCAGGGCTTGCTGGGGGGCAGGGGCCAGAGCTGGAGGAAGAGGCCGAGGTGGGGCTGTACTGGGCCGTCACCCGATCAGCCTGGGGGCGAGGGTTCTCTGGCCCTTTTCTGTCTTCCAGGAGGAAAGGAGCCCTCCGTGTCCCACCTGCCGCCTTGACGCTGGTGCCCTGGGCTTTTGTGGGCAGTGGGTTTCCCTGTGCTCAGGCGGGACAGTGTCCTCCTGTGGTTCAAGGCCAGCCTGGCCTCTAGCCCTGAGCACCGCCTGCAGAAGGGTTTTCAGACGGGTGTGAGTGTGTGGGGGTGCCATCACGGGAGACTTCTGGTTCCCCTCCAGCCCTGCATGACATCTTGGCGGCCTGTCCCCAGCACTGGTGGGGCAGGCAGGAAGCTCCTGGCCTGGGATGGGCACAGACAGGGTGTGGGCCGTGAGTCGCTGCTGCTCAGAGCTACCCCTGCGCAGCCTTCCTTGAGGCCTGGTTCCCGGGCCATGGCCTCTGCAGCCTGGGCAGGACAGGGCAGGGCAGCCTGTTGTGGACAGAGCTGGTTGGGTCTCAGGCCTCCTGGGCGGGTAGGGACTTAGGACACCCACTAGCATGCCAGGGGCTGGCAGGGCTGAAAGCTGTACGTCCACACCCCCACACTCACTACCGGCCCTGGGCTTGGCCATTGGCTGATGGGCCACAAAAGCCATTCTGTGCCTTGGAAGAAAGCCCTCGTTGTGTGGCTGGAGGGAGGCTGGGAGCCATGAAGGCCCCCTTCCCCCGCGTGCTTCCTCAAGCCTCCCGAGGCGGGTTCCATCCAGAGCTGCTCAGGCCCTGCCTCACCAGTATCCGAGGCTCTGCTCCATTCCGGCCCCTGCCTTGCCAGGCCTGGTGACTCCCTGCTTGTTTCCTCGACTCAGGCCTCTGCGTCCACCACGCCCCCCACAGGACGCCCCCCCAGGATCCCTAATGCTGGCCTCTCCAGGGCTCCCTGCTCGGTGTGGCCCTTGCTGGGAGCAGCTGGGGATGGCACGGTGGGGATTTGAGGGCCTGGGCGAGCGGTGGTGGCCCCCGAACAATGCCTGGGCTTCTTCCAGGCCACCACTCCAGGCCAGGACAAGGACAGGCACCCTGCGTCCGGTTATCCAGCACTCCTGCGTGCTGGCTGGCACCATGTTGGGGTGGCTGTTGCCATCGCCCTCCAGCACGCAGATGGGGAATGGGCCCAGCCAGGTCACCTGATCTGCCTACAGTGGGCAGCTGGCTGTGGTGGAGCCGGATTTGAACTTGGGGCTGCCCAACGTCCGGGCCTTGCCCTTGTCCTCTGCCCAGGCTCCTGCTGGGTGGCAGACCATCTGCTGCACCAGCTGCGGGCGTGACAGTCGTGTCTCGGATTGAGGAAATGAGGCCGGGGTCCTTGTCCTCTTCCAAGAAGCTCTTGGCTTTGGCCAATGGCAGCCGCCTGTGGTCACAGGTGTCTGGTTGAGGGTGGGGGACCGGGCGGCTCTGGGAAAGGGGAACTGGGCCGCCTGGCCAGCATGAGCACCACTTGCTCGAGACCAGCTCCAGGCTGCCTGGAAGAGACTCCAGCTCTGCTCAGCCACCTCCCTCAGGCTCCTTCCTGCCCGCTCAGCCGCCGCGCTGCATCGCCTGAGGCTGTGGGACCCTGAGCCCTCCGGCCAGCGGCCGATGGGGCCACCCCTATGGTGGGACCTCTCACCTGCCCTCACCATGAGGCTGCACCTCTTCACCTCTCTGTCGGGCGGTGGCCTGGCCTGGCGGGCGGGGGACCGCAGGTGGCTGGCAGGTGAGGGCCAGGTTTGGTGGCCACTCCGTGTGGCCTGGGTGGGTGCCTGTGAGCCTATGGGGTGTGGGACTCATGGCAGGTCTGCTGGGGCTGTGGGGGAGAGGATCTGGGGACCCCAGGTGGGGAGAGGCTGGGGAGGTATGGGGGCCAGGTCTGGGACACCCTGCTCCGTGGAGCATGCCTGTGGCCTGGTCACAGCTGCTCCGTACGTGGCCGTGCTGAGGGTGTCTTGGGAGCATTCTGATTCTCCCAGGCTGCCACTGTCAGCAACAGCAAACTGAGGCTGGCCCTGGGTCTGCCAGACCCTGCAGCCCGAGGGCAGGACCACTGAGGTCTCTGGTGTCCCCCGGGTGTCTGGGCCTGACGGCTCCTTTCAGGCCACTTTGTTCCAGAGGAAAGACCTAGGCTCTGGGCTCTGGGCAAGGGTGGAAGCGTGGGTGGTTCTCCTCCCTCTCCTTACCTTGAGGCTCTATGGAGGACCCCTTGGGGTCTGCCCCACTCCCATTTTAAAGATGAGGAAACTGAGGCTGGGTGGTGGCAGGGACTTGTGTAGCCGGAGGGGTGCAGTGGACCTGACCCCATCCTCCTGGGCCCAGTGTTGGGACACTGTGCCAGAGAGCAGCAGAGGGCTTGAGCGGCCAGACTGGTCAGCCTCCGCCTGCCCTGGGCCGCTGCTGTGGCTGCGGTGTGGGGTGGGTGAGAGGGGAGACATAGCGGCAGCCCTTCTCTGCAGGGAGTGAGGGGGCTGAGTCGGAGGGTCCCCACACCCATCCTGCTGGTGGAGGCCAGAGCCAGCTCCCGGCCGCTCAGCCCTGCCCGGCCCTGGCTCATGTCCCGTTTCTTTTTCATGGCAAGGATGTCTGTTAATTGGCATGCACAGAGTGCCAGGGCCCATGTGGAGTGCTCATGTGTCTTCACAGACGTCCCTAGAAGGATGCGCTCTCGGTGCCCACGGAACAGGAAGACAGGCTCAGTGCCGTGAAGTAACTTTCCCAAGACCACGGGGGGCCTCAGGGAGGGACCCAAACCAGATCCGTCTGGCCAGGGTGCAAGCCTGGACCATCTTGATTTTCCAAGGCCTTTTAAAAGTCCTTTCGCAATCTGTAAATATTTAGCCCAGCCTTCCTCAGCACTGCGTGGGCGTTGATGGATGCCAGGCGCGGCTGTGCCGGGCAGTCCCTGGGAGCCACTTGGTTTTGGAGCTGACACCTGAAATAGAACACAGTGCACCTGGGGACCACACAGTCCTTGACCAGGGCCACCTGCCTTACAGAGCGGTCCATGAGCGTTTCCCTCATTTTGCGCTGTCAGTAAGCAGCAGGTGTGTGGTGTGCCTGCCCCGCACACTCGTCCCGGCACCAGTCCTGATTTGCCGGTGACCATGAGCTGTCCTGGGCATCTCTGGGCTCAGCTTCTCCCCTTTTCCCCAAGCCCCTGCCTCACTTGGGCCGTCTGGCGTGGTCGTGAAGGCCCGTTCCCAGCCTGACTCTGTGAGCCCAAGGTTTTTTGAAAGCCTCTTGCAGCAAAGAACTCTGATTTCTGTTTCAGAGGTGACCTCGGGGGGTTTGAATTCAGATCCCTTCGGCAGCTCTTCCTGGAGGGCAGGAAGCGTTTATAGGGCTCTTATCTCTGCACCTCATGGTGACCACGAAGAGGCCTCTTCAGCTCTTGGCTTTGGTTTACTCATCTGTAAAGTGGGCGCAGAAAGAATTTTCCAGGTCACCTTTCTTGATGTGACAGGAGGTTTGAATTTGTATTAAGTTACTTTTATGCAGAAAACATCCTAGGCTGTTAGACTGTGCCCTTTAGTCAGGGGTCCTAGGCTGCTAGACTGTGCACTTTAATCAGGGGTCCTAGGCTGTTAGACTGTGCACTTTAATCAGGGGTCCTAGGCTGCTAGACTGTGCACTTTAATCAGGGGTCCTAGGCTGTTAGACTGTGCCCTTTAGTCAGGGGTCCTACTTTAGTCAGGGGTCCTAGGCTGTTAGACTGTGCCCTTTAGTCAGGGTTGGGGGATGTCTTTGGTGTTCTCAGCTAGAAGCAGTGTGTGTGTGTGTGTGTGTGTGCGCGCGCGCGCGTGCGCGCGTGTATTTGCGTGCACAGGCACAGGTGTTGGGGTCACTACGGGCATCTGGTGGCTGGGCCAGGCACTCTAAGCGTCTCCGGAAGCACACGTACTGTCTCTTCTGGGGCTGACTTGGGATGTTGTTACGCTCGCGCGCAGGAGTGGGGCCCAGGGTCTGTTGTGTTTTTGGCTGCTGGACTTTGATTTGTGCACCTTTCCCCATGGCCTCCTGGTGTTGGTCCTTTCTCCCACGGTTACCTCTGTCTGACGGCTTGTCCTCTGAGGAGTCATCTGAAGCATGAGGTTAGTGTGTGAAGCTGAGTCAAAGGCCCTGAGCAGGAGCCTCTCCTGTGAGTCAGGCGCATGGAGGTTTTAGCTTCTGGAGTTGGTGGCCGCCATTCTGGGCTCGTCGGGCTCTCCCGGCCCCTTTCCCTGGTCTTCCTGCACCTGGATGGGGAGGGGAGTCATCCTTTGCTGTCCTTCCTCTGCCCCCTCCTCCTCATGAGCCAGGTGACAGCCGGGTGCCCCGGGGCAGATGCCTGTGTCTGTGAGTTCTCTGGAGGGATGGAGCCCCCTCCCTGCTTGGCGGGGGCTGCTGCTTGACGGGCTGTGTGTGGGACAGAAGCCGTGGAAGACACATTTCTGGCTCCTTTCCTTCCTGCTGGATGCCCCAGAGGGCTGAGACCTGGTGACCTGCCTCCTCCAGGGTGGCCTCAGGCCTGTGCCCACTCATCTTCCTGCCAAGCTCTGGTCCTCCAAGGAGGGGTTTGGTCTCCTGGGTCCTCCTCGGAGAGAGTCACGTCTGCCATCTGGCCGGTCCTGTTGACGCCCTCAGCTCGCTCCTGTCCCTTGCCCCTCTGGATGTCACAGATTGCACGTTGTTGGCCATTTCACGGAACCCGTTTTCCCGGATTTGTCAGGAGGCGAGAGAATGGTGGAAATGCAGTTTTGCTGGGTTCCTTGCACACGTGGGCGCTGGCTTTGGTCACCCCCGGGGGGCTGCTTGTGGGATCCAGAAAAGTGGATGTTGGTGAGGCCAAGCAGGCTGGGAAGGGTGCTGGACAGGGACAGCAGAGGCCTGGCCCCAGGGGGTTAGAGGGCCAGGGCTTGGGCGCCTCTGTCCCGGGCCGGGGGCTTTGGACTTTGGGGGTATAATGGGGAGCCCTGGGACAGCAGAGGGCTTGCCCCAGAGGGCTAGGGGGCCAGGGCTTGGGCATCTCTATCCTAGGCCTGGGGCTTTGGATTTTGGGGGTATAATAGGGAGCCCTGGGAAGTTCTGGTGGTGACAGAGTGGACATTCTGCCAAGTGACCAGTGGAGGGGACAGTGGTGGAGAGGGTGTGCTGAGCTGGCCTTAGCCTGGCCTGGGCGAGGTCTGGACTTGGCCATGTCTGGCTCTGCCTTTACAGGGGGAGCTGGCAGACATTCCTGCGGGAGGCACTCTGTGGATGGGGTCACCCAGAGTCTGGAGAGAGACTCCATAGCTGCTGCCGGCCTGTCCATCCCTCCCCTTCCTTCCGAGGCCCCTGGGGGCTGCTGGCTAGGCTGGGAGTTGCCGTGCGTGCTAGCTGCAGCCCAGTCTTGGGTTCTTGGGGCCGGGCACTGAGGAGCAGAGACTCTGCCTGCCACCTGTTCACCCTCGCGTCTGCAGGCCAGCGGCTCGTCCCCTCCTGCTGCCACAGTACCCTGATATGTGCCGATTGGTGGGATTGGGAGGGGACACAGCGAGGCCTTGGGTCAGAGCCTTGATGAGGATGGGGGTGGCCGTCCTGGGGGCAGCAGGCCGGAGCCTGCGCTTGCCTGGATTCCCCGGCAGGATTTTTCTCTCGGCCTCCTGGGTCAGCATCTCCTTGGTGCAGGGTAGAGTCCACTCCCCTCTCCCTGGGCTTAAGGGAAGGGGAGGGGGAGTCTGACCCACAGTGGGTAGGGGCCCGGGCGCCCCTAGAAGTGGCCAAGTTCAGACCTAGCCCAGGCCAGGCTGAAGCCAGCTCAGCACACCCTCCTCTCCATTGCCGTCCCCTCCACTGGTCACTTGGCAGGAGGTCCACTCTGTCGCTGCCAGAAGTTCCCAGGGCTCCCCATTACACTCCCAAAGTCCAAAGCCCCCAGCCTGGGACAGTGGGTGGGGGACCAGGCCCTACACAGCAGGCACAGCAGCCAGGAGGGAGGTTTCTGAGGCTTAGCCTGTGGGGCCTGTGGCACCTGTGGCCACGGGGTGGTTTTTCTCGCTCAGAGTGGTGATGAGCCTGACCCCGGCCCTCAGCAAGTTTCTGCGGGGCAGGAGGGACGTGCTGAGGCTGAGCTTGGAAGAGGCAACCCTGGGTGCAGTTGAGCCGCTGGGATGGTGTGGGTGAACTCCGCCACAGCCCTGGCCCTGGGAGTGGCAGAGGCAGGGAGGGCGCCCATGTCGGGGTTGTGATGGGGGGAAGTCCTGCTCAGTGGGCTGGCGTCCCGTTCTCGGTCTGTCTCATGGGTGAGGCCCTGTCCCCGTCTGCAGATGCCCCACCAGTCAGGCCCCTGCACATGACAGGCACCTGGCTCAGGTGCGTGGGTGGTGGACCTCTACTGTGGGGAGGGTGCTGCGTGCTAGGGTGAGCCTGGGCTTATGGCACAAGTGTGGAGGGGTTCTTGGAAAGCCGGCACCAGCTGGAGAGGGTCCCCACTGCCAGCCTTGGGTGCTGAGCAGGTGCTCTGTCCTTCAGGGACTCCCTGCCTGGACTCTGTCCACCGCGTGGCCCCGGTGGCTGTGCCCTGCCTATTCTAAGCACCCGTGTCCCCATCTGCAAATGGTGCTGCTCAGCGGGCCGTGGGAAGACCGGGGACGTCCCCCAGAGAGGCTGGCCCCACACCAGGCCCCAGGACCTGCCCAGGGGAGCATCCTCTGCCCTGATCATTCGAGTCCCTGACTGAACCATCGTGTCGGCCTCTGGCGTGGAGCTGGACATGCTGCACCACAGGTGGGACCTGAGGATCTGCAGGGGTGTTCCTGAGCCAGGTGGCCGTGCACATGAAGGTGGAGAGAAGAGCCGCCCTGAGGGTGGAAAGCCCAGCTGTTCCACGACAGAGCTGCTGGTAGCGGTGGCAGGGCCTCTGAGCCACCAAGAGCAACATGGCTCAAAATGAAACAAGAATCATTTCTTTTCCTGTTGAAGGGAAACTACCCCCAGGAGCCCACAGAGTGGGGGCCCCCTCGCCGCACAGGCGGGCTGTGGGGCAGGCGGGGTTTCTCCAGGAATTCCCCTGCTTCCCACTCACCCTCCTCGAAGGTCTGGCCCTGTGGTGGTGCTAGACACAGTTCAGGGGTACGGCCTGGAAGGGAGGCTGCAGTGCCCAGGAGCCCCTGCCTGGCCCTGGAGAGGTGAGCGTCCTGCCGAGTCCCCGGGCTGGTGCCCATCCTCCAAGGTGGGCGTCATTGCTGGAACTCTCAGGGCTCATGGGCGTCTGCTGTGTCTGGCCACCCTGGTGGTCGAGGGGTGGACAAGGGGTGGACCGAGGCTTCAGAAAGCCAGGGCTCCAGGCGTTGGCCCGGCAGCTCTTGTTCCGGGCTTGGAAGCGTCTCGCCTCCTTGAGCCCTGGTTCCTCCCCTGCAGGACGGGGGCAGGAGGAGCAGCTCCCCCTTGTCACCACACTTCTGTGAGCTCATGGAATGAAATGTTGGCCTGGCGTGCACCTGCAGTAGGTGTTTGAGCTGTGGTAGCTGCGGCCTACAGCAGCTCTTCCACCACATGATGGAGTCTGTGTGTTTGCAGGGGGCCGTGAGAGTCACCTGGCTCGGTGCAGTGCGCAGGGCAGGCCCCGGTGTCAGAGCCTCCATTTTGCAGAGGGGGAGGGTGGGAAGGACGTCACGTGCAGGCGATTGGGGCTCCCGGCTTCCTGGTGGCCCCATGCCTTTGGTCATGCCCTTTCCGTGACTCCACTTCTTTCCATGGGGACTCTGCCAGGACTGGGGCTTGACTCCCGCCCTCCTAGCCTCTGCCCCGGGCAGCAGTTGGGTGGTCTGCTCACCATGCCCCGGGGGGAATGGCCGAACAGGGGCACAGGTCAGCTTGCTGAGTGTCTCCGGCCTTGTGGCTGGAAAGCAGCTCTCAGGACTCTCTGGGGCCCCTTGGCATCTTTCTAGGTGGGTGGCCCTGAGCCCACCTCCTCCCTGTACCCCCATGGCAGGAGCTCCGTTTTGGGAACCAGTGGAGCGAGCGTGGCTGGACAGGCCTGGCCCCGGAGCTGGGCAATTTCCATCACGGCACTCCTCTGGCTTCCTCCTTGGCACTGGCTGGGCCAAGCCCTCCTGACTTCTGGGTCCCTGGGATGGTTGGGTGACTCCGTCCATGAGGCTACCTGAATTCTCGCTTACCCCAGCCATCTTTAGGCTGGGGGGATGTGGGTGCTTCCTGGTAAAATCAGATGCCCTGTAGTTCTCCTAAAAGGGCCAGCATCAGATTTGGGGTCCCTGGTCCTGGCCCCTTGGTTCAGGACTTCATTCTGGCCATGTAGGCTGTACCTGGGGGATGGGCGTCCCTTGAGGTTTGTGCCAGTCGTAGGGGTGGAGGAGTAGCAGCTGCATTGGGAACCCGTCCCTGGGCAGGCACTCCGGGATGGGGCTCTGAGTCCCACAGCCACTGGCCAGTCATTGCCAGACCCTCAGCTCTCTAGGGACAGACCCTGCCTGCTGGTCCCTGTTAGGGGCCAGTTCTGCAGGTGGTCACTTGGCTTCTCCTTAAAAAAAAAAAAAAAGCCCATCCTGCCCTGGGAAACCCTGGAATCATGGGGAAGCGGGAAATGACAGTAGGGAATTGGCATTTCCTGAGCCAGCGTCTGGGGCATCGGACCAAGTGCAGGGTGAGCCGGGCAGGGAGGGGTGCAGCCGGCTCTGCCGTCAGCCTAAAGCCATGAGCGACCTGGGTGCTCTTCTCCCTGTAGCACTGGGGCACACACAGGGTGGTGAAGGGGGCATGACACAATCAGGAGGCTGGGTCACAGAGGACCAGGGGTCTGGCAAGACTTTGGCTTGCACCTCCCAGCTGCCTGGCCCAGGTGTGCCCCCGCTGTCCCCATCTGCCTCTAAGCTGTGAAGAATTTGGGAGTGGATGCTGCTCTGGGGCTGTTTCCTCTTCTGAACCATGGTGGTTCAGGCAGCCTGGTCCCAGGTTAAGTGTGCCCCTTAGCGCCTGGGGCATCCCTGGACAGTGGCCACCATGGGCATCTGGCAGCCCCACCAGCCTGGTGGGTGATCACAGCAATGGCTGCAAGACTTGGGGAAGGTGGTGCCTGCATATCTGGTTGAATATAGCTGGGCCTGGTGTGAGGCCTGTGGCTGCAGCTCCCATGGTGGGCTTCTTGGGGGAGTAGGCATGGCAGGGTGGGGTTCCTGCAAAGACCCTAGCCCTCATGCCCCGGTTAGTGGGTATCTTCACCTCTCAGCTCTCTCTGGGATGCTTCCTGGGTGCAGTTGCTGACTGCTCATGGGGAGCCCCCTCCTGACCACCCTCTTCCTCCTGTGTGTGCTTCCCACTTCCCTCACTGTGGCTGGGCTGCAGCTGTACCTGCCACCACTGGATCTAACCCCAGCGCCCCTGGGCTGTATGAGTGGGCTGTGCAAGGGTGGCCATCAGCCTGGGCACCACTTCCTGTTCTTCCTTCTGCCCCTGGACAGTCCTCAACTTGCTCAGTATGGCCAAGAGGACCTAAAACACCATCCCCTTGCTGTTTGTGACAAAACTTGTCAACCTGTCTGTCTGGGCTTCAACCTGCCATCTGCACAGTGGAGCAGGGCAAGGGTTTGCTCAGCTAGTAGTGATGGTGATAGTGGTGGTGATGATGATGTAATGATGGTGTTGATGATGTTGGTGATGGTGGTGGTGATGGTGGTGGTGATGTTGATGTTGATGGTGGTAGTCATGGCGGTGATGATGGTGATGCTGGTTGTGATGATGGTGATGTTAATGTTGATGGTGATCATGGTGTTGATGGTAGTGGTGATGGTGGTGATGTATATGGTGGTGGTGATGGTGGTGATATTAATCTTGGTGATGGTGGTGATGGTGTTGATGTTGATAGTGGTGATTATGGTGATCCTAGTAGTGATGATGGTGGTGGCAGTGATGATGGTGGTGATGATGGTGATGATGGTAATTGTAGTGATGGTGGTGATGTTAATGGTAGTGATGTTGATGACAGCGATGTTGATGGTGTTGATGTTGATGCTGGTGATGATGGTGTTGTTAATGTTGGTGATGATGGTAGTGGTGATGGTAGTGATAGTAGTGATGATGGTGGTGATGATGGTGATGATGGTGATGTTAATGATGATGGTGATGGTAATCGTAGTGATAGTGGTGGTGGTGGTAACGGTGGTGATGATGATGGTGATGTTGATGGCAGTGACCATGCAGAAGTGTTATTGCACACTCGCTGGATGCCTTCACAGACATTGCTTTAAGCTGAGTTTTATAATCAAGAGTGGTTTTCCTGCCGAGGCCCTTTGGGCCTTGATGGAGCCTGTCTCCATGAGGGGCCACTGCCTGTGCCCTGGGAGTTTGAGGTCAGTCAAGACTGAAGGGTGTTAGGTTGGTGTCTCCTGACTGAGGCTTGGAGAAGGTCAAGGTGTGTGGGTCACTCTTCCTCATTCTCATGCTCTGGTAGCTCGTGGAGGTCTCTGGGGGAGGGCCCTCACAGGGTCTTATAGGTCTGGGTTGCAGATCTGCCCCTGCCTTTGGATCCATCTCTGCTGAGGACTGAGCTGCCTGGCCAGCTGCACTTGCATGCTACATGCCTCAGGGGCCAGAGGCCTCAGGCAGCACTCCTGGGCCCCTCATCTTGACATCACTCCCCCTCACTACCCTGCGTCTCCCAGTCTCCCCTTGTACCAGCCCCTGATCTTGCACTGGGGAAACTGGACAGGGTCCCCACCATGGTGGCCTCTTGGGCTGGGAGGGCAGAAGGGTGGGAGGCAATGTCAAGGGGCTCCATGGAGCTCAAGGAGGGAAAGGCCAGTGTTTGGCTCTTCCTGGGTGAGGGGATAGGGAGTCAAGATCCTGCTTTCTCTGCATTTGTGCAGGGGTTGGTGATCATAAAGGTGGGTTTGGCGTTCAGAGTCCTTGAGGGTCTCTTGGTCACGTGGAACCTGGGGGACCAATCTCACAGAGGCAGAGGCCGGACAGGAGTCCAGAGCCTGACCGACCTGGCCTGGCTGGGCTCTGTCCTGAGGCTGGGATGCCGTGGGCTCTCAGGGAAGCATCCGTCCCCTCTCAGTCCTGGCAGGAGCCTGTCTGTGCTGGCTCTGCAACCTCGGTCACTCCCAACTCCCACATGTCCATGGGGCTGGCAGGACTGTGGCGTTGTGTCTGGTGCAGACCCAGATCTCTGTCCCTCCCTTGGCGGCGTCCCGCCTGGCCTCACCGTGGCTTCCTGTGTCCACCGCTGCTTCCTTCTCACCCCTTCCCTCCTGGTGCACTGGCCGGCCATGGGGGGCTGATCATGGAAGGGCCCGTCTCACTGGGCCCTTGGGGCATCTCTGTGCGTGTCACGGCAGGTTGGGTAGGGCAGGGCTAGGGAGCAGGCCGGTCAGGGGTCTGCGTGGGGCCGGCAGTCCTTAGGGCCACTTCCTGGGGGTCTTGTGAGCAGGTACGGGCCGCAGTGAAGGAGATGGACACCTTGGTGTGCAGGCCCCATCCTCCTCTCTCCTCCAGAGTCTGGGTGGTTCTGGAGAACCCCTGGCTCAGAGCAGGGGCCTGAGTGTCCAGGTCCCCGCAGGTGGGTGACTTCATAGGCCTGGCCGAGGTGGGGGGCTGGACCTCCCCGTGGGGCCCCTTGGCATTGCCTTCAGGGAGCTCCCCCATCAGACCCTGCTTTGGGGCCCGCAGGCTCCTGTGGAGGCAGGCCTGGGTCTCTCCCGACTATTCAGCAGGGCCAATCTGGCCTGTCCTCAGATGGGGCTGAGATTTGGGGCCCGGGTGTTGGTTGGGGAAAGGGCAGGGTAACCTCAGAAGAGCTGAAATTCCAGCCTGGGCCACCTGAGCTGTAAGCTGACACCTGGCCTGGAGGCCGCTAGCGGGCCACGCTCCTAGGGCTGGAGGTGACAGGCCCGAGTCTTTGCCTGCCCCTGCGGGGAGGCGGGAAACAGACGCGCGGCAGGTACGGAGAGCCCACCCCGCCGAGGGCCCATAGGGCCCATCTTCAACAACCTCTGCTGTTGGCATGCCCATTTTACAGAAGGGGAAACTGAGGCTCATCTAGGTTAAGGGGTTGCCTAGGGTCTCTCCATCAGGGAGTGGTGGGTCTTGTGGGCCCAAGGGTGAGCAGAAGCCCGTTCTCACCATGGCCGGCACCTCCTATGTTGGGCACGGCTGCCTGCCCCACACTGGTTCCTCAGGGCCCCTCACCCTCTGGGGCTTGCGGACACTTCCTTCCTCTTCCTCCTACACTAACCACCTTCAGCTTCCCCCAAACCTTGACGCGCCGTGGTCCCTGCCACGTCCTCATCCCAGTCCCCACCCGTGCTGCCCTTCTCCCTCCCCTGGGCGGCCAGGGGAAGCAGTACTTCCGGAGGTGGGGGCTGGAGGTGGGTGATCCAGGAAGCTCTGAGGGCCCGCTAGCTGCTCGCAATGGGGTTTCAGTTCCGGGGGGGTCCCCAGGCAGGTGGCACAGGGTTGCAGGGACGTTGCAGGGACCGGGAGCAGGCAGGCTCAGGACCAGCTCTCATCTGGGTGCTGGTTGACCCAGTGGGCTTCCTCACTGCAGGCCGAGCTCCTCCCCCCTCCCAGGCACTCTGCCCTTCCTCTGCACCGTCCTGGATTCCCCACCATGGAGCCCACCGGACCCTACCCCACGCTCCCCCATTTGGAACGCTGTCCTTCCCTCCGCTGGGCTTCCTGGGGCCCCAGATTGGATGGTCCGGGTGTCCTCTGTTGTTCATCTAGACAGGTGACCTGATCCCTCGGCCCCAGCCTGTGGCCTGCTCAGACCCTGCCGCGATTGGCCCTGCAGATTCCAAAGGGATGTGGGGACTTTGAGTTCCCCTCTCCAAGAGCCGGGGGTTCCCTGGCTGCCCAGGAGGGGGCTGGAGTCCTGAGGGCTCGCCCCCGCCCCAACCACAGTCAGACTGGCATTTCCTGCCACCACCTCTGCCTCCCCCGCCTGCCAGGCAGAGGCCGGAAGGGAGTTGGTGGGGGTTCCCCAGGCTTCTTGCTCTGGGGTCCAGGCAGCAGAAGCATCCTGGTGCTGGTGAGTGTTCTGGAGGGAACTGTGCAGCTCAGGAACTTTGGTCAACAGGGTGTCCCTTCCCTCTTCCAGCAGACCCTCTGGGATGTGAGTGTCCCTGGGGTCCTGAGTGGTGCCTGCATACACCTGTGGTGGGAATTCACCGTCTTGGGGAGCAGGCTGTGCCATCACTGGGCAGCAGTCAGGACAAGAACGTTCCTTAGTTCAATGTTACTAAACCTGCCGCTTAGCCCCCGACACTCAGGATCTGCCATTTGGGGGCCCAGGGAGCTGCTCTGTGCATGCCCTGAGTGCTGGGCATTCCGGGGCATTCATCTCTGGTACAAGGCTTTTGCTCCCGGCCTCCAGGTATCTGCACTTTAGAGTCAGTTTTGTGCCAAGGGAGCAATCACTCCACCACTTCTTCTGTGCAGTCTTCCTGGATAGAAATCTAGTAGCTGTGTGAGGCGCCTTGGCCCGTGTAGGGCTGCTGGGCACTGCCCCTGCCGGGATCAGGGCCTGCTTTCTGCTCTTCCATTTAGCCCTGGAGGTCCCTGAGGGCTTCCTGAGCTCCTCCTCGCCTGGGGTTCGGAGTCACACTGATTGCCTGTGGTCCCTAAGTGGGCACAGTGGGTGTAAGGGGTGTGAGGCTCTGGGATTGTGGGGCCCTGTGCGGCTCAGGTTCTGAGGTTCCCAGATCCTGCCATTCAGTTTTGCCACTCAGGCCCCTCTGCCGCTCCCTTGTGTGGGGAGGGCTGTGTGTCTGCTGGCTCCTGGGTTGGGTCTGTCTGTGTCTGAGGCTGTCCCTGTGGTTTGGGGGTGAGCCTGGAGGGCCACAGAAGCCAGTGGAGACCAGCTGGTAACAAGTGCTCCTGCAAGTCCAAAGTAGGATTTTTTTTTTTTTGAGACAGAGTTTCGCTTTCGTTGCCTAGGCTGGAGTGCGTGATGGCACGATCTCTGCTCACTGCAACCTCCGCCTCCCAGGTTCAAGCGATTATCCTGTCTCACCCTGCACCACCATGCCCAGCTAATTTTTGTGTTTTTAGTAGAGATGGGGTTTTGCCATGTTGACCAGGCTGGTCTTGAACTCCTGACCTCAGGTGATCCATCCATCTCAGCCTCCCAAAGTGGTGGGATTACAGGTGTGAGCCACCCCGCCCGGCCCCAAAGTAGGATGTTTTAAGAATAATGCCTGTGGGAGCCACCACTTATCAGGGGTGGGGACAGATAAATGGCCTGGAAGAGACAGAGCCCGCGCGCACGTGGACAGGGCCCTTTGCTGTGAGTAGAGGATGTCGAGGCATTTTTTTGCCTCTTCTTTTTTAGTATTCTCTTCCTGGCCAAAAAGCATCTCTCTCCAGAGGATTCTAGAAAACACACGCAGCCTATTGTCACCCAGGCTCTGGGAAGGTGTCTGCTGTGGACGGAGTCTGTGTAAACAGGAAGGGCTGGGAGCAGGGCCCAGGGGCAGCTGGCTTAAATAATTCAGCTCCTGAGGTGGCCTGGAAGGCTGTCCCAGAAACCTTTCAGTCCCCTCCTCCAACTCAGAGTCCCCCTGACTCCCCAGTCTTCCCAGATTACATCTGGAGCAGGGGGTGGGTGGAGAAGCTGAAAGAATCCAGGAGTGACTTCTCCCATGGCCTTAAAATTCCCATCTTCTTCCCAGAGGTCAAGAAGAAAGGTGGGCAGCCTTCCCAGGGGTGCCTGGGGCCTCAGGTCAGGCCACTCCAAGGCCCAGCTTCTGAACGCATTGCTGAGGTTTGGGCTCCCTGCATGGCCTGGGCTCCTCCCAGGTGCTCCCAGGGCTGCCTGGTGGAGATGCCTGCAAAGCTGATTTGTGCACAGTTGCGCTTTCTTGTCCTTTCTGCCTTGAAGTCAGCACAGTGCTTCCCTGGATTGACCTGGAGAAGGAGGGCCCAGCCCTGGTCCAGGCTCAGCCTGCGTGGATTTGGGACTGAGCAGAACTTGTTGCTGAGTAGGTGTGCCTGTCTGCATTTCACAGATGAGGAAACTGAGGCTTGGTAAAGGGAGAAGCTGACTCAGGTTTCCTCCAGCAGGGGTCAGCTGAAGGTGGGTGAGGTGGGGCTGTGATGAGGCAGCCGTGTGGCATTCCCAGGGTCCCCGCAGTGCCCTGGTGGGCATGGTTGCCTGGCCTAGGGGCAGCTGCAGGTTTCTGGGAGTGTGCCTTTGGGGCAGTTCTCATCACACACCTTCTCTATGCCTCAGTTTCCCTGTCTGTCACAGGCTGGTGGTGGTAGCTTCTCTAAGAGTTGCAGGAATCAGTAACATCAGGTTATGCAGATATTTCATAGACTCATGTGAGCAGCCTGATTTTGTGTTTGTCTGTCTTGGACACACTCTTTTTTGCCTGCTTTCTCTTGTCAGCCCCTAGCTGTTCTCTCCCTGGCCTTCTGCACCTGGGGATTCTGGATGTGGAGACCTCTGGGCTGCATGTGTTTGACATCTACATGTGGGTCCTGCCTGTCTTCCTCCCAGGAGTTTAATGACTAATAGGGCTGGTTTGCAGTACCCGTCTTAGCCAGTAGGTGCCACCAACATCTGGTTCTGGAATTCCTTAGTTCAATAAAATGGCTTATTCCCAATATTGTGAATGATGAAGGTTTCCAGTGGGTCAGACAAGGCTCGTTTGCTGGTGGGGTCTGTACCCCGACTGCGATGGGGCACTAGTGGCAGCCAGGCCCCTGCAGTGCTGGCTGAATCTGGGCAGTGCTGGCTGAATCAGGGCAGTGCTGGCGTCCAGGCTTCCTTTCTGCACCTTCCTCCCTGGGAGGGGAAGCGAGAGGGGGGTATGTGGAGCAGGCCTGAGGCTGCTGGACAGGAATGGGCAAATGCTCCTGAGCAGAGGTGGGCACAGGGTGGCAGAGCCTCTGTGTTTCTGCTGCCTCTGAGCTGGCCTTGGACAGCTTCTTGGGGCAGCAGAGCTGTGTGAGATGAGAAAAGTGCCGGCTTTGGACGGGGTCAGGACTGGTGGTGGCATCCTAAAGCTCATACCATGTCTCCCTGAGACACAGGGTGCACAGGAGGCAGATGCCCATGAGAGGCCTGGCCCAGGGCTTCCTCCCACTCTAGCCTGGCACCCAGCGAGTGAGCCAGTGCCCTGGACACGGCTGCCCTGAGGTTCGGGGAGGTGAACTCTTCCCGGGGCTGTGGAGGGGTGCAGCCAGGGGTGTCCCCTGACCTGGGGCATGTGGGCTCAGTCACAGCCACTCTATGTGTTCATGGTCCTGCTCGACTCCCCAGAAGTGCCTGTGATTGCCACAGGTCAAGGCATGGAGGGCCTGAGAGCCCATTCTGCAGATGGGAAGGCTGAGGCCTAGAGAGGGAGAGTGGCTTGCCCCGTGTGCCCAGCCCGTTGGGGGCAGGGTGGGGGCAGGCAGGCAGTGCCTCCAGCTCCCGGCACGTGCTGCCGTCTGTGCTGCCTTGGGTGGGCTCCGACATTTCCCAGTGGTCTGCTCAGGCCCATGGGGCAGTGGATTCGCCACCTGGGAGCCTCCCTTCCGCCGTGCCAGCCTCCAGGGTGCGGGGCGGGGGGGCGCCTCCTGAAGCGTGGTTGGGGCTTTGAAATCTCTGATTTCAAAGGCGGGAGTGTGGGAGGTCCCAGCCTATCCTGTGGCCTCTGTGGGCTGCCCTCTTGCTCCTGGCACACACCCAGGCCTGGCACAAAGCCACCCAGCAGCGTCCAGCCCACTGCCCACATGGGAAATGCCCCATTCTACCCCTCTGGTCCCCTCAAACAGACCTCAGAGCATGGAGCCAGGGGCCTGAGCGTCCGGTGCCCGGGCGACCACTGCTGTGGCACCTGAGCAGGTCCAGGCAGTGTGGCCTGCTGGTTAGAGCCACAGACATGGCAATGGGTCAGCAGGTGCTGCCAGTCCTGGCTTGGCCACAGGCGGCTCTGAGTACTCAGGGCCTGGCTTCCCGCATCTGTAAAATGGGAGAATCACAGTGCTCACTGCAGACCCCCCAAATCCACGAATTCACCCACGCTCAGAACTGACCAGGTCCTGGTACATGGCAGGTGCTCGGAGACACCAGCCTTTATGCCTTTCATGATTATTCCCAGACCTTCACCTTGAGTCCCTGTGGAGATGGGCAGAGGGGCTGACTAGTCCCGGCCACCAGCCACTCCTCCGACTGCTTTCCCGGGTGGACGGGCCTGGAGTGCTGAGGGTTGGAGCGACCCAGGCGAGCATCCTGGGGCTCACTCACAGCGGGTTCTTCCTGAGTCTGCCGCAGGCCCAGCCTCAAGCCGGGGTCAGGCGCAGAACAGTGCCTTGGAGGGGAGCTCCGGGCACACCTGGCCCCTAGTGAGTGTGAATTTGCGTCAGAGAGCTGTTGAGACCCATGGGGCCACCTTGAGGGTGCCGGGGTCTTCCTGCGGGTGCGTCTGTAGCTGGGGGGAGCAGGCATTTGGTGGGGCCCGGCGTCACCTGCGCTGACCACTCTCCTGCGGCTTTTTGTCTTGCAGATTTCTCCACCCAGGTGAACTCGTCCCTCACCTCCCCGACGGGGCGAGGCTCCATGGCTGCCCCCTCGCTGCACCCGTCCCTGGGGCCTGGCATCGGCTCCCCGGGGCAGCTGCACTCTCCCATCAGCACCCTGAGCTCCCCCATCAACGGCATGGGCCCGCCTTTCTCGGTCATCAGCTCCCCCATGGGCCCCCACTCCATGTCGGTGCCCACCACCCCCACCCTGGGCTTCAGCACTGGCAGCCCCCAGGTGAGTGCGGGGCTGGGGAAAGGGGAGGGGTGGGCCTGGGGGTGGGGCTGTGGCTTCAACTGCAGGACAACCGCCTCATCGTGAGGCCTCTGGGAGGTAGGTGCTGTGGTCTCCCCGCTTGACGTAGAGTATGCAGAGCCTCGGGGGCAGCATGCCGCGGGAGTTTGAGCCCAGGTCGGGCTGACTGCTGAGCCTGGGCCCCTGGATCATCAGCTGAGGTGCCTTGCAGCTGGTTATCTGCCCACGTGGCCCCTTCCTGTGCAGGAGGGCTCGGGACTCCCTGTTCCCATGACTGGGGGGCTCAGCAGAGAGAGGCTGTGGTCTCCCTCAGGCCTAAGCCTGCTTCCCCAAAAGCCTGTGGCCACACAGCCTGGGTCATCGCCTGAAGTCTCTGCTCACACCCAGGCCAAAGGGTCCCCAGGGAAGGCGTGTTCGGGTTCAGGGCACCCGCGTCCCCTCTCAGGGATGCCGGCCCTGGGACCTGCGGTGGCTGGGTGTGGCAGCGGTGCTCTGTGGTCTCGGCTCCCCCATGGCTCTGTGGGCGCCTGGCCGTCTGTGGGGTATGGGGACCTTTTCCACTGTTGAGGTTTGCTCAATCGCTTCTCCAGCTCAGCCTGGCCCTTTGGGCTGTTTCTGGATCAGGAAGGGCTGGTGCCTGGCAGAGCCTGGCACAGTCCAGATCTTGTCATGGGGAACTTGGGGACCTGGTCCATGCTCCCCTTCTTCCTTGGAGAAGACACCCCGAGTGTGTCTCGTGGAGCTGTCCCCAGCCCTGGGGTGTGCGGTCTGTGAGGGTGGAGGGCGAGGCTGGGCCTCCTCCCCTGGTTCCCGGTGGTTGCTTGCAGATTTCCACTTGGCTGGCCGGAACCTCCCAGACTCTCACTAGGCCCTCCCTCTGCAGGGGCTCCCCAGGTGAGCAAGGGTGCTCCTTCCGCTCTGAATTTCTGTGTTTGGATTTCGCCCTTTGTCCCTAGTAGCTGAAGGCTCCATGGCAGAGTTTTGGTGCCATCTCAGGACAGCCCACCAGGTTGGGACTCGCCCTAGCAGCTCCTCTGCGCACACACAGCTGACAGCGCCAGATGTGTCCTGTGGACTCCCAAGCCCCCTGCTGCTCTGCCTCAGTTTACCTAGGGAAGGCAGTAGGCCCAAGGGATTGCACGTGAGGGGGCCAGGAGGCAGCAGGTGGACACCTAGTCCCAAGCCCCCATGCCATCTCCCGGGTAGCCCAGGACTGCTCCTGACCTAGGACTGGGCTGTGGCTGGGGTCTGGAGCCGGCCTACTGCCCATCCACCTGGGCCTGTTTAGAGCTGGCCTTGACCTCCCGAGCTCCTTTTCCCTGGAGAATCTTGCTGGCTTTCTGGGCCAACCCCATCAAAGCCCCTCTGCTCTGGGGGATGTGTGCAGAAGAACTGGGGCCTCTGCTCCGTGTCCCCCTCACATCACCTGGCCTTCCAAAAGCAGGCAGCAGGCCCAAGGTGCTGGCACGAGGGAGGCCTGGTCGTGTTATTTTTAGCACAGCAGCCCTGCCCCTGCTCTTGCTGGTGGCACGGTGCCCTGTGGCGAGAGGGTGATGAAGACTCGGCTTCCGCCTATCCCTTGGCTCACTGGCTGGCACCTGCTGGGTCCCAGGGCCCCAGGATGGCCCCTTGCTGGATCCTCCCAGGTCTGCCGCCTGCCCTGGACACCCAGGGGTCTAGTGCACAGTAGGTTACCCCCTGCGGGTGGCAGTGGTGCTCCCAGAATCCTCAGGGGTGCCTGGTGTCCTCGGCACTGTTGAGCCCTTCTCGGGGAGGGGATGGGCAGCACTAGGGGAGGAGGCTTTTCAGGGCTGCTTCTGGGCTATTCTCTGTCGCTTCCTGTGCAGCCAGGCTCCTGGCACAAAGTAAGGACTTGTTGAAGCCAAGTTGCTTGGGAGTGAGTGGTGCAGGTCCCCTTGACACTGGCGAGGGCCCTGGGGTGGGTGTGGGTGAGGAGCAGATGGGGGTTGCCCCAGACGTTCCCTGCCTGGCCGCTGTTGGCGTCGGTCTGCCGTTGGGCTGTGGGTCTCACCCGCAGTTAGTTTGCCGTGGTCTGAGGCCCATGCTTGACTTGGCCCTGGTTCCCCAGAACCCATAGCTCCTTCCCTGGGGGTTGAGTCCAGCTTCGAGGCCTCAGCAGTTTGTCTTGGAACCCTGGGGTTCCTCACACTCATGGGAGTGTGAGCAGGGTTTCGGGAGGGATAGGCCCCCACTCCTAGCCCCAAAACCACAACCACAAAGTCAGAGTTGCTGGAGCCAGAGAGATTCTCTGACTTCTGCTCCTGCCGCGGAGGGCCGGGCACCCTGCCAAGTGCTGCCTTCTGCCTGAGCAAGACCATGGCCGGGAAGGGCCTTCCATGTGGCCGCGTCCAGGCCACTTGACCCCTCCTGGCGGGGGAATAGGAGTCTGGTGGACTTGGGTAGACCCAGGCCAGACCGCAGCTGCCTGGCCCCCGAGCTGTCCCAAATCTCTTCCCTGGTCTGGAGGCTGTACCTCCAGAGCAGGCCCGGGGTACATTCCCCACAGTGTCCCAGAGCCTTCCTGGCTGCAGCGGCTCACCTGGGCATGTTGCAGGTATTGATGGAGGGAGTTGGCGCCAGCTTCCACACAGAGCACTTCGGAGTGCCCGGCGTGGAGCTGGACTTGGTGTCAAGGCCTCTGAGCTCCAGCAAAGCCTCCTGGCGGGAGGGCCTGTCCAGGGCCTGTGAGGCTGTGATGTGTGCACAGGGAGTGTAGATGCGAGGCTGAGCGGGCTTCACGGAGTCGGAAGCAGGGCAGCACTGGCACCCACCTGCCAGGGACTGAGGTCGGAGGGGAGTGTGCAGAGGAGCTGGTTTGCTCCTGCCTTGATGGACAGATGAGGCCCAGCAAGGCCCAGGGGCCCGCTCCTGGCGCAGAGTGGGCCTTTCCCAAGTCGGGGCTGGTGGAGAGACCCTTCAGGGGCTCAGGAAGGAAGGGTGTGGTGAGTGTGAGGAGAGAGCCAAGAGAGGGGCAGGAGACCTGGGTGGGGCATCGAGGTGGCGGGAACTGAAATAAGTGCCAAGGATCTGAAAGGGGAAATGGGATGGCCCCCACCCTGGCCACGCATGGAGTCCTGAGGCTCCGGCAAAGCAACAATGGCAGCCTGGCTCTCCCGGGAGCTGGAGCAGGGAGTGTGGGAGGAGTGTGGAGCCCACTGGGGGAGGGACAGAGCAAGGCAGACCCCAGGGGCGGCCCTGTACTGTGCTCCAGGGGCTGTGAGCCAACCTGAGGCCCAGCAGCCTGGGGCTGGAAGGGCGGAAGAATGCCCTCCTGGCCTCTCTGTCCTGGCACAGCCTCGCTTCTGCAGTCTGGACCGTCCTCCAGGTGAGTCCAGAGAAGCAAGGTGGGTGGCCCCAGGGCCTGCAGCCAGGATGGGCACCTCAGCCTGGGCTCCACTCTTCTCAGATGTGCAGAGGCTCACCGGGCCCTGGGCTCAATGGGCTAACCAGAGCCTCTGATCTCACTGAGGTCTGGGGGAGCCAGGGACGCACCCTGAGTTCAGCACAGTAGCTGGCTTGGCCCTAACACTGAGAGGGATGGTGACGCCTGCCATTCCGTCCTGCCTGGAGTCCCTTTCCTGGCTAGGGCTGCTCTGGTGTTCCCTCAGTTTACCCAGGGCAGGTGCTAGGCCCAAGGGACTGCACGTCGGGGGCTGGGAGGCAGCAGGTGGATCCCTACCCACCCGAGGTGGTTTGGGACAGCCTAGAAAGAGGAAGTGTGTGAGTTCCTTTCCTTTGTGCTTCCGAGCATCCTGGACCTGCAGAGTCATGGCCTGTGCTCCCCCAGCCTCTGGCCCAAGGGCCTCCTGCTCACACGCCTTGGTGCCTCCCCAGTGCTAGGGTGTAAAGCGAGGGTGCCCGACACTTCCTGCTTGTGGATGCCTTTGCTGCCTCTGCTGTGACCTGATCCCCGCCCTGTCTGTACCTACTTCTTTCCTTTCTTCAAACAAGCCTTTTGCTTCCCCACCTCTCAACACTGGCTTGGGGGCCCCTCTGCCTGGGACACCCCTTTCTTCCTCCCAGGCCCTGGCCCATCTCCTCCAGGAGGCTTGAGTGGTCACTGCAGCCGCCGGCCTCCCTGTAAGACAGTGAGTTATCTGCGAGCTCTTCTCTGAGCCCTGGCACGTGGAGCGACTCAGTTACACTCACATCAGCTCTCAGAGGCACTGGCTGGGCGCGGTGGCTCAACGCCTGTAATCCCAGCACTTTGGGAGGCCGAGGCGGGAGGATTGCTTGAGCCTAGGAGTTGGAGACAAGCCTGGGCAACATAGTTGAGACCCCCCCACTACAAAAAAAAAAAAAATAGCTGAGTGCAGTGGCATGCACTTGTAATCCCAGCTACTCAGGAGGCTGAAGCAGGAGGATCAATTGGGCCTGGAAGTTTGAGGCTGCAGTGACTATGATTGTGCCACTGTACTCCAGCCTGGGCAACAGAGTGAGACCCTGTTTTGGGAAAAAAAAAAGAAAAAAAAAAAAAAAAAGAAAAGAAGCAGGCACTGACATGACATTGTTCCAGTTTTGCAGATGAGGAAACTCAGGCTCACAGTGATTAAATAATTTTCCTAATGTCACATGAGAACGTAGGAGGCAGGCAGAATCCGGAGCCTGGGATCTGCCTCTGGGGCCTCCAGTGCCTCCAAGCGAGACAGCGACTAGACCAGTGAGCCCTGGAGGGCTGGGCAGGGCCTTGTCCCCTGGTGCCTCCCGGAGCCCAGCATGGGGCAGGGCGAGCTGGGCACTTAGTTTGGACGAGCTGTGTCCCTCCAGGGGCTTCACTTTCGCCTTCTGCAGCGTGGGGGATCATGTGTGACCTTGGCCAGCCCCTGACCTCCCTGAGCCGCAGCCTCTGCATCTGGAACCCCCAGGGTTTCCCATGCAGGGAGTGTCAAGTGTGGGTGCAAAGCCCAGGCACTGCGCCCCTCAGCAGACATCTGGGGCTTTCTCTTGCCCCTTCAGTTCCCTCCCTTCTCTGAGAAGCACACCTGGTGCCTGTGGACATGAACACTGGGCATTTGGCGAGTCACACAGTGGCCACCCGGTTCTCCTGTGGGAGCTTCATGGCACCCCCACTGTGCTGAGTTGTCACGGGGGGACCTCCTGGCCTCTTGCAGCCCATCTGAGTCCTGCAGGGACCAAGCATCCTCGTAAAGCCTCACAGCCCACCTGGGCAGACCAAGCAAGAACCTAGAAGCCAGAACAAGCTGGGGCTGGAAGACTCATTCCAGGCACCGAGGCCCCTGTGAAAGGAGGCTTTGCGGTGGTTTCTGCTTTGCTTGCATTGAGCCTCAAACTCTTCCTGTCCCGTGAGAAGGGGGGATGGGATTTGGAGGCCGAGGAAGGAAGGAGGGGAGCTTCCTGCGCACAAGCGGCGGTAGGGGTTTGCAGAAGTGGAGGCTGGGGGCTGCCTGGCCAAGCGCTTACCGCCCTGCGCAGCCGGGCTGGCTGGCAGGATGCAGCGGGAAGTGCCTGTGGGTCCTCTGCGCTGACTGCAGAGCTGGGTGGAGGCAGCGGAACCAAAACTGCTGTGTCACTGCACGCTGCAGCTGTTGCCAGGGTGACCGGGTGAGTTTCCCACGCTTGCCCGGGCGGCAGCATGCGGGCCGGCGGGTGGGGCGGAGGGGTGTGCGGAGAGGCCAGTGGTGTCACGCCACCCGATGCCCGGGGGTGTCCACTCCCCTCTCCTGTGTCACGTGACCAGGGCCCCTGCCCTGCGGTGTTGTGGGGTGTATGTGTGGTTCTGGGGGGGTCCCCAGCCCTCCTCCGTCCTGGGGACTGGGCCTCGGCATCCTCGTCTGTGGGTTGGGAGCCCCCCGAGTGCCTGCCTCATGGAGTGTCTGGGGGCACCCAGCAGGGCTGGGCACTGCCAGGGGCTCAGTAATGAGAGGCAGCTCTCATTTAGGTGGGCAGTGGGCAGGGGGTGCAAGCAGGGACCGCCCATGTGTTGGGGGGGTGCCGAGGGTCCTTTTCCACAGAGGCCTGGGGTCTGCTGTGGGTGAGTCCTGAGGTTGCCACAGCCTCTGCTGGCCTTGCTGAGCGAGCACAGTGGCCCCGCTGCTCTGGAGCGGCGGGTGGGGGGCATGGCTCTCTCTAGCCTCGGTGTCTGTGTGTGAAGTTGGGGGTACAGCTGCACCATCCTTGCTGCAGGGCTGTGGGGGACATAGGGACAAACCTGGTGTGCACCCCGCTGACTGCTGTGGTTGCCCCCCCAGCTCAGCTCACCCATGAACCCCGTCAGCAGCAGCGAGGACATCAAGCCCCCCCTGGGCCTCAATGGCGTCCTCAAGGTCCCCGCCCACCCCTCAGGAAACATGGCTTCCTTTACTAAGCACATCTGCGCCATCTGCGGGGACCGCTCCTCAGGTACTGTTGCCGTGGGGGCCAGGGGCCGGTGGGACAGGTTGTCAGGCCACTGCAGGGTCTGGAGGTCTCCCCAAATCACCCTCCTGTGGGCCAAGCAGGACCCAAGGCCAGGGTGCAGGGGGGCAGGTGCCTGGGCATGGCCCACTCCCGGGGCTCCACGAGGCCATTCCAGGTTTCTCACATCTGTGGGACAGTGAGTGTTGGGTGGGGTGGGGCACAGGGCAGCCTGAGGCTTCCGGAGAGGAGGTGGCTGCTGATGGCAAGGTCAGCATGGGGGCAGCCCGTGCTGCACCTCCTCCCTTGGCTGGGTCTGGGCAAGGGGCCTGTGTTGTGCCACTGACCCCCAACAGCCTGAGAGGGAAGAATGGGCTGCACAGTGCAGACACAGAGCAGGTGACTTGCCTGGGGTCCTGGTCCCTGGTGGGCTGGGATTTGTCCCTGCGCCACTCCCAAGCTGTCCTCGGAGGAGCAGAGAGAGCGAGGCTGGGGCCCAGTCTGAGCCCAGGCAGGGGTCTGGAGACCAGCAGGTCCCTTCCTGAGGCCTGGCCCGCCAGCTGGCAGTGGCGGCGTCGGATGCAGGGTGGGCTCCCTGCCGGTGCAGTGGCTACTCCCCAGCCCTGCTCTGCCCTGTCCCGCAGGCAAGCATTACGGGGTGTACAGCTGCGAGGGGTGCAAGGGCTTCTTCAAGCGGACGGTGCGCAAGGACCTGACCTACACCTGCCGCGATAACAAGGACTGCCTGATTGACAAGCGGCAGCGGAACCGGTGCCAGTACTGCCGCTACCAGAAGTGCCTGGCCATGGGCATGAAGCGGGAAGGTAGGCCACGGCGTCGGGTGGAGGCGCGGGCAGGTGTTGGACAAACAGTGGGGCCCGGTCTTGTGCGTGGACGCCCAAGATGGACAACAGGGAGTGAGTGGCCCAGACAGAAGCATGGCAAGGCCAAGGCAGGAGTGGGGGCGGGGTCCGGAGCGTGGGTGCACGTGCGTCCTGGGCAGCATGTTCTGGCTGGCGTTGGCTGTCTGGCGAGGGGATGGTCCAGGAGACCCTCAGGTGGCACAGCTTAGGTTGGAGAAGTGAAGCGGGGGCATCTTCTGAGCTGTTGGATGCCAGAGGTGGTCCCGGGCCAGCTTCCTCCCAAGGCCAACTCTGCTGCACCCCTGCAGGGCCGCTGGATGGCCCCTAGTCTCTTGGAGCAGTTCCTCCTTTCCTTGCATTTTTGTGCCCTTCTTATTAACAAATCTGTGTTGGGCAGTTTGTAGGGAAGGTCCCTCCCCCGATGTCACCGAAATTGTCAAGTCATCCAGCCAGACCTGGGTTGGAGTCCCGGGCCCCAGAGGCACTGTGACTTCCCAGTCCCGGCTGCCTGTGGTCCTCAGTTTCCCCATCTGTCACATCCCCTTTCCCTCTCAGGTAGGGCGATTCCTGGCCTCCGAGTGGGTCCCTGGGTCATGGTTTGCACACACGTTTGGGGGTGTGCCTCAATTCCTCCCATCGGGTCCCATGCCCTGGGCCTTGTGGGGGTGGGAGGTGCTGTCTGGGGTGAAGATCTGCTGGTCTGTCCCCGTCCCCGCAGCTCTGCAGGACACCCTTCCTCTGTCCTCTGCCGTGCTGCTCCTGAGGCCCCACACCTGTGTGGCTGGTGTGTCTTACTTCCTCCCCACCAGTCCCTGGTGGGGTCCCCAAGCAGGACCCAAGCCACTGTCTCACCGTCAGGGATGTCCTGAGTGGTGGCCTTGGTGCTGCAGTTTCATTTCATCATCTCTCTTGTGTGTGTCTTCTCAGCCTTAATGGTCCTGTTGAGAAATCAGAGCCTCTGCCAGGCTCCGTGCTCCTGGAGGGTGTCCTCCTTGGGCCGCGAGGCTGAGTGTGGCGTACGGGCTGGTGTGGGGTCCTTGTGCCCGCATAGCAGAGCTGCCTTCCAGAGCTGGTGTGGCCATGCCCAGTGTTGCCAGTCAGGCCTTTCTGATGGGGATGCATGTTTCACGGAGTGCTGGCGTTTGCTCAGGCCCACCCTTTGCTGTGCAGGTTGGGAAACTGAGGCCAGAGGGTTCAAGCCTTGCTCAGGGTCACATGCTGGGCTCTGGCTCCCATCCAGACCTTGTTGCTTTCACCAGAGGGCAGAGGAGCATGTGCCCAGCCCAGAGAGGTGTGTGCCCAGCCTGGAGAGGTGTGGACCCAGCCTGGAGAGGTGTGTGCCCAGCCTGGAGAGGTGTGTGCCCAGCCCGGAGAGGTGTGTGCCCAGCCTGGAGAGGTGTGGGCCCAGTCCGGTTCTTCTGGGTGCCTGGTGTGGGCAGGGAGGCTTGCTGTGGTGGCAAGTGCAGCTTTGTCCCTGGAAGATGGAAACTGGGACAGGGGCAGGCATGGTAGGCAGTGGCCGGGGCCCCTGTGCCCAGGCGTGGAGACTGCCTGTTCTGGGGTGGAGGCCCGAGGTGTGGCCGGAGCCGGGGGGGATGGCCTCGTGTGCAGCCTGAGCCTGGCAGTCTCCGCGAGGAGGATGCCACAGCACAGAGAGCTTGGTTTAGCCGAGACCACTCTCAGATGCTGGGGGCTTCAGGAAGACCCCTGCAAGCTTGGGGGCGGATGGGAGCGCTGTGCATGGCTGATGCCCGGCCTGGGCCTACAGCAGTGAGCTCGCTGTCCTTTGAAAGTGATCATCAGATAACCAGGGGGGCCCCAGGCTGCAGCCAGTGCAGGCTTAGGGGAAGCTCAGGCACTGTGGGAGCCCAGAGGAGGCACCTGACCCTGCCTCGGGCACCCGGTGAGACGCAGGCAGGCAGGAGGGCCGTTGACGCCTGAGGAATGAAAAGGTGTCGGCACCACACGCCTGGCTGCAGGGAGCAGTGTCCGTGAAGTCTGAGGCTGTCATCACACCTGGCCCTCGGAATTCGGTGATAGCCTGAGCCCCGTCCTGGACCCTCCAGGCTGCACTGACTCCTTCCTAAGGCCCTGCAGCCCAATGATCCATGTGCCTGCGGTCATCAGACTCCAGCTGCCTGGGCCCCCCAAAGCCTGGGGACGACACCCCATCCCATCACAGTGGAACCGTGCAGTGTTGGGGCTGGGGGGACCTGGAGTCACCTGGTCAGACCCCTCCCCTGGTGCCCATCGGTGACTGGGTCCTATTAGGAGCAGCCCATGTGGGGGACCACCCTGGACACCCCCTTCCTGATCCCCACGCATGGTCTCACTCGTCCCATACCTGTGAGACAGAGAAATGGGTTGCAGAGAGGCGAGCCGTGGGGAGGTCTAAGGGCCAGCACCAGGCGTGGACCCCGTTTCTTGCGGGTCCTTCCTGCTTCCGGTCCTTCCTCTTGGCAGTGCACAGCCCGGGAGACCGGACTTAGGGCCGTGAGAGAAACTGCTGCTGCTGTCAAGGGACTCCCTCCCCTTTGCCTCCAGCAGGATTCTGAGGCGTGAACTTGCAGTCAGAATGCTGCCGAGTGCTCTCGCCCCAAACACAGCTGCAGAACTCAGCCTCGGCATGGAGGGCGCCTCTGCGTGGGCAGCGAGGAGGCGGTGAGGCCCCCGTGCCAAATGTGCCCTGCTGCCAGTGCCTCTCCTTGTGCGCAGGGGGAGTCTCTTGCCTCCCCCACCCTGGCTGTGTGGGCTGCACAGCCAGGCCTGTGGAGCTCCTCACTCTTGGGCAGTAACGGGGCCCCTGGTGCAGCCTAGGCACTTGCCCTGCAGGGACCCTCCGCGGGAACAGTGGCTGGGAGGGCTTGGCAGGCACCCTCCTCCCCTGCCTGCGTCTGGGTGCTGGGCAAGACCCCTTGGCTCCAGATAGGTCCTGAAATGCAGAGCACCTCCCTCTCTCCTCTTGGGGCAAACCACTGCGAGGAAGGCCCCCTGACAGCGGAGGGCAGTGCTGTTGGCTGCCTGGGTGAGGCATTGCAGCAGCCCTGGAGAAAGCTATGGGGCCAAGTTGGCCAACGCTAGGTGCCTGTGGCCCAGACCATGCAGGATGGGAGCTGTCGGCTCTGGGGTCTGAGCCCTCCTAAGTGTCAGGCCCCTGGCGGGCAGCTCCGCCCGCTGGCCTTGATGCCACGTGGCCCTCTGCCCGGTTTGTGATCAGACCCCTGGAAACTGAGGCTGGAGCTGAGGCGTCGCATCCCAGTGCAGTGCTGTGAGGGAGTCGCCTGGGGTTGGTCCCAGGGCTGGCTGAAGGCAGGATGGCTCAGGTGCCCCCATGCAGTGACTCTGCCCCCGGCAAGGGCGCACTCTGGCTCTGGGGCAGATGGGTTCCCACCCCTATGCAGCAGGATACCACAGGCTGATAGCATCTCAGGTTGGGCAATGGGGCCTGCACGCGCAGGCAGCCACCAGGAGGGACTTGTTCCGCAGCATTCCCAGGACCAGGGGTAGGCAGAGGTGGGGGGAACGTGCAGTGGTGGGTGTTGGCCCTCTGCCAAGCTGAGCCTGGGCCTGTTTGCTGAAGCTGGGGGTGGCAGGGCTTGGGGGTCCCGCAGGGACACGTGCTCTGATGGGGAAGACAGGCCTCACCCTTGGGGGCTCCCAGTCTGATGGAAAAGACCTAGCTTTCACCCAGGGTGGTGGTGGGGGGAGACATTGGTCTAGAGGGGGCAGTGGCTGTCCCCCATTCTGCTTCCTCCTCCTCCCTCAGGAAGGCTGCTCCCCGTTTCCTTCCTGCCTGCCTTTGCTTCCTGTGCCCACCCTCCAGCTCTGAAGGACTGGGTGTGGAAACAGCAGTGTCTGGCATGTGTGCACCTATGTGTGCACATGTGTGTGCGTGTGCATGCACTGCAGGGATGTGGCTGACCCCACAGGTCTTTGCTGTGGGAAGGGAGCCCTGGCTGGGCTCAAGTGTGGCCCTCTTGCCTTCTGGCCTGTGACACTGGGCAAGTGACCTTGCTTCGCCCAGTCTGCAGGTTCCTCATCTGTGATGGGCTGGGGGCATCAGGAAGACCCCTGCGAGCTTGGGGGTGGATGAGAGCGCTGCGCGTGGCTGGTGGTGGGGTTGGAGAGCAGTGGTCACGTGTGGGTGTGGGTGTGGTGTGTCTGTGTGGTGTATGGGTGTGTGTTGTGTATGTGGTTGTATGTGTGGTGTGGTATGTGTGGTGTGGTATGTCTGTGTGTGTGTGTGTGTGTGCATGGTTTGTGTGCACGTGTGTGTGCATGGTTCTCGTGTTCTGATGCCTTGCTCTAGGTTGAAGCCCTGGAGGGAAGGTAAACCACTCCCTTTGGAGACACTAGCTTGCTGTGTGGCCTCTGGCGCTGCTCTCTGGGTCTCTGTCTCCCCACTCTTTAGAGGAGGCCAGAATGGTTTGGTGGAGTTCAGTCCTGCCTGTCTGGGGCCCAGCCCTGGGCCGCACAAGGGACGGAGGAAGGACTCAGCCATTGCTGCTACTCAAGCCAGAGGAGCCAGTGGGGCTGGGGACGCCCTTGGGCTCCGACATGCCTGCCTTGGAGCTGTCTGCCCTTCCCCAGACCCCCTCCCTCCTGCTTGACTCTGAGGGGCTGTGGCAGGTCAGAGATGTCCCTTGCTTCTGAGGGGCTGCTGCACCCGGAGTCCTAGGCCAGCTTGTCTCTGGGGCCCGGGATCCCAGTAGTGCCGGGGAGGGTCTGCCTGGGCAGGAGTCTCAGGTCTTCCTGGGAGGACTGGGCCGCGGCGTGTGAGCCTCCTCCACCTCCGAGCAGCCTCCTCCGTGCCTCCACTCCGCCTCCTGCAGCCGCCGCGCTCTGGGCTGGAGGGTAAAGAGGCTCTGTGTTTACAGACGCCTCCCGCCCGGCCTCCGGCGCCAGCGGAACATGAGTCAAGCAAGACTTCGTCTAGAAGGTGATTGTGCTGGCAAAGCATAAATCCCGGCCCCTCCTGCCCCCCAGCCTATAAATAAAGCGATCATATTTATAATGATGCTGGGCAGAGCTGCCAGGCCCTTCACAGCTTCAAAGTGCTTCACAAAACACTCGCTAATTAATTCTCGGCTGCCCTGGCAGAGGAGGCAGGTGCCAAGGAGCCCAGCTCCAGGCACCTGGGGAGAACTGGCAGCAAGGCCTCTCGCTCAGGGCCACCCTTTTCTGGGGCTCCCCGTGCCCTGGGGCTACCTCTGAGCAGGAGAATATCCCTGGCACTGGGCCGGGCTGGCACGTGGGGTGGGAGGCTCCGGTGACAGCTCTGAGCACCTCCAGGCCCCCCATGTGCTGGTGCTTCCTCTTGGAGCCATCCTGGGGGTGGGTGCTGTCATTTTCATCTTACAGATGAGGGAGCTGAGGCAGAGAGGTCAGGGGACTTGGCCGGGGCCACACGGCTGCTTGGGCTGTGGCAGGCTAGCAGGCTCCGTGGGGCTGGGGTTGTCGGATCCCAGGACCTGCAGCTTTAGGCTGCTCACTGTCTTAAGCGCTCAGCCCTGCACCTTCGGCTTTCAGAGCCTCAGCTTCCCCACTGGGAAGACAGCAGTGCCAGCTATGTCTTGGCACTGAGACTTTAGAATTCTGCCCTTGCTGCCCATCCTTAGGGTCTCAGGGACCTGGGCCAGTGGAGGTGCCAGTACCCCTCAGCTCAGATGCTACCTGAGATCTGCCTGTGCGGGTGCTTCCTGCCCCGAGGGCTGCTCAGCGTGGGTGGGGTCAGCTCTATAGGCTCAGGACCCTGTACAGAGGGTTGTGTCAGTAGTGACCCCGCCCCGGATGAGCGACGCCCTCTGGAGGGCTCATGGAAGTCCCAGGTGGGGGCTGACCGGAGCCTTCTGCAGCCCCTGCCAGACCCTTGACATTTGCCCACCAGCCCTGCTCCCCATCCTATCCCCAGCCACCATCAGGTTTCTAGTAGGGCCAGGCCTGTACATGCCGACTGCGGGGTCCATGGCTGGCTCCTCGGCCTGGTTTGTGTATCCTGAAGCTGGGGATGGGCCTCCCGGCCTGAGTCTCCCTGTGTGGGCGGAAGTCCCTCGCTCAAGCCAGGGGGCCATGCAGGAAAGTGTTGACATGGGGTGGCTGAGAGGCATCCACGTGGGGCTGTTACAGAGCTGTGGCTGGCATGAAGGGAACCAGGCAGGGCTGGGGACCCTGGGCCTGGGGGCCTGGGAGCCTGGGGGTGTGAAGGGAGAGGCTTGCAGAGCTCTGAGACGGCTGCTCAGTGGGAGCTGTAGCTTCAGGAGAAAGTGGCGGCTGACACCATGGTGGGTAGGGGCAGGGAGGGCGCCAGAGGCGCAGATACGTTCTCCCACCATTTGCCAAACCCATCTGGAAGCTAGAGGATGGGAGGGTGGGATGGGACATGGTCAGTCCATGGGTGGCTGGTGCCTGCGAGTACCCCAGGTGTTCCGCCCACCATCGAGACATCCTGGAGGGGCTGGGATGAGCCGCGCCACAGGCCCAGAGAGGTGGCACCTCCAGGAACCCCTCCGCCAGGCCATGCCCTTGGGCCCTTAGGAGGGCACCATCCTAGGCCTCAGACCAGGAGGAGAAGGGGCCTGGGTCAGGGACTACCCAGCCCAGCACACTGGCAGGAGGGCACAAGGGAGGGAGGAACTGGCCCCAGGTCCGTGTCTGAGCTCGGAGGAGATACGGCGGGAGGGGCATTTCCAGGGCGAGAGTGGAGAGGCCTTGACTGGAGTAGGGGCGTGGAGCTGTGCTGGACAGAGGTGGCCGCAGGACCCCACGGTCCCTGTTGCTTTTCTGGCTCTGCGGTTTACTCACTTGGACCACTCATTTTCTCTCTCAGCCGTAGTTTTCTCACTGGTACAATGGGGTAATGCGAGTGCCCGCCCCGTGGGGCAGTGTTGTTGCTGGTGGATGGAACAGAAGAAGGAGGTGGTGGGGTTGGGGACCAGAGCCCCAGCTCAGGACTTTCAGGGAAGGGGACGTGTCTCGGGGGAACCGCCCATAAGCCAAGTGGACGCTTCTGTCCAAATTCCATCTGGGTCCTAGCCTGCCCCCCCGGCACTTGGGATCCGCAGATGACAGAGGGGCTGAGGTGGCTTCCTCAGTGTTCAAAGCGGACAGTCGAGGAAGGCAAATCCAGGTGGAGGGAAGCGGGGGGAAGGGGGAGCCTCATGCGCCTGGGCAGCCCGGGCTCATGCCTCAGGCCCCTTCGCTGAGCGCCCACCCCCAGGGTTGATGAGAGTCAGCTGACCGGAGCCCATGCCTGATGCAGATCCTGCTGCCTGCAAGCATCGCTCTATTTTGTCTTAATGCTGAGCCTCTGGTTTCCCCTGAGTGGCTGCTTCCTGGGGCAGATTGAAAGGCATCTCGGTGCCCTGCTTGGGGCATGGTCGGTGGAGCTGGGTGGGCCGTCTCTGTATGGCCAGGGTGGGGCTGGGCGCCTGCCCTCCATTTCTGGCAGGGCCCAGTGTCCTTGGGAGAGGCGTGGGGTCTGCAGGTGCACGGTTTCCTGCTTGCCCAGGTGTCTCTGAGCCTGTCCCCCCGCGGATGTTCCCCTTGCCCAGGCCCTCAGCCAGCATGGGTGCCCCTGTGCTGCCTCATGAGCGTGCTCTGCTCTGCTTCTGGGCCTTTGCAGGGACCGTGTCTCCAGCCTGAGCCATGATTCCTCTGCAACTTCCTCTTCCAGTCACATCGACACCTCTTCCAGGAAGGCTTCCTGGTTCTCCCTGAGTCCATAGACCATCAGGACCTTTCTCGCCCCATGTTGGGGTCCCTGCTGCACTGTCTCCTGCCTGACCCCAGGCAGGCTCCTGGTGTGAACATTAATTGGAATTAATGAGAGTTGGTCTCTGTTCTCAGAGCACGCAGCCACACGGAGGCCAGGCCTGGGGCAGAGACGGGGTCTCCATCACCCAGTGCTGGTGGGGATGCTGGTGTTGTGGGTGCATTGGCTGGGAGCTGGCACCACCCGGCCGGGACAGCCTTCCCTGGGAGCCACTGGCCGTGCTGAGTGTGGGGCTAACCTGCGCCTCCCGGGTTGTAGCCGTGCAGGAGGAGCGGCAGCGTGGCAAGGACCGGAACGAGAATGAGGTGGAGTCGACCAGCAGCGCCAATGAGGACATGCCGGTGGAGAGAATCCTGGAGGCCGAGCTGGCCGTGGAGCCCAAGACCGAGACCTACGTGGAGGCAAACATGGGGCTGAACCCCAGCTCGGTGAGTTGCAGCCTGTGCAGGAGTGGGCAGCCTCACATGCCTCAGTTTCCCTCACTCACCCTCCCACCTGAGCAGCTGATGAGCCAGAGAGGTCCTGGGGGGGCTGCCCTGGGCCCCGTGGCTGCCTCAGCTCGGCCTCTTACCCGAGGTGACGCCGTGGGCCCCTCGCCCCAGCTGGGCGGCACTCTCCTCTCCTGGCCCATGCACGGGTGGCCCACGGGGCAGGGGCCAGGGGCCCTGCAGCCACATCATCCTCCTCGGCCATCTCTGCTGGGACCTCAGCCGCCGTGTCCCCTCGGAGTTTGGCCTGTCTCGGTGCAGAGGCTGTCCCTGCTCCCCGGTGCCACTTGGAAAAGGTGTGGGAGGGGGCCAAGCCCCCAGCAAGAGGCTCTGCAGGGTGGTTCCAGGGCTGGCTCTGCCAGCAGCCGTGTGGCCCTGGGCAGGTGCCCAGCAGTCTCGGTGGCTGCTGTTGATGCAGGAAGCAGCTCTGCAGCCCCCTAGCTGGTCACCCCCATGCTGACCCTCCTGCCCCCTCCCACCCCAACAGCCTCAAGGGGAGGTGGATTAGGTGGGCCGCATCCCTGGTCCCAGGCTCTTCTCCTGGGCTGGCTCCAGCAGGCCCTGGAGGTGCTGGATTCAAGACCCCCTGGCCTCGCCCTCTTCTCCTTGGACCCTCCCTGTTACTGGCTCCCTCCCTATGGCATCTTTGCTTCTGGCTGTGGCCTTGCCAGGGAGGGCCACACAGGGGCGTTCTGAGCCCCTCCTACCCTAAGGCCTAGGAACCTGCGCTGCTCGGGAGCCACTGCCCCCTGGTGAGCTTGTCTGGCTGGGAGACCCCACGTGTCCCAGGCCCCACTGAGGGGGTGGCTCCAGCTGTGCCCGGGGTTGGGCAGGTGAGCTCCTGGCTGCCCGAGTGAAGGTTCAAGACTGTGCACTAAGCTTCCTGCGGCCGGGGACCTGGGTCCAGCTGGCCCTCAGGGCCCGTGCGTCTTTCGCTGTGGTCACCATGGTGTCCAGTCTTCATCTGTGTCTCCGTGTGGGTTTGGGGCTGGGACCAGAGCCCTGTGGCCGCCGAAGACCTTGTACAGGCTGACCATGAGGTCACCCCGACCTCTGTCCCTCTGTGGGCCCAGGCACACCAGCCTGCCCTCCGTGCTGGGTGCGCCCTGCAGGTCACTGTCTCCCCACCCGCCAGGGCCTTCGTGCTTGCGGCTCCCGTGGCCTGGAGCTGGGCCCCCTGGCTCTTCCCCAGGCTTTGGTCTCAGCTGAGGTACCTCCGGTCTTCATCTGTGCCCCTGCCAGGGTGGGGACTGCCCCTGTGACGTGGGCTGAGAGCACCTGCTCTTTTCTCTGTGGCCCCTGGCACTGGCCACCACAGGGTGAGGTGTGTTCACAGGATAAGGTGTGTGGTGGGTTAATTTCTGCCCCCACGAGGCTGCTGGTGATGGCTGTGCTGCTCCTCACCGCCAGCTTCGGTCAAGGACAGCGACCCCACCTTGCTCATTGGCACTCACACAGGGCCAGCACCCCCACTGCCTCTGCCTGAGTGTGGGGGTCTGCTCTTGTCTGAGGCCCCATGGCTGGGTTAGGGCCGCCCTGCTTCCCTGCCCTTTCTGGATAGGACAACCTGGTGCCCCCACCTCCCCGGCTCTGCTCAGACCTCTACTCTGGCCGGGGGCTGGGGCTGCCCAGCTGCGGGGAAGGTGCACGGGACCCTGACAGCAGGCACCATTCTTTCCGGAGAAACCCTCCCCGTGAGTGACAGGCACAGACCCACCCCCAGCCCTGGCTGGTCTGCACACCTGCCCTGCCCTGTGCCCACCTCACCAGCCCTGCGGAGGGCAGGGGAGGGATGGTGGCTGTGAGGGTTTCATGATCCAGCAGAAAATCCAAAAGCAAGTTTGGCAGTTGCACAAAGGACTGCCAAGTTTTTATTTCGTGAAGGACATTATTTGGGCTGGAAGCTGCCATCTGCTCTCTCCGTTGCTGCAGCAAAGTTCAGGGAGTTTAGAACCACAAAGGCAGGCAGGACTCACTGGGGATCAAGGACACATCTTCCACGGGGATGGGGTCTCTCTGTGTGCCCGCTCGCTCCCTGCTGTGTCTCATCTCACACTGAACACTCCTCTGTGGACTGGCCTGGGTCCGACTTCCAGAACCGCTCACTGGGCCCCTTCCCTCAGATGGGCAAACTGAGGTCCAGAGAGGGGGCGACTTGCCCAGCATCACGGTCCTGGTGCCTGGTTTCTCCCCAGCATGGGGCAGGGCCTGGGCAGGTCCCGTGGACACTTCTAGGCAGGAGTAGAGCCCATCACACGCCTTCTGTTACATGAGGCATGTTGGGTCTCCAGGTGAGAATGGGAGGCTCACAGAGATTAATCCTTTCCCGAGGCCACACAGGGAGGTGGAGCCAGGTAGAGCCAGGATCCTGCACTGTCCCTCCCTACCTAGGGGACCCCCTGCAGGCCTAGCCCTGCTGGTACTGGAGCCAGAGCCTCACACCTGCCGGGAGTGTGCCTCCTTCTCCGCTCCGGCCTCCTGGCTCTCCAGCCTGCCACATTCTGCACCTTGTCCCAGCTGTGCACACTGCACATGTGCTGGACAGGCACATGACAGATGGTGACCCGTGTGCCCACTCCTGCAGAGGTCCCAGCCAGCCCAGGAGGGCTTGAGGCTCTCCTTCCTACCCATGGCACCAGCCTGTCACCTGGGCCTGCTCTGGGCCCCGTGTTGGCTTCTGAGAGTGGCCAGCCAGTGGCTGGGAAGTTCCTGGGTACAAGGATCCTCAGCAGAGGCACCTGCTGCAGACATGCTGCTCAGGTCTGGTTCCCCACATCCCCCCACCCCTGCCAGGCCTGCTTCATCCTTTCTCAGGGATGCCCTGTGGCAGATGGGCAGGCGAGAAGGATGGGCCCCTTTCAGCCCCCAGCGTGACAGAAGGAGAGGCTGAGGCTGAGAAGCCAGCCTGGCTGTGGCGGGCCTGGGGGGCGCTGGGCACAGAGCCGGGAGCCCTGAGAGTGCTGGAGGCTGTGGATGCTGCTCATGGAAGGTGTGTGGAGGAATGAGTGAGTCAGAGACCTGTGTAGACTGTGGCCAACCCCTCTCAGCCGAGGGATCCCACCCCTCTGTATACCCCTTCTGGCTCGGGCCCCCAAGGGCTGCCCTGCCCTCTTCCGAGGGTCCTGGCGAGTCTCTGTGCCATTCCTCGGGGGCCTTCTCACTCTGCCCTCAGAGGCCTTTCCCGCCGGGCACTGCGTTTAGGCTGCACGTCTCTGAGGAGCAGATGGTTTCTGTTGGTGGAAGCTCTTCAAAGGGAGGCATTTTTCTCCTTGTCGGATGCCCTGAAGTGAGGGATCCCCGAATCCTATTCAGTCGTTATTCCTGCAGCGGCACCACTGAGGGGGCCGTCATCTGAGTTCCCATGGCTCAGGACACAGAAGGTCCATGACCCAAGCCCCACCTGCCAGGAGCTGAGGAGGGGCCTCCCCTCTTGCCCTGCTTCAAGGCCGCCTGGGTCCCCTCATCTGTGAGACTGAATGGCGCCCTTCCGGCTAGGACTTTCCAAAGGAGCCGTGAATGCCGCCCTCTCTCTGTGCCTGGGGCCTGGTGTCTCAGCCGAGGCCCCTGCCCTCCTGAGCTCCCACATCCATGCCTGATGGAACGTGAGAGGCCAGCCCTGTCCCCAGCGTGGGCCACCGTGGCCATCAAAGATGAAGGCGGTCAGTCCCACCCAGCTCCAATGCTGCCCCATATCCAGTTTCGTCAGCTCACCGCACCTGCCTTCCAGAGCTGTGGGAGAGACTTATGTGTCCTGCTGTAACCCAGTGGCTGGAAACAACACACATTTTATTATCTGACTGTTCTGTGGCCAGAGAGCCAAAAGCAGTCTTGCCGGGCTGACGTCAAGGTGCCTGCCGGCTAGCTCCTGGAGGCTCTGCTGGGGAGTCTGCCCCAGCCTCTGCTTCTGGGGCTGCCACATTCCTTGGCCTGTGGCCTCTTCCTCCACCTTCAAACCCAGCAGCGTCTCTCTCCCTTCGGGCCCCAGCGTCTGTGATCTCATCTCTTCCTCTGATCCTCCTGCCTCCCTCTCATAGGCCCCTTGCAATGACCCTGGGTCGCCCCGGTGGTGCAGGCCCACCTCCCAATTTCAGGCCACACCTAATCACCTCTGCCAAGCCCCATGTGCCATGCAAGGTCGCATAGTCCTAGGTTCCAGGGATTGGGCCCTGGGCATCTTTGGGGGCTGTATTCAGCATGCTGCATGGGCCCAGCGTGTGGGGTAGGGCCTGGTCTGGGCTGTGTTCAGTCAGTACACTGGCTTCTGGGACTGAATGTCCTGCTCTTCTTCCTCCACTGCAGCCGAACGACCCTGTCACCAACATTTGCCAAGCAGCCGACAAGCAGCTCTTCACCCTGGTGGAGTGGGCCAAGCGGATCCCACACTTCTCAGAGCTGCCCCTGGACGACCAGGTCATCCTGCTGCGGGCAGGTGAGTGGCGAGGCCTAGGTGGGGATGGGGACGCCATGCAGACGGGACACATACCAGGACACTCCCCCGTCCCGGGATACTCCCACCTCCCGGGACACTCCCCACTCCCGGGACACTCCCCTCTCCCGAGACACTCCCCAGTCCTGGGACACTCCCCTCTCCCCGGACACTCCCCTTTCCCAGGACACTCCCCCCTTGCTGGACACACTCCCCACTCCCGGGACGCTCCCCTCTCCCGGGACACTCCCCTCTCCCGGGACACTCCCCCTTTGCGGGACACTCCCGCCTCGTAGGACACACTCCCCACTCCTGGGATGCTACCCCCTCCTGGTATGCTCCCCCCTCCCCGGATGCTCCCCACTCTTGGGACACACTCCCCTCTCCTGGGACACACTCCTACCTCCTGGGATACACTCTCCCCTCCTGGGACACATTCCTACCTCCCGGGACACTCCCCCTTCCCGTGATACTCCCCCCCCCCCTGGGACACTCCCCCACCTCCTGGGACACTCCCCCACCTCCCGGGACAGTCCCCCGTTCCTGGACACCACCCACCCTGGGACCTCCTATGGACTATCTGGGACTGTTCGGGGAAGGGCCTGGGGCCTCAGTTTTCCTCCATCCCTCATAAGGAGGTGTGCCATGCAGGGTCACCTCGGTTCAGAGCCCCTGGCTTTGCCAGCTGCAGGCCTGCCTGGCCCCCAGTGGTCTTTGGAGAGACAGGCCGATCCAGAGAACAGCCGGCCGCACGCAGCTCTTTTTCTGGGGGATCTCCAGATGGTTGTGCACTGGGGACCGGGCGGAGGTCCGACTCGGGTTGGATGGCTGTGTCCGTTGCCATATCTGTGTGGTGCCTGGCCCTGCGGTCCCATGTTCTGGCAGCTTCTGGCTCCAGCCTCAGCCTGTATGGTGTGGTCGTGGCGGAGTGCAGTGCTGAGGGCCTGGGTAGGGTGGTCGTGGCAGAGTGCAGTGCTGAGGGCCTGCGTGTGGTGGTCGTGGCGGAGTGCGGTGCTGAGGGCCTGCGTGGGGTGGTCGTGGCGGAGTGCGGTGCTGAGGGCCTGCGTGGGGTGGTCGTGGCGGAGTGGGGTGCTGAGGGCCTGCGTGGGGTGGTCGTGGCGGAGTGCAGTGCTGAGGGCCTGGGTAGGGTGGTCGTGGCGGAGTGCGGTGCTGAGGGCCTGCGTGGGGTGGTCGTGGCGGAGTGTGGTGCTGAGGGCCTGTGTGGGGTGGTCGTGGTGGAGTGCGGTGCTGAGGGCCTGCGTGGGGTGGTCGTGGCGGAGTGTGGTGCTGAGGGCCTGCGTGGGGTGGTCGTGGCGGAGTGCAGTGCTGAGGTTAGAGGGCTTCCGTGGCTGTCCCTCTTAGGTGGGTGCCTGCCTGTGGTCTCCCTGCAGCTGTCGGGTGGGGACTCCCCGCGAGGCCCTTCCCTCAGCCCAGAGCCCTGGTGCCGTGAGTCCCCAGTCCCTTCTAGGATGCCTGGAAAGCCATCCCGTGGCATCTTTGCGAGGGCGGCCTCTGCTTCGGCCCAGCGGCTCTTTCTGGGAGATCTTTGCTGCTGCTTGTCTCTGGGTGGGAGTCCCAGCCTGGCCTCCCCCTGGGCCCCCACTGAGGTCCTTGCTGACCTGTCTCCAGTGGGCCCTGCTCATGCATGCTGCCAGCTTCGAGGGCCACATGGTGAGGTCTGAAGCTGCATTTCCGGTATGAGTCCCGGCCCCACTGCCCACGAGCGGCTGACCTTGACCGAGTCACTTACTCTCTGTGCCTCGGTGTCCTTGTGTGTTCTGTCTGCCGGGGCCGGCAGCTCACCCATCAGGTGGCCTCCCCAAGACCCTGTAAGGTCCACTGAGGCACATGTCCAGTTCAGATGTGGAACACTGGAGTTCGAAGCCTGCACTGGCCGGGTGGCTGGAGAGGACCTGGGTTAACCCCAAGGATACACTGTGTCTGGCTGGTGTTGGCTGGAGGGCTCTGTCTCCCTCCAGGGAGCTTGGGGCTGGGGCCGTGGCTGTAGCCTCTGGCTGGTGTTGGCTGGAGGACTCTCCCCCTCCAGGGGGCTCAGGTCAGGGTCCGTGGCTGTAGCTTGACTGGGGACCAGGGGTGATCCTGCTGGGTTTTCTTCTGGCAGGACGCAGTGGCGGAGGTGAGGCCCCACCCAGCCCCGGCAGGTGCTGGGGGCACTGAGTGCTCCCCCATTATGTCCCTGTGCTAGGCCCTCCCACTGTGTTCCCAGCGCTGGTTGGGGAGGTCACTTCCGCTGGGCGGCAGCAGCGATGGGAATGGGTGCCCAGACCTGCGATTCCCACCATCGTGAGAACCACTGACCATGCAGGTTCAAGGCCCAAGGTCTCTGCTCACCCTGGGGAGTGTCCACCTGTGGCTCTCGGTGACACTGAGCGGGGGTGTAGTGGCCACAGCCCTGCAGGGGCCCAGAAACTGGTGGAGGATTCCAGCTGGGCTGTGGGAGGCTGATGTCACACGTGTCTGCTCCTGGGGGGTGGGGCCCCTTCCTTGGGGTGGGCTCCTGCCCCACCCGTCCAGGAGGCCTTCAGAAATAAAGCATTAAAATGAATAGTTTTGGCTTGTTCCATGGAAGCTCTGAGTCACACCCTGACCCTTGTGTTTGTCAAATGAGTAAACTGAGACAGGGCCGAGTCGCTCACAGCTTTCAGGTTCCTCTGTCCAACCTCCTTCCCACCTGCCCCCTCATCCCAGGCTGTTGTGTTCCGAGGCCGCCATAGCTGCTCCAGCGGGGTCTTCTGAGGGCCTGGGTTGCACAGGCACCTCCTGCGCGGCGGGGGGCGGGGGGATGGGGGAAGTGGGCGGGCCTTGCTGGGCTGTGAGGGAGGGAGGGGCTAGGCTTAGGTAGCAGGCCCGAGGTCCCCCTGTGGGGACAGCACACCACTTTACTCCCCTGGTCTTGTTAATCCTGCCCACATCTCCGGCCCCAGGACACAGGGTAAGCCAGGCTGGGCTCTTGTCACCACCGCCCTGGGACGGGATCCCCATCACAAGCCCCATGGGGACAGCAGCCATGACTCTGGGGGGCCCTGCCCTGCCTCGTGAGTGTGGATTCATTTAACTCTCCAGACCACCAGGAGTAGGTGTTCTCACTGTCCCTTGTGCTGAGGAAGTGGTGGCTCAGAGGTGAGACAGGAATGCGGCTGAGCCAGGTTGGAGGCCGAGGCCCCAGCTTCCCCTCTTGACCCTTGACTCTGTGCTGTTCCTTCCGGAAGCGCTGTCCAGGGGTCCTGCAACCCCAGCAGAGGCCCTGAGCATTTGGGCAGGGCCACGAGGGAGCTGCAGGAGTAAGTTCCTCGGGAAGGGCCAGCCTCTTTGAGTTGGAGGACACAGTGACCAAGGGAGCAGCCCCAGGCAAGACTCTTTGTCCTGCGCTTGGAGCCTGGAGTAAGACCTGGTATCCCCCGCATCACTAAGGTCCTCCTTCTGAAAGGCCAGCGCACCCTGAACTGTTAAAAGCTGTGGCCGTGCCGGGCCCCCACATCGCAGGGCCAGGAGCCCTCCTTCCTGCAGTGATGGAGCACTTAGGAAGGTGAAGACACCCCAAAGGTTACTGTAAAATGGGTTCCTCTCCCATTTTTCTCTTACATCCGAGAAGGAGGAGGGCAGCTTACAAAGGCGTGTGGGGCAGGAGAGGAGAAATAACCGAGTGAGGACATCGGGGCGGAGGGACGGGGGACAGGGGAGCTGAGATGCAGCCGGCGTGCTGGAGGGTGCAGAGAGAGACTTCACGCTGTTCTGTCCGTGTGTCTGGGGTCCTGACCTGTATCCCGTGCTGAGGGCCGCACTGCAGCTCAGCAGCGCCTTCTCACCCCAGCCGTGCACCAGGCCCCTCTGCTGGGCACACCAGAGTTTCAGAGGCAAGTCTACCCTGGTACCTGCTAGGTGGCCTCAGGGGCTCTCGGGGCAGTGGGAGGGGAGGTGGCCACCGCTCAGGTAAACCCCCAGGCCTGCAGGATGTGAGGGAGAGAGGCAGGCCCGAGAGGCCAGGACTGGCCAGGGATGGTGGGTTTGGGGCCAGTTGTGCCCCAGCCCAGCTCTTGTCCTCGGCCTCCTGGGTCCCTGCTCTTGGCCACAGGAAGTCTGTCCACACTGGGCCTGGTGTGGGAAGGGAGGGAGAGCCCTTTCCTGGGAGAGCATTTACTCTCACTGGATGTCAGACCCAGTACCTCTCAGCTTGGGAAAACCTGACAGGCTGAGCCGTGGGAGGGGCAGGAGTGGGAGTGGGCCCGGGGCTCCTGTGAGTCTCTGTGTGATTTGGGGCAAACCCTTCCCCTCCTTGGGCCACAGATTACCCGCATGTCAGATTGAGGGGGATCTGCTGGATCAGAGTTCTCCCAAATGTGATGCTACAGATGTTTCATGGGCGAAAAAAAAAAAAAAAAAAAAAAAAAAAAGGGTTCTGTGGTCAAAGAAAATCTGGCTGGGCAGCGTGGAAGCTGTTTTCGTGGCTGGCTCAGCTGAGCCCTGGGACGCCACTGCGCGCTGTGGCCTTGGTGCAGAGGGCGGGTGTGTTTCCTAAACCGCCGCCCCAGGGGACCCCACTCTTCTTACTCCCCATCGCAACCGGCTGTCTGCTGCCACCTGGCAGGGAGAGGGGATGCGTGACAGCCGGGGAGGTGCCAGTCCTGTGTCTGTGATGGTATTTCCAGCCCTGGCTTTTCCATCAGACCACCCGTGGTGCCGTCTGCGTGCTCCCACGGTGATGGGGCACAGACCCCACGGTTCCACCCTCATTCTGGTTGCACAGCCTGGGGCCAGTTGGGTGCCATCCCTGCCTGGTCTGTCAGCACACCTGGGCGGGGCGGCCTCGGGGGTGGGAACTCCCTCCTGGGGCCCTGAGATTACTCAGTTGTGAAATGGGGAGAATGGGGATGGTGACACCTGCCCCCGGGGTCCCCGTGACGGGGTGGGTATGTGCTGGGAGGGTGTGGAGGGCCGAGCTGGAGCTGGCACGGTGGTCCCCACCAATTTCTTGCTGATCACTTAGCACCTCATGCCTCAGTTTCCCCCTCTGTAAAACAAGGTTAATGGCAGTTTTCCAGGATTACAGTTGGGATTAAATGGGAAATTAATGACAGTGTCGGCCATAGAGGCTGGAGCCTCTAGAGCGCTCGGGGAGTGTGGAAGGTGCTGAAGGCGACTGTGTGACTGCAGGTGATTCCACGTCACCCGGTCTCCAGGAGCCGTTAAAACAGTAATGCGTGTGCACACGAGGGTCCCCGTTTCTTCCTCCCCGGTGCCTGCTCTGCCTCATCTGCACTGGAACCTCATGTTGAAGGGCTGCTGTTACCTAACCGCCCGCCCCCCAGGGAACCCCTGATGTTGAGGGGCTGCTGTTACCTAACCTTCCCCCCTGGGAACCCCCCTGAAAGAGGCTGCGGCTCTCACGCACCTGCCTTCAGTTGAATAACCTGCTGTTTGGTGGCATTCCACGAAGGGCACACAGATCTCCGAGAGTTTGTTCCTGGGAACATCCCTGGGTGCTCTCCCGCGTGCTCCGTGGCAGGAGTGTCCTGCACATGCAGGAGGAAGCTTCTGGGGCACATGAGTTTGTGAGCTCCTGGGTTCTACAAAGCTCAAGGGACTTCGTGTGGGACTTCTCAGGGCCTTTCGTGTGCCGGTGTGTACTGTAGAAGAGGCATTCTCAGGAACCTCTTTGCTGTGGAACCCTTCATGGGATTGGGGTTCCAGAGCCTGTCAGGATGGGTCTGTGACACGCTGCCTCTGTGGGGTCCCACCAGGGGCTGGGGAAGGGGTGAGCCCTATGGGGCCTGGAGACAGCCGAGTGACCGTGTGCCTCCTCCCCAGGCTGGAATGAGCTGCTCATCGCCTCCTTCTCCCACCGCTCCATCGCCGTGAAGGACGGGATCCTCCTGGCCACCGGGCTGCACGTCCACCGGAACAGCGCCCACAGCGCAGGGGTGGGCGCCATCTTTGACAGGTGGGGGTGGTCCCGGGAGGGGCGAGGGTGCTTCCGTCACCTCCACCGCCAGGCCAGCTGAGTTTAGCCGCCTCGGCCCCCGTGCACGTCCTGTCTAGTATTATTTCAGTGCATGAAGGGTGCACAGGTGGAAAACAGAGAAAAGCATGAGGAGGAGGCTCAGAGCCCTGTGCCAGCCCTGCCTCTGGGGCATCTGTAACCACAGGGAACACTTGGCCTATCTCCCTCCAGCTTTTCTTGTTTCACGATCCCATGTATTTATCTGTGGGAAAGAAAGCTTCATTTCTTTTTAAAGTGATTATACCGTAGATGCAGTTTTGTAAAAGTGTCAATTCCAGTTGGCACGTTGCAGGCTGTTTGAGGCTGGCACGGTAATGCTGTGGCAGCCCGGGGCGTGGTGCGGCCTAACGCCTGTCCCCGTGCAGGCAGGGGTGTCGGGACTGCAGTGCTTCACGCCTCCCAGCGGAGCATGGGCTGCACCTCAGCTGCTTCTCAGGGGACACACTGGAGGGGCAGCACTGGCTGGAGGGCCCACCCTCGTCTGGGCCTGGGTGGTCCTGTCCATTCATGTTGCCCTCCTAGAGTGCTGGCCAACTCCACTCTGCCAGGCGAGGCAGACAGTAGCTTCCTTGTCCCTGTCTCTGCACAGCCTTTTTTTTTTTTTTGAGATGGAGTCTCGCTCTGTTGCCCAGGCTAGATTACACTGGCGCAATCTCGGCTCACTGCAAGCTCCGCCTCCCGGGTTCACACCATTCTCCTGCCTCAGCCTCCCGAGTAGCTGGGACTACAGGCGCCCACCACCACGCCCGGCTATTTTTTTTGTATTTTTAGTAGAGATGGGGTTTCACCGTGTTAGCCAGGATGGTCTTGATCTCCTGACCTCGTGATCCACCCGCCTCGGCCTCCCAAAGTGCTGGGATTACAGGCGTGAGCCACCGCGCCTGGCCTCTCTGCACAGTCTTTCTCCATGAGTCCTGAGAGCCCACACACACCAGACTCGGCCTTCTGGGGACCGGATGTCAGCTTCAGCTGGAGCAGGAGGGCTGGGGAGGGGCACTGCGGGGTCCCTTGGGCAGGGGTCTGCAGCACAGGAGCAGTGGGTGGGGAGGAGCAGGTCACCTGGAGAAGGTGGCCCCTAAACATGAGAGCCCTAACGTTAGAGGTGAGTAGAGGCCATGCACCGGCACTTACAGGGGGATTAATGCCCCAGCAGCAATGCCCCGGGGGTGGTTCAGGTCCCAGAGTCCCAAGGGTGATCCTGGAACTTGACCTCCATGGGATGTGCCAAGTGCAAAAGGGTTCGTGGCCACAGATGGTGGGCAAATGCTAGTGCAAATGGTGTCCTCGAGGGTCTTTGCTGCAGGACTTGTCAGGGCCTCTAAGAAGTTAGTGTACAGAAGGGTCTCCATGGGGGCTGCAGAGTGCAGTGTGTATTGCCCACAGAAGCTTCTTTAGAAGGGTACTGGGGATATGGCTTTGGGAAGCGAAGCCCCAGCCACTTGCCCAGCTGACAGATTCTTTGTCTGGCTGGTAGAGAGATAGCGATGACAGAGGTCTCAGGGTTACATTCTCTGGGGTCCCACAGCAGTGACTACAGAGGCCCCGAGTGGAATGCAAAGTCTTTGCCCTCAGTGGCCCAGGCCTTTTCTATGCTTGCTGCCCCATCCATCTGCAGCTGTGTGCCCCTGCCTCAGAGCAGACATCGGGGGTCCCTCCCAGCTCCTGTTCTGTGCCACCCTGTCCTCCAGCCTCCTTCAGGTGTTCTCCCAGGAATCAACCAGGGCACTCCCCATTCTGCAGACCCTCAGGGCCCCCCTTGGCCCACAGGGGAGAGCCCAGGCTCCTTAGGCAACCATCCCTACCTGGTCACCTCCTTTCCCCCGCTGTGGCCCACCCTCACTTCCTGGACACAGCAGTTGAGCTTTGGGGTTGGTGGGCAGGCTGCTGAGGCTGGGGGCCCAGGACACTGCAGAGGCCGGTGTGATTCAGAATCCAGCTGCAGAGGTGGGGCAGCTGGTCTGAATCCAAGAACGCCCCCAGCGTCTCCATGGAGGGAGCTGGCGGGTTTTCCCCGTGTTGAGGCTGGTGGATTTTTTTTCTCTGGTGACAAGAAGTGGACATGCCCCCTCTGGCAGCCCGCACCCAGGGAGACCAGGCACTGGGGAAAGGTCTCTTCCTGGACTGAAGGGAACGGCTGGGGCTGTGGCACGGGCAGGGGCGTTGCCTCAGGTGGTGCTGGGTCCACAGCTGAGGAGGCACAGTGGTGTGTCTCACTGGGTTCAGGAGGGGTGGACTCTGTGCCCCACGTGCAGCTCCGGCTCGCCTCAGCTTAGCTGTCACAAGGCCCCTCCTTAGCACCTAGGTTCCCAGAATAAAGCCTCACAGGCAGACCCTAGAGGGAGAGGAGAGGAACCCACCTGTGGGCAGGGCTGGGCAGGCCTGGCAGGGGCGGCACCTGGGCCCGGGTTCCAGCCCACTCCCTCTCGGGCTGTCTGGGAGTCCTTGCCTTGGCTTGGCCCATCTCAGCTGCCCTCGGGCCACGCCGGGCTCCTCAGAGGCCTTGGGTATCTGGGGTGTGGCCCTGGTGAGTGCCGCGGCCTAACTGGGATGGGGTGTCTGGCCTCCTCCTCTGCAGGGTGCTGACGGAGCTCGTGTCCAAGATGCGGGACATGCAGATGGACAAGACGGAGCTGGGCTGCCTGCGCGCCATCGTCCTCTTCAACCCTGGTATGGCCTTCCTGCCTTGAGGCTCCTGGCCCTGTTCTCTGGTGGGGCGGAGGCACCCGGGCCTCCTCCCGGCTGTACTTCTTGGCTCTGGCTGCACGTGGGGCCAACTCCCGCCCTCCTTGAGCTCAGCGTGCTCCCCTCCCAGTGAAAGTGTGGCCATGCTGCCTTCTGCTCACCTTGAGGGCCAGCCAAGGGGACGTGGCCCCTGGGCGCAGGGGGACCCAGCAAGGCACTTGTCATGAGGGGCTTGGTGGTGCCCTCTGGGTTCCGCAGTTCGCAGTGTTCACCATTGTGCATCGGAATGCACAAGACTCCAAATCCCCAGACTCCGAAAGTGGCCGGCTATGGTTGTGAATTTCCGGTGCTGAAGTTCAGGAGCCCCGAGCCCTGCAGGCTGGGGATGGGGTGGGGATGGGTCAGGCCTGCCGGGTGTTCCAGAGGGGACCAACCTCATCCCCAAGCCTCGGGTCTAGGGTGTTTCTGGGGCTGGGCCCCTTTGGTTGAGGAGAGCAGAGCTTGGGGCTGTGGGGCTGGGGCTGGGCACAGGCCTCCTGGCCGACAGTTCCTGGCTGACAGTGTGGCTCTTCTCCAGCCTCTGGGTTCTCAGCTTGAAAAGCCTCCTAGGTGCTACTCCTTCGCCCAACCAGTGCTGACACGTGCCTGTTTGCTCGGCGCCCTGCTGGTATGGGAGGGCCCCTTCAAGCTGCTGGGTAGGGCTTGCCTGCCTAGAGCTTGGGGTTTAGAGGGTCACACCCACCAGCAGGCACCCCCGGCACGTGAGGGCAGGAGCACGGTTGGTCGAGGGTTGAGGGTGTGGGCCACTTCCTCCGGGAGCTGCAAGTTGGGGGCCAGGGGAGTGGGAGGCACGGAGGTGGGGTGGGCTGGTGGAGGCAGGGCCTTGAAACTCTTGCTGCGTCTGGGTTTTCTCTTGGGGCCACAGGGAGCCAAGTCCTGCGGGGTTCCAGCCGGGAGGGAGCTGTGGGCTTCTGTGTTTGGAAACTCAGCTCATTGAGTGATAGGGGCGGGCGGCTGGGGTGTGGAGGGAGGGGTTTGGGGCTGCCGTGGGGAGCTCACCTGGGCCGTGGTGGAGGGAGTGGAGCCCTCTCGGGTCCTGGCCCTGACCTTGGAGGGGGTGGAGCCCTCTCGGCTCCTGACCTTCTGACCTTGCCCTTTGTCAGACCTGGCTCTGAGGGACTGGGCTAAGATGGAAATGGGCATCTTCTTGTGGGGAGAGCTTGTTTCCAGGGACATGTTGTCACCCAGGCTGTGCATCTGGGCCGTAATCCTGCCAGCTCGGAGGCTGAGTCACGCCACAGCTCAGCCCGGCCCGGCCCGAGGAATCCCCATTCAGGTCCTATGTGGTCTGGTTGCTAGAGCTGGGGCACCAGCGGGACCTGGGCACGGGCTTGCAGGGAGGGTGAGATTGTCTGGCACAAGCAGGGTCCAGGCACAGGCTTGCAGGGAAGGCGAAGAGACCAGGGCACAGGCATGCAGGGAGGGCAAGGAGACTGGCTGGAGCTGAGGCGGCTGGGGGAGCCAGACACGTTGCCAAGGAGCCCCAGGACATGGGACAAGGTGGCATTCACAGGGGGTCCCTGGGCCTTGGAGGTGTTGGTGGCTGCAATCTCAGCCTCTCTGTCCACTCTAGGCTCTTGAGCCCGGGTCCTGAGCTCAGTACTCCGCAAGCACGCCGAGGATGGCTTTCTGCAGGGTCTGGGTGCTCCTGGGGGCACCTAGCTCCCATCTGTGTTATGGGGCTGGGACCCAAGGGCAGCAGCGGCATCCATTGCCTCTCCCAGTTCCCAGGGCGGCTGGAAAGCAGCAGATCCCTGACACTTCATCGATGGGGAAACTGAGTCTCTGGAGGTCAAATAATTGACCCAAGGTCACATGGCTGGCAAGTGGCAGAGCCGAGCCTGGACCCAGAGCAGCCTGGCCTGGCCGTGGGTTCCACAGTCGTCCCCCTGCCACCAGGCTCTGGGGGAGCGGGCGGGGGCGTGTCCAGTGGCATCCCTCACACCACCTGCTCTGCCCATGGTGGGGCAGCCTGGGAGACCCCACACGGGCCTGGGTCCGGGGGGCAGGTGCCCGAGACACGCCCCAGCTGAGGGTTCTGACCTGTGGCCTCTCTTCCTTTCAGACTCCAAGGGGCTCTCGAACCCGGCCGAGGTGGAGGCGCTGCGGGAGAAGGTCTACGCCTCCCTGGAGGCGTACTGCAAGCACAAGTACCCAGAGCAGCCGGGAAGGTGGGTCCCGCCCCGTCCCACACACACCCCAGACCCGGGCTCTTGTCTCCAGATCCCCCACCCGCTGCAAGGCCATTTTCTGCGAATGAGAAGGTGGCACCCTCCCCAGGCCCAGCCCATGCCAGCAGGTCCTGAGCAGGCAGCAGGAGGTCCTCCAGGCCAGTGGGCTATGGCGGGCACACTCCACAGGCTCACGCCGTTTCCCCACCGGAAGGGTTACCTCGCACCTGGCGCATAGTAGGTGCTTGTCTTTGTTGAGTAGATAGATGAAGGCTGTGCTTCACCCCCCACTGCGCTCCCCTGCCAAGCAGAACCACCAGAGGCCAGGCGACACCAGCACGTAGTAGGTACTTCACAAGCATGTGTAGAATGGATGGCCAGATGCCCACACGCACTAAACACTCTCTACAGGTGTGTACAGAATAGGCGGCCACGGCCCGAGCGCAGAGCTCATCTTTCTCCCCTGCCCGGCTGTGGGCCCTGGAAGGGCTGGGGTTCTCTCGTTTCTGAGTCCACAGTGCTGAGTGCACAGTAGGTGTCCAGGAAGAGAAACATTTGTGGATCCCTGCCTGGGATTCAAAGTCAGCGCTCCAGATCCTGCTGCTTCTCTCTAAAGGGGCATCTCTTGGCCTCTTGATCCTCAGACTGTGGGTAGGGGGTCGGGGGAGATGGAGCCCAGCAGACCTCATAGGACACCCAAGCCCTCCCGCCACCAGCACATACACAGTTAACCGTGTCCCCGCTGCCTGCCCAGCCCTCATCTGGCTTGGTTTAAAGTGAAACTTCCCGGAGGACGAGGACAGGAGGGGGTGGCAGGCAGCTTGTTTTTCCTGGCTTTCTGCCCTGGCCCATCTCGCCAGCTCAGCAGAAAACAGCTTGTTCTCTGGCCCAACTCCAGCCTCTGCGCTGTTTTTGCCTTTAAAACAAGGCCTGTGAGGCAGCCAACCACAGAGCTTTTCCCTGAAAGAAAGACTTCGTTAATAATTAATGAGGTCCTGCAGCCCCTGGAGGGGCCGTGTGGAGAGACTCAGGCCGTGCACAGGGGCCCTGGGGCAGACACGGCCAGCCGGAAGGGACACCTCGTCCTGTCCCCGTAGCACCCTGTCCTCAGCGGCAGCTGCTGCCCTCATGCCTGGCCCTGCCATCCTTCTTCCCAGAGCCCCAGACTTCCCCCTCCCTCCTGCCCCCCTCACTGGTCCCTGCCCCAGGAAACTCCCCAGGGGTGGGCCAGGCCCTGAGGACCAACCCATGATCCCTCCCTCCCCGGCCAGCCTCCTCTGACCATGCTGTGTCCAACGCCAGCAGAGCTATTTCTGAGGAAGGGGTGGCCCTGGTCTGGGGCCCACAGCCCTGCACAAGATGCCATGGGAGGCACTCATGGGGTGCTGACGCTTTATGGAAAGGGTCCTGCCCTGGTACACAGCTCCCAAGTCAGGCCTGGCTCCACCTGCAGTGGGGGTGCAGCCTGACTCCCCCTCCCCCGCCTGACGCCCTTTGACTTCTCGGTTGCTCACCACGTGCCGGGCCGGTTCCCTGTGACTCACCAACATGCTCAGCAGCACTTTCCCTTACAGGCCCCGCAGTCTCTTGCTGCGATGGCTGCTGCAGCCAGTTGCATTGCTGATACTCACACCCGCTTCTGGCTGTCATGGCCCAGATTTTTTCATTTTTTTAAGAGACAGAGTCTCGATGTGTCGCCCGGGCTGGAGTGCAGTGCTGTGATCGTAGCTCACTGCAGCCTCAACCTCCTGGGCTCAAGCGGTCCTCCCTGCAGGCATGCACCACCACGCCTTGCTGCTGTTTTTCTCTTTTTCTTTTGTAGAGACAGGGTCTCACTGCGTTGCCCAGGCTGGTCTCGAACTCCTGGCCTCAAGCCATCCTCCCACCTCGGCCTCTCAAAGTGCTGAGATTACAAGTGTGAGCCATCATGCCCAGCTGCCCACAATTTTTAACTTCTTCACAAAGAGCTATTCAGTCTGCCCTAGCCAGCTGCTGTCTGGCCCCTGGCCCTTCATCTCCGTCCTCAGCCCCAGGGATCTCCCTTCACTCTCTCCTGGCTCTGGATGCCACTGCCCCTGTTTCCTTCTAGCCTCCCCTCCTTCCTTCTGGAGGCTTGGCACAGGCAGATCCGGGGCTACAGACCAGCCTCAGAGGGGTTGGGCTATCAGACACAGCCCCATCCCCAGGGAGGCCTCCAGGTGCCAGGGCAGAACTGCTCATGCCCCTTGCCCCGCCCTCACCAGACCCGTTCCCTGCAGGTTCGCCAAGCTCTTGCTCCGCCTGCCGGCTCTGCGCTCCATCGGGCTCAAGTGCCTGGAACATCTCTTCTTCTTCAAGCTCATCGGGGACACGCCCATTGACACCTTCCTCATGGAGATGCTGGAGGCGCCGCACCAAATGACTTAGGCCTGCGGGCCCATCCTTTGTGCCCACCCGTTCTGGCCACCCTGCCTGGACGCCAGCTGTTCTTCTCAGCCTGAGCCCTGTCCCTGCCCTTCTCTGCCTGGCCTGTTTGGACTTTGGGGCACAGCCTGTCACTGCTCTGCCTAAGAGATGTTGTCACCCTCCTTATTTCTGTTACTACTAGTCTGTGGCCCAGGGCAGTGGCTTTCCTGAGGCAGCAGCCTTTGTGGCAAGAACTAGCGTGAGCCCAGCCAGGCGCCTCCCCACTGGGCTCTCAGGACGCCCCGCCACACCCCACGGGGCTTGGGCGACTACAGGGTCTTCGGGCCCCAGCCCTGGAGCTGCAGGAGTTGGGAACGGGGCTTTTGTTTCCGTTGCTGTTTATCGATGCTGGTTTTCAGAATTCCTGTGTGGCCCTCCTGTCTGGAGTGACATCTTCACCTGCTCTGAATACTGGTGCCCAGCCAGCCTGTGACAGCTTCCCCCTAATCAGGAGGAGGGGACAGCTGGGGGCGCAAGCTGGTGTGTCGTCAGCAAAGACCTCAGCCGCCTCGGGGATGAGAGGGGACTCGTGGGGCCAGCAGGCTGCCTTGTGCTCTGAGTGAGGGGGAAAGTAACCCCTTTTTCCAAAGATAACTCACAGTTTTGCCCTCGAGCCAATGAGAACATGAGCTGCCCTCTGTGCAAGGTTTTGGGGCCACCTCCAGGCTGCAGGGACAGGGGTCACTCACCCCCCTTGGTTTTCTGTCTGCCTTGGTGTCCTGGTTTCAGACTCCCTGCTCCCTGTTCAGACCAGAGTGCCCCGGCCCCTCCCCAGCCTGAGTCTTCTCCTTGCTCTGCAGGGTGGGCTGAGGCTTGTCCTTGGTTCCTGCAGGGCTGGCCCCGGCTCGGGCAGGGTGGGGCGTCCCCACCTCACTGGCCTTGCTGGAGGCACGGGGCTCTGCTGACCTGCAGCCATCTGTGAGGCCCGTGGGGATGGGAGGGGAAGAGGGTGGCCTGTTGGTTTCCCTCAGAGGGGGCAAGCGGCCTGGAGAGAGAGGGGCTCAGGAACTGGGAGCCTCGTGGGTGGGGCAGATGCTCCGCGGCCTGGAGTGGCTCTGCGGGGGCATCGGTGGGAGCCCTGCTCAGGCCCTCTCTCTGGCTGCCAGTTGTGTCTAAAAGACTCTTGGAATCTGAGAACCCTGAGTTGCAGCGCCCTCGGGCCTGGGCCACACACCGGCCCTGGTGGGACCACCCAGCCTGGTATTGTCCACGGACAGCGTTGTTCACCCAGAGCCTTACTTGGGAGCCTCACTGAACGCCTGCTCTGGTTGAAGGTGGAGGGGGGGCTTGGGGCCTCCCCGGCTCAGCCCAGTGCGGCCCGGCGCTCCTCCCGCAGGCTCTGCCCCCCCGGGCTCCGGTGGTGCGGGGCCCTCTCAGGTTGAACTCGCCTCTTTTGCACTGGAAGGCCCTCCCTTTGGCCTGAGTACTTTTCCTGTTCACGCCTCAGTCCCGTGGACCCAGCCTTTGTCAGTGGCAGGTGCCTGAACAGAGGATGGATGGGGGGATACAGGAGGGATGGTCTTGTCTTCCCAGACGCAGTCTAGGAATGATGCGGGGGAGTGGGCGCCTTCTCCATAGTCTTTCCCCACCTGGAGCAGGGGCTTCCTCAGTGGGGAGGGGAGCTGCATACGGGTTGGACCGGGAGGCAGTGGCTTGCAGAGGCAGCTTTCCAGCCTTGGTGGGGAAGAAAGTGTCCATTCTTTGCCTTCCTGGAGCTCCCAGCCAGAGCTGAGCTTAGGCACCCGGGTGGAGCCTGCAGCTGAGTCTGTGCCCGAGACAGGCTGTCAGAGATTGCAGAAGCCTCTCCTTCCCACCCCCCTCCACCCCTGCCTTTCAGCGTTGTGGATCCCCAGAGGTGGCCCCCTGCCCAATCAACCGTCCTGAGGCAGTGTTGAGCCTCACACCTGTACTAGGTCCCTGGCCAACTGGGCCCCTCCCAGGCACTGCCAGGAAGCCCCAGCTGCCCCTGGGGGGTGTGGTGGAAACGGCAGGAGGGTGCAGGCACTCTCGGGGCCCCAGCGGTGGGAGCGTGAAAGACCCAACGCCAACATCTGGTGCCTTCTGCAGCCAGCGCCCGCCCATCCATGCCAGGACCCTTGGGAATGCCCGCGGCTCCAGAGGAAAAAGCCCAGGGACGGGGCCTCCGTTGTGGGGGGTCAGCTTCTTCTTGGGAACTTTGTTGTTTCCAGCGCTGGCTGGCTGGCTGGCTTTAAAGCACTGAAGCCCCCGCCGGGCCGCCAACCCCTGAAAGCAGAACCCGGCCTCCCTGGCCCCAGCAGCCTTACCCACCGCTCCACGTGTCCTGGGCACTTCCTGCAGCCTTCCCGTCCCTTTCTCATCGGCCTTGTGGTTGTACAGTGCTGTTGGTTTGAAAAGGTGACGTGTGAGGAGTGTGGCTCATCGCTGAGTAGAGAGGTAGAGTTTCTATTTAACCACACCTGTAGTAGTAGTACCAATCTGGTTCAATTAAGGTGATTTTTTGTAATTATTATTATTTTGGTGGGACAATCTTTAATTTTCTAAAGATAGCACTAACATCAGCTCATTAGCCACCTGTGCCTGTCCCCGCCTTGGCCCGGCTGGAGGAAGTGGCTTCCCTGCAGGGCTCCCCCCTTCCCAGCGGCTGCTTCCTGGGGCCCCGGGGCACCCCAGCACCTTCAGGCATGCTCCTCAGCTGGTCACCTCCCGGCTTTGCCGTTCAGATGGGGCTCCTGAGGCTCAGGAGTGAAGATGCCACAGAGCCGGGCTCCCCTAGGCTGCGTCGGGCATGCTTGGAAGCTGGCCTGCCAGGACCTTCCACCCTGGGGCCTGTGTCAGCCGCCGGCCCTCCGCACCCTGGAAGCACACAGCTTCTGGAAAGACAGCCCTGACCTTCGGTTTTCCAAGCACGGTGTCCCCAAGAATTCTGGGCTGGCAGCCTGGTGGCAGTGCTGGAGATGACCCCGAGCCCCTCCCCGTGGGGCACCCAGGAGGGCCCTGCTGGAATGTGCAGCCTGTGGGTAGTCGGCTGGTGTCCCTGTCGTGGAGTTGGGGTGCGTGACCTGGTGCCCGTCGACGCAGGTGTGTGGTGTAAACATGTATGTGCTGTACAGAGAGACGCGTGTGGAGGGAGCCGCACACCAGCGCCACGCAGGAGAGGCGGAGCGGTTACCAGTGTTTTGTGTTTATTTTTAATCAAGACGTTTCCCCTGTTTTCCTATAAATTTGCTTCGTGTAAGCAAGTACATAAGGACCCTCCTTTGGTGAAATCCGGGTTCGAATGAATATCTCAAGGCAGGAGATGCATCTATTTTAAGATGCTTTGGAGCAGACAGCTTTAGCCGTTCCCAATCCTTAGCAATGCCTTAGCTGGGACGCATAGCTAATACTTTAGAGAGGATGAGAGATCCATAAAGAGAGTAAAGATAAGAGAAAATGTCTAAAGCATCTGGAAAGGTAAAAAAAAAAAAAATCTATTTTTGTACAAATGTAATTTTATCCCTCATGTATACTTGGATATGGCGGGGGGAGGGCTGGGACTGTTTTTGTTTCTGCTTCTAGAGATTGAGGTGAAGGCTTCGTCCGAGAAACGCCAGGACAGACGATGGCAAAGGAGAGGGCTCCTGTGACGGCGGCGAGGCTTGGGAGGAAACCACCGCAATGGGGGTGTCTTCCTTCGGGGCAGGAGGGTGGGCCTGAGGCTTTCAAGGCTTTTCTTCCCCTTTCGAGTAATTTTTAAAACTTTGCTCTGTTGTGTCCTGTTGCCGGCCGGCCTTCCTGTGACTGGCTGTGAAGTGGCTTCCCCGTACGATTGTCTCGGAAACATCGTGGCCGCAGGTGCCAGGGTTTGATGGACAGTGGCATTAGAATTGTGGAAGGGAAACACGCAAAGGGAGAAATGTGAGAGGAGAAACAAAATACGAGCGTTTAAAATACATCGCCATTCAGTTCGTTTGTTCTGTGTGGGGACTTTTTTGTTTGGAGTGGGAGGGCCCGCGATCAGCCCCCACCAGCCCGCCCTCCTCCCCACCCCACCCGCCGGTCCTGTGCGGCGAGGCTGGCATCCTCTGTGGGCCACACTCTGAGAGTTCTCTCCCTGTCCACTGGGCTCTGCTGCTCCTCCAAGGGGCAGGGGGCTGGGGCCTCCACGAGGGCGCCTCTCAGCAGCCGTGCGCACTGGGCCTGTGGGTGCCTGCAGAGCACGAGTGTTCCCACCTGTCCTTCCCCAGGCTGCCTAAGCATCACGCCTCTGCAGCCACGCTGGCCTGGGTGGGCAGGAGGTGCACCCAGAGGGCCAGGGAACACACGATGTCACCCAGCTGCCCCAATAACAAGTTAATGATGCCCCATCTGCACTGTCTCCTGTGATAAATGCCCTCTGTCTCCATGCTGTCTGGGGCTGGTCTGCTCCCGGCCTGAAGTTTGGTGGTGGTGCCCGGAGCCCTCTCATGCACCTGTGTCCAGCCAGGCACCCTCCCCAAGAGGCACCCGACACATTGAAGATGGGGAGTGGGGCTCTGAAGGTCCAGGTCCTGCCCTGTGGTGGTGGGCAGAGGGCAGTGTGGCCTGTGCCCAGAGCAAGGGTGGCTCCCGGGTGAGACTTAAAATGGAGCGGCCTGCCACCTGAAGGGCAGGGGCTCCCTGATGGCACTCCCCTCATGAGCACACACACATTCACACACTTGCATACTCAAACACAGGCACAGACACGTCCACATGGACCCTCGCACCCATTCATACGCATGCACACATCACGTACGCATGCACACATCACGTGCTCACACACATGCTTTTGCATGCACACCCATGCACAACTCCCATGCACACACCCATACCTGCCCTTGCACACCCCCATACATGCTCTCATGCACATACACCCATACACGCTCCCATGCACACACACCCATACATGCTCCCATGCACACACACCCATACATGCTCCCATGCACACACCCATACATGCTCCCATGCACACATCCATACACGCTCAGTTGCACACACCCATACACGCTTTCATATGCACATACATCCATATTCCCATGCACACACACCCACACATGCTCCCGTGCACACACACAGACTCACACTCATGAACACACACACTTGCACTCAGCCCTGGAAGGATCGACAGAACAGTGGGGGTCGTGGGGGCGGGGCTGAGCCAGCCTTCCTTGGTGGAGTCAGGACCCCACACCAACATTCTCCCTCTTCCTGGGAGCAGCGGCTGTGCCCTGAAACTCTGGGCCACTCCCTGGGCCCCCAACCGTGGCTGAATGGTGGGTGCCACAGGAGTCTCGACTCACTTTGCCATCTTAGGAGCCGCCCTGGGTCCCAGCTGCAGTTCCGAAGGATCCTCCCTGGGCTTCACACCCTCCCCTGCCAGGGCCTCGCCTCTGCCCACCGAGACCAACCTGGGTTTCTCCAGACGGGTCCAAGTGTGAATGGACCCCGAGGGAGGGCAGAGTCCTCGAAGTGCCCACCCGCTTCCTCTGTGTCAGCACAGCCCTCTGCTGACCTGGCTTGCTGGGTCTGGCCCACCCATGTTCTCTGCATATAATCTTGCACACGTGAAGCATGTGGGCCCCTTACGTGGTCTGGAAAAGGGGTCGGCCCGGGGGCTTTGGGAGCTGGGATGTGGCCTCCCTGTTGAGAGGCCTCCCGTCCTGCTGCGCATGTGCACACATGGCTGAGTGCTGCTGTGTGAGACACCAGCGGTTGGAAGCTGGCTCTGTGCCCTGGTGGCCCCCTGGACTCTGGGCACAGCCTCCACGGACACTCGTCCTTGGGGTGAGAGTGAGCCCTCAGAGTTCTCAGGCCAGGGCGCAGGGACAAAAGGGGAAAGCTGAGGTCTGTGGGTGCAGGACACGGACCCCTTGGGGCTCTGGGAGAAGCCCAGGAAGGGGGAGCTTCCCACGGGTTCCCAGGGCCTTGGTGCTTGTTTTAATAATGGGGTAGGGCGTTACTACGGGACTTCCTGGGGTGAGCGTGGGGGGAGTTTGGTGCCCCTCCAGGGACATGAACACGACCCCGTGCTCCCACCAGCCAGGCAGGAACTCCAGGCTGCCGGCTGGCGTGGCATCGCAGGACAACCCAGCTATGGGCCTCCCTTTGGCATTTGGTTGCCACGGTGACTCCTGCCCAGGGCAGTCCCTCTGGACCAGAGATGCTGGGCTTGATAAGTTCTTCACCATCACTCTCAGGCAGGGACAGCGAGCCAGCCTGGGCTGGAGGTTTGTGAACTGAGAGGCAAGGGAGGGGCAGGGGCTCAGGCACCTGCGGTGGGGGCAGGGACACATGGCTCCTGGATGGGCACCGCTGAGGTCCCTGTGCTGCTGTCCCTGCCATCAGCCAGCAGACAGCGTGATGGAGGAAGGGCACGCGTGGGGAACGGGGCACATCCTGAGAGCACATCCTGAGAGAATGGGGCAGCCCCTGCACTGTGTGCGGGCAGTGCACACTCAGGGCAGAGGAGGGGTCATCCCTGTGCCCAAGGACAGCCGCACCTGGGTGACCAGAGGAGGCCAGGGAAGTCTCGGGGGCCTCAGGAGGAAGGGGCTGGGGTGTGGAGACATCAGGAAGGGCCACATAGAGCCTGCAGCCCAGTCCCCTGATTCTCAGATGGGCACAGCTGCCCCCTAGCAGGGACTCAGCATCCAGGCGGGCAGGCCATTGAGTCTGGCATTTTCTACCTGCCTTTCCACAGCGAGCCCCCTCTGCAAAGATGCCCCGAGGGAACCCGCAGCCTCTGCCGAGCCGTGTCCCCACAGCTCACAGAGGGCCTGCGAGGAAGGAGTTTGCCCAAAGGGAGGCCGAGGCAGGACCAGGTCCCATCCCACCGCCTCGGTTATGAAGGAGCTAATTAGGAACCCAAGGGTCCCCAAGGACAGATGCCCTGGCGCCCGCTGCGGCGCCCACGGCGTGAGGCAGCCCTGCCCCCTGCTGGCGACGCTGGGACAGCGCGAGTCCTCCAGTCCCTTCTTGCTCCTCCAGGCCCCGTGGGGGCCACAGTGGCTTCCGGCAGTGGAGTTGATTACTGTGAGTCAGAATCACCTGGGCGCTCCACCGCCCAGCCATACCCCTGCTCACTGCAGCAAGCGGTCCAGTCAGGAGCCGGCTTCATCCCAGTTTCACCAAGATGCCTCAGCAGTCAGCTGTTCGGGAAGCTGGGCACACAGCCCTACTGGGTGCCAGGTGGGCTTGGCCTGCAGCAGGAGCAGGGGCAGGGAAGGTGAGGACAGCGTGCCAGGGAGGGAGGGGGGCGGGTCCTGCCCGCTCTGAGCCTCAGTTTCCCCATCTCCCCACCTCCAAAGTGAGGACAAACTCCCCACTTTCCAGGGCTGTTGTGACCAGGGCCTTGGTCACCCAGAAAATACTTTAGGAGGAAGCAGCCACTTCCTCCTTTCTTTTGGTGTGAAGAGGCTCTAATGCAGGGCATGGGTGGAGAAGGCCAGGCCGACTTTGCTCCCTGAGCAAAGGGTGGGGAGCAGGAACCCTTGGAGATGTGACCCGGCGTCCACCTCTGGACAAGCACAGGACTGTAGGCCCAGGTTCCAGGGCCTGGGATCCAGGAGGTGGCATCATGGCTTTTGCCCATTATGGGGGATGGGGAAGGTCAGGTACCATGGTGCCCTCCAAGGTGAGCAACGGAGCCCTTGAGGTCCAAGGGCAGGGCAGAGACCCCTGTGTGGGTCAGTGGGGGCATTTGGGAAGCACAGAGAGGAGACTCAGTGGTCTTCCTCCTTTCTCACTCCTTCTCCCCTCCCCCCTCCTTCCCCTTCCCTCCTTCTTTCCCCCTCCCTCCTTCCTTCCCTCTCCCTCCTTCTTTCCCCCTCCCTCCTTCTTCCTCTCTCCTTCCCTCCTTCCTCCTTCCTTCCCCGCCTCCTTCCCTCCTTTCTCCTTCCTTCCCCCCTCCATCCTTCCTTCCCCTCCCTCCCTCTTTCCCTCTTCCTCTCTCCTTCCTTCCCCTCCTTCCCCCGTCCCTCCCTCTTTCCCCCTCCCTCCCTCCTTCCCCCCTCCTTCCTTCCCCCTTCTCCCTCCTTTCCTCCCTACCTCCTTCCTTCCCTCCTCCCTACCTCCTTGCTCCCTCCTTCCCCCTCCCTCCTTCCTTCCCCCTTCTCCTTCCTTCTTTCCTACCTCCCTCCTTCCTTCCTCCTTCCTTCCCCCCTCCCTCCTTCCTTCCCCCTTCCTCCCTCCCTCCTTCTTCCCTCCTTCCTCTCTCCTCCCTCCTTCCTCCCTCCTTCCTCTCTCCTCCCTCCTTCCTCCCTCCCTCCCTCCTTCCTCCCTCTTTCCTTCCCTCTGGTGGCAGGTGCCTGTAATCATAGCTACTCAGGAGACTGAGGCACAAGAATCTCTTGAACCTGGGAAGCAGAGGTTGCAGTGAGCCAAGATCTTGCTACTGCACTCTAGCCTGGGAGATAGAGGGAGACTCCATCTCAAAAAAACAAAACAAAACAAAAACAAAAACCACAAACAAAAATGTGAGAAGGACATGAGATTTGGGAGGGGCCGGGGTGGAATGATATGGTTTGGCTCCGTGTCCCCACCCAAATCTCATGTTGAATTATGATCTTTGGTGTTGGAGGAGGGGCCTGATGGGAGGGGACTGGGTCATGGGAGTGACTTGCCCCTTGCTGTTCTCGTGATAGTGAGTGAGTTCTCACGAGATCTGGCTGTTCACTCTCTCTCTCTCCTGCTGCCATGTAGGACGTGCCTGCTTTCCCTTCGTCTTCCACCATGATTCTAAGTTTCCTGAGGCCTCCCCAGCCATGCCTCCTGGACAGCCTGCAGAACCGTGAGCCAGTTAAACCTCTTGTCTTTATAAATTACCGAGTCTCAGACTGTTCTTTGTAGCAGAGTGAGAACGGACTGAAACAGCACCTGATCAGCACTTAGGACAGTCAAGGTCATCAAAGACAAGGAAAGTCTGAGAAACTGTGACAGCCAAAAGGAGCCTCAGGAGACAGGATGACTGAATGTCCTGTTGGGACATAGATAACAGTGTGTCAGTGCAGGCTCATGATTGCAACAAAGGTGCTAGACTAATGTGAGATGTTAGTGTGAGCAGAGCTAGGTGTGGGGCATATGGGAACTGTAGTATCTTTGCAACTCTTCAGTACATCTAAAAGCTATTCTAAAATTTAAAAAGCTAATTTTAAAAACTGAAAGCAGCATGTATATATATGAAAAAGTTGGCTGAGGTGCCTGTAACCCCTGCACTTTGAGAAGCTAAGGTGGGCAGATTGCTTGAGCCCAGAAGTTTGAGATCAGCCTGGGCAATGTGGAGAAACCTCATCTCCACAAAAAAACCCACAAAAATTAGCTGGGCACAGTGGTACATACCTGTAGTCCCAGCTACTCAAGGATGAGACAGGAAGATCACTTGAGCCTGGAAGGTCAAGGCAGCAGTGAGCCGTGATCGTACTGATGCACTCCAGCCTGGGCAACAGAGCAAGACACTGTCTCAAAAATAAAAAAGTCACAGACTGTTGCCTAAGTCCTCATGGAAACTGACCTGCTTACTGAAGACCTATCATGAGACATTCCAGCAGTTAGAAATAAGGACCTAGCTTTTCCAGAGGGATTCCATGCCTTTGCTAATCCCCACAATCAGATGTGCAGTGGAGGAGACACAGAACGAGGGAACGGGGTTGGTGATGGGAGGAGGCCAATGGGGCGACTTTTTTTTTTTTTTTAAACAGAGTTTTCCTCTGTCACCCAGGCTGGAGTGCAGTGCCACGATCTTGGCCTCCACCTCCAGAGTTCAAGTGGTTCTCCTGCCTCAGTTTCCTGAGTAGCTGGGATTACAGGTGCATGCCACCATGCCCAGCTAATTTTTTTTGTATTTTTAATACAGACAGGATTTTACCATGCTGGTTAGGCTGGTCTTGAACTCCTGACCTCAAATGATCTGCCAGACTTGGCCTCCCAAAGTGCTGGTGTTATAGGCGTGAGCCACCACGCCCGGCCCAAGGAAGTGACTTTTGAGGCTGACTGTCCCCCAACTCCTTCCCCCTTGCCCCCTCCTACACTTCTAAGGCTGGAGTGCGAGTCACTTGAGGATCCTGGCCCAGGTGTGGAGGGGGACGCTGCTTCCCACAGTGCTGGCTCATGGCAGGTAACTGTGGAAGAACCGTAGCCCAGGTGGGAGGGGCCAAAACCCACCTGCCCAGCAGCATCTTCTTTGCACCACTGCACGGCTGCTGAACGCGGCCCTCACGCCCTTCTCACATCTGCCTGGCCCTTACCTGGGTAGCAACGTCTTTCATCCCCAGGGGCTTCATGTTGTCCTCCCAGCAGCTCCGTGAAGGAGGAGGGGCAGGGGTGACAAGCCCAAGTTCACAAAGGAAACTGAGGGCTGGAGAGGGACGGGTCTCACAACCCACACAACAGTGTCAGGACTCTCAGGAAGGTAGTCTTTGCCGGTCGGCGGTGGCCTCGTTCCCACAGAGAGATCAGAGAGGGGCTTTCCTTAAGAGCTTCAAAGGGCAGCTGGGTGGGCCTGCAGCACTTCCCTGCTCTCCTGCTGCCAGTCCTGGAAGGAGGGAGGCGCTTTTGGGAAGCTTCTAGCTGGGCTCCTCTCACCTGGCACTCGCTGGGGTGCAGCTGTCGGAAGCAGCATGTCCACCCTCCAGCACACATGGCACATTTGTCACCGCAGGCCTGTTCCCTGACAGCTGTCACAGCTGGGGAAGCTGAGGCTGGTGCATGACCAGCAGTGGTCAGGAGTGCTGCCCTCACCCGGGAGCAGCAGGAACACGTAAAATCTGGAGCAGCACCCCGAGGGAGTCGGGTGTGGAGACTCAGTGCCCTATCACCCAGAGGGAGGAGGATGCAGATGGTGGGGCACCAGGGTGCTTGGGCCCAGCTGTGGGCTTCCTCCAGGCTGAGTGGGGTGGCGGTGGGCAGGGCTTTCTCTGGGGTCCTGGCCCTGGACCTGCTGAGCTGGTGATCACTGTTGCGTGTGCCTGTGACTCAGTTTCCCCTGTTTGGTGTGACCACTGTCTGTGGGATGGGCATGAGACCATCACAGGGCTGCTTGTGGCAAGTCTGCCTCCACAGTTCAGCTCTTGCATTTCAGTCCGAAAGGTCCCCCAGGCTCAGCCTGTTTGGGAGCAGCCTTTTTGCACTGGGGTAGGGGAAGCAGAAGCGGGGTCCCAGCTCCCACACACTGCCCACCTGGAGGAGCCATGGCCTGGCTTCAAGGCCCAGTGCCAGTGTACATGCCAGGAGTTGTGGTTGGACCGGGGCCTCAGCTTGACACCCGGGGAGTATCCCACCCCTCTCTGGTTCAGACTCTTGCTCTTGCATAAAAATCCCCCAAATTCTTGGTCAGTAAGACCCGGGTTAGTGGCCCCAGGGCCAGAGGACTGAAGTGGGGAGCTTTCCTAACAGACAGGCAGGGTTTGGGGAAGATTTTTCATTTGTTGGGGGTTGGATGGGGTGGGGGAGGGGAGCAGGAGGACATGGGCTCTGCAGACCCTCTGTATCTCAGGTAGTGGCCAGGAGCCAAGGGCCCTGCTGGTGGTGCTGGCCTGGAATCCAGTCCTCAGTCTCTTCCACTCTGCCCCTGAGACATACGAGTGTGGGGTCTGCAGTCACACACGTCAGCTCCCTGTTTGCTCACCCAGAGCCTCAGTTTCTGCCCCTGTGGAATGGGGCTAATCCTAGCACCTTGCTTGTGGTGCTGCCTGGGCCAAGACCTGCAGTGGCTCCCCTCTGGCATCACTCCAACACTCAGTGAGGGGCAGCTGGGCAAGACTGAGAGCAAGAGACCTTCCAGGTGCCAGGCTTTGCAGGCTCATTGGCCTTTTCTACTAAGGTCCTTTCTCTGGGTGCCCAGGGAGGTGGGTGGTTTGCACAGAAGCCATGACAAGTGTGTGGGTCTACTGAGGACCCAGCTGCATTGAAGGGCCTGGGAGAACCGGAGGTGCATATGCTCAGGGAGTCTAACCCAGCTGTGGGGAAGAATGTCACAGGGCTGGTAGTGAGAGTGGAAGGTGGGGTCACCTGGACTGCAGGGGCCTGGGGTCAGCAAACTGCAGACTGTCCAGGGCATAGAGGGCCAAGGTGTCAGTGTCGCTGGAGGGCATGAGGTGGCAGGAGGCACTGGGTGGGCACAAGTCAGAAGGGTGGGTCCCAGGAATTTTCCAGTAAGTATAAATCTAGTGAACTTTGGGTGCAACAAACAAACTACTTGAGTTACAAACAATATACTTTAGAGAAAAGCAAACAATTTGCCAAAAAACCCCTAGTGAACTAGGAGCAAATGGAACATAGATTGAGGGGGCCATACAGCCATTTGACCATTCTAGTTGGTAGCCGGGGCTGCCCACAGCACTGTGATGAGAAGGACTCTGAGGCTTTGTCTGGGTGCAGCAGACACAAGCTTGATGGGACTGTCACTGTGCAGCTGTGTTCTTCATTGGGTGAGTTGGAAAGTGAGGGTGTGGGAAGGCAGACAGCTTAAAGGTCCAAGGCCAGCAGACTTTGTTCCACTGTCCTCCTGAATTTGGAATTTGGTGGTTTCTTTCTGTTGGTCATGTCAACCCCTCTTGGGGCTCTAGAAACTCCACCAGTCCCTGAACACCCACCCTGCCCCACCCCACCCCTGACACATAGGCAGAGACCTTGGTTTTGTTTGGAGAGTTACAACAGCTTATAAAGCTGGGTTGCAATTTTCTGAGTCCCCACTGGGTGGCACCCTCTAATTATTCCAAGTTTTAGGATTTAGAAAACCAAAATACCTTATTGAAGAAATTCAGTAAAACCTATCTTTGCCACTGAAGTCTGTGGATGACAGCATTGAATTTTGTCATGTTCAAGGAAGGAGGCATCTCTCATGGACCCTTTGTCTTCCCTGCAAGGGGCTCTGTTTCCTTGGCATGCAGGGCAACACTTGATGGGAACTGTAGCAAAAGCAACTTCCCCAGAGGTCAGGATGCTTATGAAACCTCATCACAATGGAAGATCCTCAGCTTGCTCCCCCAGAGAGGCCATGGGAGCTGTATGCAGGGTCAGCCCTACCTGGGTATCTTTAGTATACCCAGAGCGAGGGGAAAACATCCTAAGGTGCCTCCATCGGCTCAGGACATAGCGGTCCCTGGTGCCGCGGCTGTCAGCATCCCTATCCACCACCTGAGGGCAGCGTCATCCCGCAGAGTGCACCCGGCAACCAAACTGGTGGCCCCTGCTGACTGGCTAAGCTCTGATGTTTCCCTGGCAACCACCTCCCAGCTCCTCCCTCTCCCATTTGCCCAGCCCTGGAACATGCTGCTTAGTTTGATTTGCAGATGCTGCCTTTTCGCTCTCTGTTCCCATGCTTAGGGGCCAAGATGCTGCCCCAGAATGGACCGTGGCGGGCTGTAGAAGCAGGGATGGACCCACATATGAGCATCCCTGATTTCATCTTAGCTGAAGGGTCCTCCTTTTCCTCCAGTGCTTGTGTTTGCCACATCCTGCTCTGGAAATAAAGAGTAAAATACAGAGAAGGGGCTTTCAGAGCCGAGATTGAAGGCAGAGAACTCTGTGATGCTTCTGCGATTCCCCAGGCAGAGCCCCTGCACCCCTCCCTGCCTGCTGCCCATCTCATGGGCTGGGGAGAGCATCCTGCCCCTGCCTGCTACTGAGGGGAGGGAGGGGATGCAGAACACTGTGGTTCAGGAGCATGGAATTGTGGTGCCTGGGACATCTGCCCTGATTAGTCCCAGGGGAGATTTGTGGTAGTCCTTCTGGAGCAGACCTTGTCAACTACAAAGTGACTATGAATTCTAATGACTTGAACCCCAGTGGGACACAACTAAGTTGTCCCCAGAGACTGCAGGAAGCCTCAGGAGGGTGCCTTCTGAGGTCAAAGGAAGACAGAAGGGAGAAAGTGGCATGGCTGGAGCCTGCTTGTGGTGCCTGGCCTTGAGGCTGGTGGATGCCTGCATCTGGAGCTGGAGCCCTTGGTCCCAGATAAGCATGTGAGGAATCAAGGCATGGGGAAGGCAGTGAGTGTGGGAGGTGGTGGTGGGGGTGCCGATTTGGACAGCATGGCAGGTGGGGCCTCCATGGGAAGCCGACCTGTCCTAGTCCACTTGGGCTGGGCGGCTCACAGACAACAGCTTATTGCTCATGGTCCTGGAGGCTGGAAGTCCAAGATCAAGGCACCTGTGGATTTAGTATCTGGCAAGGGCCCATTGCTGGTTCAGAGATGGCTGCTTCTCTCTGCATCCTCACATGGCAGAAGTGAGCAAGGCAGTTCTCAGAGACCTCTTTTATAAGGGCACTCATCCCACTCATGAGGGCAGAGCCTCCCAGAGGTCTCACCTCCCAACATCATCATCTTGGAGGTTAGGATTTCAATGCATGACTTTTGTTGAGACACAGACATTCTGTCTATAGCACAACTACACAGCAATACAGGGAAAGGCATCCCAGGCTGGGGGAGCAGCATATACGAAGGCTCAGAGGCAGGAGACAACTGAAGTGTGCAAAGAACAACACAGAGACACATGGGGAGAGAGGCTGGTGATGATGTGGGGATCATCGGGGCTGAGGGTTCTCCATGTTGCCCAGGCAGACATGTGCTGGAATTGCTGGATGTATCGCCCAGACATCCAGCAATTCCAGTGCTTCTTCTCAACCCCCCTTCAAATGCCTCTTTCACCTTTCACAAACGTTCCCTCCTGCTCAGGAGGCTTGCCTGGCCTGTGTCTTTGCCCCCTCCTTCCCTTCCCTCTCTCCCTCCATCCCTTCCTCTGCCTTGCAGACTCCTCCCTGAGAAGAAGGCCAGCTCCCAGTCTGCCAAGTCTTCCCCTCCCTCAGGCCCAATCCAGCCTGAGCACAGTCTGGATTTAGTCTTTAGGCTTGGTCAAGAGTGTGTTTGCAAACCTCTTCACTCCTTGCTGGCTAGAGCTTCCCATCTGTTTGACCAGGTCCCCTGAGACCCCAAGGCAGGCACCCATTGGGGCTGATCACATGAATAAATTGGGTGTAGTTCCAAGAGGTGGGAACTGTGGTTTTGTAAATTTCACAAGTTGTCTGCATTTCACAAGTGCACAGGTGTACCATGGTGAATCAGAGGCTCCAAGGCAAGGCTCATGGTGTTTAGCCCTGAGCATACACCCACCCATCTACCTACCCATCTATCCACCTACCCATCCACCTACCCACCCACCAATCCATTCATCCATCCATCCATCTACCCGCTTACCATTCATCCATCCATCTACCCATCTATTCACCCATCCACCCATCCATCCACCTACCCACCCCACCAATCAATCCATCCATCCATCCATCCATCCATCCATGCATCCATCCATCCATCCATCCATCCATCCATCCATCCATCCATCCATCCATCCGTCTATCCATCTACCCATCCATCCATCTACACACCCACCCATCCATCCATCTACACACCCACCCATCCATCCACCCACCCATCTGCCTACCCGCCCACCAATCCATCCATCCATCCATCCATCCATCCATCCATCCATCCATCCAGTCACCTATCTATCCCCCCAGCCAACCCACCCATCCATTCATCCATCCATCCGCCCACCCATCCATCCACTCATCCACCCACCCACCCATAATTCATCCATCCACCTATTCATTCAGCAAATACAGACTGGAAATTGCATGGATTATGTCCTGTACTTGGCTCCAGGAGAGAGCAGTCTGCAGAGTCTGTTCAACAGAAATCCAATGTGAGCCATATATATGTATACATATACATATATGTAATTAATTTAAAATTTCCTAGTACCACACTGAAACCAGGTGAAATAAGTGTAATATTTTATTTAACCCGATATATAAACAATATTATAATTTCCACATGCAATCAATATAACAATTATTGAGATATTTTACATTCATATTTTGGTGGCAAGTCTTTGAGATTTGGTGTTTATCTTAGCCTTATAGCACATCTCAATTTGTACAGGTCACATTTCAGGCTTTCGAAACCACATGTGGCAAGTGGCTTGTGCATTGGACGGTGCAGGTCTAGAATATTCTCATGGTGTTGCATGTGGGCAGCAAATGTGGGCTGATCTGTGCCATGAGGAGGCCATAATCAAGGTTCTATGGGAATACGGAGGAGGAGCAACCATGGGTAGAGGAGGCTGAATGGCTTCCCAGAGGAGGCAGCACTGGAGTGGGGCACTGAAGGATGAAGAGGAGTTCTTCAGGTGCAAAATAGGGAAAAGAAAATCTCCCAATTCCCTGGTGCCCCAAGTAGGGCTCATGAAGGTCCAGGTCAGCCTGAAGAAACCGAGGGCCTTTAATGACCTCCCCACCAGGTGCTCCTATGGACCCATAGTTCAAATCATCTTATTCCTGCCCCCTGGGCCAGTGTTGACGTTTCCCCATCTTATAGTGAAAAACACTGGGGCCTGGAGGTCCAGCTACCTACAGCCATGGTTTTCAGAGCATCTACCATGAGCTAGAGCTCCACCCCAGATGGTGGGGTTGGAAGTACAAGCAGAGGAGAACGTGTGGAATAAAGCTCCTTGCTCTGAGCCCGTGAGCCCCCTCTGGGCGCGGGCTCTGTGGGTTGGTGCTGGGAGACTTGCTGTCCCGCTGACCTGCCTTCTCCCATAGATGGTGGCCCTTGAGACCACATGGAACCAATTTCCCAATTAAGCTAATTGGAAGAATCATGGCCTGCCTTTCTGGTTATCGGCCTGGGAGGGCAGAATGGTGCCTGCCCGCCGAAGAGTCCATAAACGTTGAGCTATGCTGGCCAGACCATTGGACGGTATCACCTGGTCCAACCACTGTTTATAAGGACTTCCTGAGATCACTGAGGCTTTTAGGCTACTGTGCGTGTGCCTGTGAACTTCCAGGCCCTGTACCTGCATGTTATAGGAAGAAGTGCTGGGGGGTGTGGAGGGGCTCCTGAAACTTGTCTAGAACCCGGCACGGCCATCTGGCTCTCACTTGGGTGGTCTTTCTTAGGTCTAACTGCAATCTCTCTTGCTGCTGACTCAACATGCCCCCTCCCCCTCCCGAGTGGTTGGGGCCCCAGGTGAGTGCTGGCCAGCAGGGCTGCTCACGATTGCTATCTGAGACCAGCCTGGAAAGCTGCCATTTTCCTTAAAACCCTTAGACATGAATCTTCCAAGATGTTTCTATGAAGAATCCAAAGGAACCCAGGTCAGGGACATCCTTAGCTGGATGAGCAGCATGGGAGCAGCGGCCTGGGAACGGCCAGCCTGGGACAAGCTCCGTGTGACCACAGGCTCATCCTTTCTGCTCACTCGAGGCCTCAGCTTTCCCTTTTGTGGAAAGAGGGAGTTGTTCTGGAATCCACACCCTATGGCCCGTGTGATTTGGTGGGGGCAGCAAGGAGGCCTCCTCCTCCCCTAACGCTGCCTCCCTGCTGCCCAGGATCACAGCCGCGGGGCTCTGTCCTGAGGGTTTAGCACTGCCCTCCCCTTTCTCAGATGCTTGCTGCACATTTCAGGGTGGAAAGGGCCCGACCTCATTCTTCCTGGGAGTCCGAAGAGGTTTGAGCAGGGCCCGGCACGTGGCCACTGCAAAGAGCTCTTGCTCTCAAAACCCAAGCCCCACCTTAGTTCAAGAGAGACACCAATACTTCCCAGGAGGCAGCCACCACCAGGCCCCCAGTTCTAGGGCCTCCGTCAAGGTGTGGGCCAGGCCCCATTTGGCTCCTCCACTGCTGAAGAGGTGGAGCCAGGGGTGACAGGAGCAAGCTGTGTGAGATCAGGGTTGGGTTCTGGCACCATCCCAGGCTGGCTCTGTGACCTGGGCATGTCATAACCCCTCTTCCTGCTTCCATCCCATCATCTGTAAAATGGAGGTGATGCCAGCTGCCCTGGCTCCCACTGGACTGTAATTTTGTCTGTGGTTTTCTCCGCCTCCTCCCCTCTCCTGCCTCAGTCGGGACTCATTCAAGCTGATCACCTCCCAGTGGGGTGCTGGTGGGTTCTGGTCACTGTGCAGGAAAGGGTTAACTCAGCAGGCCTGAGTCGTCCACACCCTGCACATTCCAAAGAAATGTCTGGCTCTGGCCTAGCTCCTGGGAGGTGACCTCTGACCTCTACCCACTTGAAATATACTGTGTGATAAGTGTCTGTGTTTGCTTGGGGGTCTTGGGCCACCCTAGTGACCATGCTAATGATGTCATTTACAGTGGGACCTTGGGCTGTGCTGTATCAGCTCATCATCCTGGGGATGAGACCAAGGCCAAGCACACAGGCAGTCAGGCACGTCTTTGCGATGGACCCCCAGTAGGAACCTTGGGCCCCAAGGCGTGGCTGGGCCCCCCTGGCTGGTGCACACCATTCTGGGAGAATTGAGCGTCGTCTGCCCGACTCTACTGAGAGGGGACCCCTGGGTGCTGGAGTCTGGTCTCTCCTAAACCTGCCCTCTAGAGATGCCCAGTTTGCTGGTTCGAGGCTGTCCTTTCATGGCGCTAAACCCTGACCTCGGGTATCACTGCCTGCCTGAGTTCTGTCCTGAGCCTGAGGGTGGTTTGGGGACCCTGAACTGCAGTGTCAGCATTTCCATTAATGGGTTCTGAAGGCAGGTGTTGAGGAGGTGTCAGCCTGGGTTGACTACGAACTTTCAAGTCCTATTTCTGAAAGAGCCTTTGGGAGGTTCGGGGGCCATTTTACCCCCTCTAGACATTTTGCTGAGCCTTTGCCTGGCCTAGACACCTGTCTCCACCTGTCCACATTCCCAACTCTGCCCACCAGGGACTGTGCCTACACCCAGGGATGGCCTAGGTCAGAGAGGGACAGGCTGTGGACTGAGGTCGGGCGTGAGCCAGCCCTGTCCGCCCCCTACGGTTGGGAATCCTCTGGGTGAGGGAGGCAGACAGGACAGAGGGATGCCGCAGGGGAAACCTACAGGTGCCCCCTTTCCCTGGAAATGGTGGACCTGCTTCTCCAGAGAGCCTCACATGCGGCTGTCTCAGGGATGCTTTGGGCCCCCACGGCCTTTGTGCCCAGCTGCCAGGCCTCTGATAAAGCCGCTTCCTCGCCTCGGCCCCCCTTCCCTGCCTGTGCCTCAGGAAACCCTGGGCCTCCTTCAGGGCCCTTCCCCTGTAAGCCCCTCTGTGTCGGGCTCTGCTGTGTCTTCCGAGACCACACCTGTCCTAGGTGCCTGGGTCCAGGTGAGGCACTCCCTGCTGCCAGCGGTGGACAGAGACTGGTTTTAATTAAAGCTCCCAGCAACCACCCCTATCGCCGTGGAAACAGAGGTTCCGGTGGAGATGTGGCTCCCAGGCCACACGTGTAAGTAGCGCAGCTGGGAGTGGCGCCCAGAGCAGCCTGAACCCAAAGGCTGATCTTGACCGCAATGCCCTGCTCCTTCCCGGCCACGGTCTCCACTCGGCCCACAGCTGGGCCATGGCTGCAGCGGCCGGAAGGGGCTGGTCCCTCACGCACTGTGGCCCTCCTGCCTTGTCTCTCAGCGCCCAGACCCCAGGCACAAGGAGGCAGGGGGCTGGGACCTGCCTGGAGCCTGCTGCCCCAGCTGCTGACGTGGTCGCCCCCGCCCACCCTGTAGACGTGGCCGCCCCCACCCTGCCACGTCGCCACTTCCACCCTGCAGGCAGGAAGCTGCACGCTCTCGCTCTCTTTGTGTAACTTTTGGAGGGTTGTAGTTGCAGGAAACATCTGGATGTGGCCCAAGGAACATAATAAAAAAAAAGGGAGAGCCGCGGGGAGAAGGCAGGGCTGGGGGAGGTTTGGAAAAGCCATCTGATTTCGCTTTGCAAAGACAACTGCAATTATGCCTCTGAGGGTTCGCAGTCACTTCACATTCAAGCCATGCGGTGACGTCAGTGGGAAACTATGAAGCTCGCGGACTGCGTGGTGACACACACCCCACGAAACATGGCTCGGGCCAGCTGCCGGCCATGCTTGCGCCCGACAGCCCACCAACAGGGTCTCTCCCAGAAGGAGGGAAGCTGTTGCTGGGAGAGGGGGTCCCTAACTTTGGACACCCTCCGAGCTCCAGCTGTGCCTTCCCCTGCTCAGGCTGCCTCTACCCCATCTGACCCCACAGGCTCCTGGATAGAAATGGCCCGGCCTTGCCTAGAGAGCTAAGCTTCCACTCCAAGGCAGAGCTATGGGAGTCCCGGCTGGCAGGGGGGCCGTGGCCAGGCCCTCAGGGCTCCCTGCTTTCCAATGGCCCCAGGATCAGCGGTTTCCAGTGTTCAGTAGCATGCGGCTGGGTGTCTCCATCGTCCCAGCATCCTGTGGGGTGGACCGGGGTCTGAGTCCCTCTGTGTCCTGTGGGGTGGGCTGGGGTCTGTGTCCCTCTGTGTCCTATGGGGTGGGGCTGGTATCTGAGTCCCGGTGTCCTGTGGGCCGGGGTCTGAGTCCTTCTGTGTTCTGTGGGGTGAGCCTGGGAGTCTGTCTTTGTCCCTCTGTGTCCTGTGGGGTATGGCTGGGGTCTGTGTCCCTCTGTGTCCTATGGGGTTGGGCCAGGGTCTGTGTCCCTCTGTGTCCTGTGGGGTATGGCTGGGGTCTGAGTACCTCTGTGTCCTGTGTCGTGGAGCCAGGGTCTGTGTCCCTCTGTGTCCTGTGGGGTATAGCTGGGGTCTGAGTACCTCTGTGTCCTGTGTCGTGGGGCCGGGGTCTGTGTCCCCCTGTGTCCTGTCGGGTGGGGCTGGGGTCTGTGTCTCTCACAGTGTCCCCAGCTTCTGGTCACTATCTCTGTCCCTCCTGCCCTGGGGTCATCCTGAGCTGGGTCCTGCCTGCCCTGAAATCTCAGGAGCTGGGGTAGTTCTCTTTGCTGCTTCTCTGCCCAAGAGTCCAAGGGCTTCCCAGGGACAGTGCCGCACCCTGATGGAGCCCAGGCCTCTGGGCGAAGGATAGACCTGCCCCGGACCCCTGAGGCTTTTTAGAACCAGGGGACCCCCAGGGCAGGAAGGGTTTGCCTGCCACGTGGCCAAGTATTTCTGCCTCGAGGCCGTCACAGACAGGGTCTCTGGACTGTGGTGTAGTGTCCTGTCATCTCCAGGTGTAGTCTCAGAAACGCCTTGAAATGAAGCCTGAAGGGGAAGCCCAGTTCCATGGTGTGGATGAGCGTGTCCGCTGGAGGCCTCGGAGTCGCATCTGCCAGTGTTTATTGACAGCTGACTGGTGCTGTGCCCTGAGACCCAGGCCCTGCCCTCTGGCACTCAGTCTACCAGGGGCCAAGGCCTGCACCCTCCCTCTGGGCTCGCCTTGATCAAGCCTCCGATGGACTTTTAAGGCCCACAGGGAACCCCCCCCACCACAGACCCCCTTCCCACTCTGCAGGTGGGCAGCTGAGGCCCCTGCAGACCAGCCTGAGCAGCAGGGCCTGTGATCATTGAGGCCCGATGGCTCCCACCATGGCCAGGGTGAGATGCAGAGGGCCACGGAGCCTGCAGTGGGGCCCTGGGGTTTGACGTTGGGGCCCTGCCTGGAATGGGGCCTTGGTGTGATGGGAGCTGGGGGTGGGGTGGAGCCTGCCTGGGCCGAGGGGCTGTCTGGTCGGGAGCGATTCCTCAGCAGCAGAGACTTGAGTCATGGCTGGGGCCTCCCGGCCTCTGGGGGGACCTTAAGACATTTTTTCCATGGAAAGTAGCTGCTGGCTGTCTGCTTACCGGGGAGCTCTCTGTCTCCTCCCACCGCCTGCCGAGGGTTTGGTGGGGGCTGCGGCACTTCTTTGCTGGACTTTCCACTAGCCTGGATGGGCCGAGAGCTCCAGGCAGGGACCGGACAGCCGCACTCTGGACCCAGTCCCAGCCTGCAAGTGCCTGTCCTCTGAGCCTGAGTTTTGCCTTCTGCCAGGGTCAGGGCTCTGGGTGAGGCTAGACGCTGAATGGCAAGGACCGGGCTGTGATAGGCCGTTGGGCTCCAGGTCTCTGTTAACTCTTTAAGGGAAAGGTGGGGCGGGATATGGCGGGAGTGGCCTGCAGAAATCGAGGCGAAATGGGCAGATCTTTTGGGAGTTTGCAGGTGCTGCTCAATTTAGGAGCAGCCACCCTGAAAAATTCCTCCAGGGGCCGCCCTTGTCTCTGACCCAGCAGCTGGTGGGGGAGGCACCCACCTGGCCTGTGTGACCCCCCAGCTAGTTCTTCGCTGGGTGACATTGGCCATAAACAGGTCAGTCAGAAGCCTGCCCTGAGCCCCTCGAAGGCCTCATCCCTCCCCATGGGAGACCAGGATGGCGGCTCTGGAGCTCAAGGCCGTGCACTGGAGGTGGGCCTGGGCTGTGGGGCAGGATCTGCCATGGTCAAACGTGGCTCAGTGTCAACTGGGAAAGCAGAAGTCCGTGGCCAAGCTGGGGACCTCCCTTCCCTCTTCTCCCTGCAGCATGGGGTGGGGGCGGGGTGAGGTCAGGGAGAATGGCAGCTAGGCCAACCTCATGGGTCATGAGTCATAAGGCTGGGTATGGGTGCAGCTAGGAAGGACCCAAGGTGAGTTTTCTCCAAGAGAGCTTTACAGTAGGGACCTGGGGACTCACAGGGGCAGCTTCGTGACCATCCGAACCCCAACCCCTCCTCCAGGAAGCCCGTCTGAGCCAGCCCTGCCAGTCTGAGCTCCTACCTCTGTGGATCCTGCCTATCGTCCACATCTGACTGCCCTGTCCTCTAGGCTTTCAGGGAACACAAATCTTATCTCTTGGGCCCGTCGTTGCCGGGCCTCCCTCCTGCTGGCTCTGTGGCCCTCATTGCTGGTGACCTCGCCCCTCGAGGCTCTGCCCTGTGTGCACCGTGGGCCTAGCAGGGCTCTCACAGCACTTCACTGGCCCTGGGGTCATTCGGGGTCAGCCCCTGTGCATCTCTGCCGTTACCCACGGAGGACATTTCCCAGATGCTGGAGGATGTTGACCTCTAGGCCCCTGTGACCAAAATCGAGCCTGAGTCTGAAGCTGTGGCCTAACTGCGGCCCTTGGGGACGGGGAGGCCCGATGTCACATGCCTCTCTGCCCCTCCCGTGTGGCCTCCATGCAGGTGTGAGTTCCTCGGAAGGGACTCCACCACCCACTCCCTAGGATGGAGCGTGATGCTCGCTGAATCCCCTGGGGTCCTGTCGCCAAGAGAATTTCTGGGTGACAGATGGGACACTGAGGCTCAGAAAAGGGAAGATGTCGGCTGAGGGTCATGCAGCGGGTTGGGGCAGAGTCTAGACTCAAACCCGGCGCCCTGATTATCAGCCAGGATGAGCTCTGTTCTTGGTATCTGCACTGAGAAGCATGTGCATGAGAAGGAAACTTCCGGAGGGGAGTTCGGTTAAAGTTGATGATGCCCTCGCTCAGCTGGCCTTTCTGCTGTTGGGGCTCATTCTTCTGGAATGTTCAAGCACCCACCCCTCCCACAATACACTCGGTTTTCGACACTCCAGTGTGCGCTTCTGCCGATGGCTCTCCTTCACATGCAAGCGTCGGGCCCTCCTTCCTGGAGGCTGCACATGGAGCTGCTGTTCCTTCTAATGGTGCCCCTGGGCCCCGCTGGACGCCGCCTTGCAGGGCATTTTGCTTCTTTTCCCTGTGGGGCTGTCACCAGCTAGTGCTGTCATGAACACTCCTGTCCAGCATTCGGCAGGTGCTCTCCTGGATGGAGTTCAGAAGCGACATCGCTGGGTCCAAGGGGCATGCCCCTTTTATATTCTAAAATTCGATGGGACCTCGGTGGGGCTTTGGTTCTCTGAAGAGGAAGTGTGAAGGGTACCCTGGGGCCTGTTGGAAGCCTTCACCCAGCAGGAGTCACCTATGTGGGGAGCTGTGTTGGGGTCTCTGCCTCCTTCCGGAAGGTGTCAGGCACTGTTGCCAAACAAATGACTGCCTCAGGCCCTCCCTGGAGAAGCTGAGACCGTAGGTGACCAGGGCATGACAGGTGGCTGAAGGAGACGGGACCACATGCTCTGGAGCTCCTTTGCTGGACAGAGCAGCTCCCTGAGCTCAGAGAAGCCCTGTCCTGCTCGTTGGAGGGCTGTTCAGCCTAATCCTGGATGGGTGTGGCTGTCAGCAGGTAGGTGACTTTTATGAGACAGTCTGCCCACACTTCATTGCCTATCCCTCTCTCTGTGGGGAGGCTGGGTGCTGCAGGCTGGGCAGGGCGGTAAGGAAGGCCTGTGGCTCCATGGTTGGGGGCCTTCTCCCCCTCCCTCCACTGGTGCCGTCTCCTGACCTGGCTGCTCTGAACCTCTCTAGAGGGCTGTGGACCTGCTACTTCACCCTTTGTGTACATCATCCTGTCCCAGGGTCCTCAGAGTTCCTGAGAGGACAGCAAGACCCCACTCTTACTCCAAGAGCCCCACATTGGGAGGGGGCTCCTGCCATGTGCCCATGGGGGGCTGAATGAGAAAAGACACATGAGTGAAAGGTGCCACACATGCCTGAGGTTTGGGTCCTGGTGAAAATCTTCCACCTTCTTTCTTTAGGCCAAGAAGGGCTGTGCAGGGTCTGCCTCTTAGTTCTCTGTTACTATATAACAAACCACACCAAAACTTAGTGGCTTAAAACAGCAGTAATCATTCATCATCATTCACAGTTTCTGTGGATCAGGACTTTGGAAACGGCTTAGTCAATGGGTGGTTCTGCCTTGGGGTTTCCCATGAGGCTGGGGCCAGATGTTGGCCAGAGCTGCGTCATCTGAATGTTGGCCAGGGCTGGAGGAGCCGCTTCCAAGATGGCACACCACGAGGCTGGCATGCTGCTTGCCTCCACAGTGCTGCTTGAGCATCCTCTCAACATGGAGGCTGGCTTCCCCTAGTGCAAGTGATCCAGCAGGCCAAGGCAGAAGCCGCCATGTCATTAAGGAGCCAGACTTGAGAGTCATGCATTGTTATGTCCACAGTGTTCTGGTGGTCACCTGACCCCTCAGATTGCCAGCTGTGGCCCAGCCAGCTCCCACAGTGGCCCTTCTCCAAGATGGCTCTTGCAGCACTGCCCTATGGCCCATTTTCTCACATGCCTGGCTCCTCTCAACGGGACCCCTGGGGCTGATTTGCAGGAGGAGTTTGGTCAATGCTTGAGTTGAACTGAGCCCCCAGGCCTCCCAGCTTGCCTTCGACCCAGGGTTACAGAGCTCATTAAACTCTGAAGGGCCTGCGTGGGCCATTTTGTAGCTTGGGAGGAGTGTACCGTGAGAAGGACATGCGTTCTAATTCCCACCGTGTGGCCTCGGGCTCATCACAAAGCTCCCCGCCCTTGGTTTCCTCATCTGCAAAATGAGAATATTGATGGGACTTTCTCCTGGAGGTTGAAACACAGCAGCTGGGCGAGGCTGAAGCCATGGCAATGGGGGCTGTCATAACCACACCAACAGCCGGCTGTGCGGCCTGTCAGTGCCCTGACCCCCACCATGGGAGAGGTCTGCCAGCCGTGCTGGCTGTGGGAGGAGCTGGAGAGGACACAGAGGGAGGACAGAGGTGGGGGAGGGCACGCACCTCCCAACTGCAGGCTGTGGTCAGTGGCTGTGACAGGAAAATCTGGGAGGTGGGTCCGTTGTCATGGGGCTCAGGCCACGCAATCTGCTTGGCTGTGGAGCGAAGCCAGTGCAGAGATGTGGGGGTGGGAGAGCATGGGGTGGCGTCAGCTCGGAGGTAGCAGGGTAGGGCGAGGGCTTCAGCGCCACCTGGGACTCCCGCCAGCACCTCACGCCCCAGGCTTCGTGGTTGGGGAGCACACGGGAGTCCTTGTGGGTTGGTTGGTTTCCAGTGTGTTTCCTGTCTCTTTGTTGGGGCCGAACCCTGCCTCCTCCTCTTACGGACATGTCAGTTACAGAGCCCCTTGGTGCCTTTTTTTTCTGCCTGAAGACAGAGGACAGCTTGAAGAGCAAAGGTGACAATGGTGCTGGAAGAAGGGAAAACATAATCCTTTACAACTACTCAACCATAAAAGCCCAGACAGGCAGGAGGTTTGCACTGTGGGTGAAATGGGCTGCTGGTGTGGTGGGACGGGGGGCCTCTGGTCAGCTGGGCCACCTGGCATCAGTTCGTGGGTTGGTTGCCCGGCCCTGCCTCACCTCCGGAAGATTCCGCATCTGTGTAGGTTGCAGGTCTAGAGTCTGTCCCCAACGTCTCCACAGTAATGGTTTTCATTCCCTGTCACTCAAAGCTCCTTTTAAGTAGAAACGAATACAAAGTTTGAAAAGGAGAAAGGAAGATTCCCACTTCAGGTCCATTTAGTCCCTGACCTCGGCTTTAGAGGGCGCTGGTGCTGGGATGTCTCTGCTGGCTATGAAGAAGTGGGGTCGGGGGGCTGCCTCTGCCTCCTGCCTGTCCCCCGGCCCCCTTCCTATGAGGCCATCAATGCCCTGGAAGCCTGCAGCTGCTGCAGTGTCCCTGGTCTGCCCACTTCTTCCCAGGTTTGCTCTGAGATCTGCCCTTCGCCCCACAGCGGCTTGCCCGTCTGATTCAGTCTCTTCTCGGCTGGAAACCCTCCAGGTGAAGCACAGAGTTGGGGCCTGAAGCCCTCCTTCCAGCCCTGGGCAAGCCGGGCCACTCCTCTGTCCCTGGATGCCCGCCTCAGCAGGGCCGCCTCCCCTTTGTGTGTTTTGTCCCCAGAGTTTCTAATTCAAACCTTTCCTGACTCCCTTCCACCTGGCCCCCTCTTCCTCATCCCTCAGAGCAGGGCTTAGACCCTAGAGACCTTGGCTGGGTTGCGGGCCCCTCTGCACGCCCCCCATCCCCCTGCCCCCTTGGAGCTGCAACGCAGGTGTCCACTTTCCTCACTGGGCTGTGACGTCTCTGAGGGCCCCGGCCTCCCCTCCCTGTTCCCAGGGCTTGGCCCAGCGTCGATGTCCAGTGGGCATCAGGGGATGCCATGGTGACAGCTTAGATGCATTTTTGGAGATCGTGATGGTGGTGTTGGGGCCAGGGAGGAGGAACCACCATGAGCACACAAGCTGACAGCCCCATGGCCCATTTCCTCAGTTGTGGCCCCAATTCCAGAGTCAACACCAATAGGTGGGCTCCTTCCTGGGCCTTGGGGAAGCCAGTCTGGGACCTAGGTGGCCAGTTAGTTCTGGGTTTGCAGCTTCAGCTCCTGGAGACCCCGCTGTAGGCAGAGCTTCTGTTCCGTGCTGGAAATTTGAGTCCTTTGTGGAGGAGACTGCGGAGGAGACGGAGGATGGTTTATGATGTTCTGGGCAAGGGGACGCCAGGGCTGGTGGGCACATGCAGTAGGAGCGGAGGCGTTGTGGGGGTCCTGGCCATGTCTTGTGGATGACATCGGTGTCATGAGCTCTGATGGGACATCATGGGGCTTCCTGGATAGGAAGGGAGGCCCGCCGCCCTCTTGGGGGTAGAACTGGCAGCCTCTGCCTCTCCTAGAGGCCCCGGTGTCATGCCTCTGCTCCTCCCCACACCTCTGCGCCACTCACCCAGCCACCCACCCCATTAGTGCCCACTCTGCACCACACGCGCCTCTGTCCCGCTCACCCGGCCGCTCCCCCATTAGTGCCCATTCTGTGCCACACGCGCCTCTGTCCCGCTCACCCGGCCGCTCTCCCATTCGTGCCCACTCTGTGCCACATGCGCCTCTGTCCCGCTCACCCGGCCGCCCCCATTAGTGCCCACTCTGTGCCACATGTGCCACTGCCCATGTCCCTTGCTTCAGTTCCAATGGGCCTACTGGCCTCGGATCCCATGTCCACTCCAGGTCTGCACTGGGAGATGGGGTCACCTGGTGCCAGGCCCCTGAATCGTGCCGATGACCTGGGCCCTGCAGAAGTGTCCAGCGTGGGGAGGCGGGAAGCAGAGCAGAGCTCCGGGGTGGCTTTGATTTTCTACTTCCCCCAGCCCCATTCCAGGGACCCCTCCACCCTGCTACACCCACCTCCATGCAGGGACATGAGCCGAGAGCCCAGAGGGGACCCGTGAGAAGGGAGGGAGGAAAGTGAGAAGACTCTGGTACCAGCAGCCTGAAGTTACACTGGGACAACCAGACGCTCCAGGGCGCATCAGCAGAGGACCGTGTCCCTGAGCAGCTCCCAGGTGGCTCTGTCATCCTGGAGGCCCCTGGGGCGCTGTCCTATCAGCACCAAGCAGCCGTGCTCCCCAACTCTGGGGCTTGCAGCCTTGGGGCGAGGTGGCTTTGGGTGGCTGATGGTGCCCCCTCAGGGACTCTGAGCAGGTCTGAATCTTTCTGAGCCCTTGTTTCTTTAGGTACAAAGCAGAGATGCTCACCTGCCAGATGGAAGGTCTAGGGGGAGGGGGAGGGACTTCAGAACACGCCGCTGGGGCATAAAATTATTTTGTGCAGAAGGCATTTGAGTTTCAGAAACCCCTTATCTGCCTAAAAGCAGAGCCCCCAAAAGAACTGGAAAGAACACAATTGCCGTATATCCCTCCCTGGAGCAACCAGGGAAGCTGGACTCTTATCATAATCAGTGACGAGAAATCTCCATAGCACACGGAGATGGGCGTGGTCCCAGAGCCACTCTACCCCCCATCTGTCCACCTCAGGGCCCGTTTACCTTTCCAAAAAGCCATTCGTTTTCCTGTGTGTACCCTTCTCCTTCTCCCCTGATTTTTGTGTACCCCTAAGAGGGTATGTAAGCCCCAGATTCTAACCACTCCTCTGAATCCCATTTTCTTGTGGTCTCCCATGTACATTTCTACATGAAAACATTTTTTTCCTCTTCCTAATCTGCTTCTTGTCAGTTTAATTTGCAGGACACAATGGCATCATTGGAGACGGCAGAGCTCTTTCTCCCCGTAGGAACTGCCCTTGGAGCCCCTGGCTCCTTGAAGGGACCCGAGACTCGGAGAGGAGGGAGGTCTGCTTATGTCCGGGTGGGGCTGGGCTGACCTGTCTCCATGCACACCAGGCAGCCTGGGTCCTGTCTCAGCCTGGCCAGCACGATCGACCCGTATTCCCACATCCAAGCCCTCTCCAGAAGGGGCTGCCGCCTTTTGTTGCTCTTCCTGAATCAGGTCCTGGGCCAGGTAGTTTAGGAGCGATGAGGTCCTTAATGTTTATGACCCCGTGCCCTCCTTCACAGGTGGGGGAGCTGAGGGTTGAGGGATGGCGCGACTTCCCCCGAGTGCCCCAGCAGGATCTGAGGCCAGGCTGCTACATCTACCCCAGGACCCTAGGGCCCTGCAGGCGGAGGCTGGGACCTCTGCACCCACCTCAAAGGCCTGTCCATTTGCAGGGTGGGACTGCCTACGAGGCTGGGCCTGATCTAGCTCCAGACACCAACCCCATGGAATCCCAGTTCCACCTGGGGCAGCCTGTGATGAGCAGGTCACCTGACCTCTCCAAGCTTTAGTTTTGTGTCTGTAAAGTAGAGGCAATGTTATCCCTTGCTGCACAGGGTTGATGCAAAAGGGCAAGAAATGAGGTGGGGGAGACAGGCTGCCTGCGTTTCCCCCAATACGCATGCTCCCTCAGGAATCCGATGCCTGTGTGGCCTCACCAGGCTAGCCTGGGGACCTGCCTCTCAGAGGCAAGACCCAGAACCCACCCACAGTATGGTCACTTGATCTGGGACCCTGGCAACCTCCTCTCCCGCCTCAGTTTCTCCCTCTGCACCACGAGGGGCTACGCTAGTTGACTGGAGCCCCTTCTTGGCCCACAGAGTTTGTGCAGAGCATGGAACCAGCGACCCAGGTGTCCCGCTGGCCTCCCAGACCGTGCGATGCTGCTGGTTAGCAACCGCAGAAACAAACTCATCAAGAGGCATTCCTTGGCTTTAAAAAGAGGCCGTTTGAAGAGGCAGGCCGGCCTCCCCCGCCCCGTGTGCCCGGCATCTGGGAGGGGCAGGGCTGGGAAGGTGATGAGTGCATAGCAGCCAGAGCTGGGCTGGCCGGAGGAGGCTGGCGGGCTGGGGCCCTGGCTTCAGTCAGGCTTGTTTTATGTCAGGGTGACTTGGGCCGCGGAGGAGCTGCCATCGTGCCAAAACAATGTTTAAAACATCTCGGAAAATGTGCAGCCACTTCTTTTCCACGGGATTCATGCCGAGTCTTCCTGGCTTGTTGGGGAGGGTTGAGGACTGGCCAGGAGGGAGTGAAGAGGGCGGCCACATGAAAAAGAATGAGAGACTTTAGACTGAGGCGGGGGCCTGTCCCTGCCCCGCCTGCCCTCCCTGTCTCTTCTCTCCCTGTCCCCCACCCCTCACCACCCACTCCAGGAAGTCAAAGCTCTGTCTCTGTTTCTCTTGCCACCCCAGACCACCCTGGGAAGTGGGCACTAAACCCATTTCACAGATGGGCAGCCACAGTGCTGGGGTAGGAAATGAGGATTCTGACCCACCCAGTGTGGGGGCTGGGAGCTGGATTCGGTACAGAATGTGTAGAGCCTCTGCAAAGAGAAGTAGAGGCCCCACATTCCAGATGGAAAAAACTGAGAATTTTAAGAGGGCAACAACAAAAATTAATGGGACCCTCCTGAGCCTGAATAGTCCTGAGCTTGGCTCTTCCTGAGCCTGGAATCCTTCTGAGCTGGGGCCCTCCTGAGCCTGGGTCCTCCTGAGCCTGGGTCTTCCTGAGCCTGAGTCCTTCTGAGTCATGGTCCTCCTGAGCTGGGGTCCTCTTGAGCCTGGGTCCTTCTGAGTCAAGGTCCTCCTGAGCTGGGGTGCTCCTGAGCCTGGGTCCTCCTGAGCCTGGGTCCTTCTGAGCCTGGGTCTTCCTGAGCCTGGGACCTTCCTGAGCCTGGGTCCTCCTGAAGTTGGGGTGCTCCTGAGCCTGGGTCCTCCTGAACTTGTCCTTCTGTGATTCAGGTCTTCTTGAGCTCAGCCCCTCCTGAGTGTGGTCTCTTTGGGACAGTGGGGACACAGCCTGTTGGTCTGTAGCCTTGCTCACCCCTGATGACTGCTCAGACCCGCTGTTCATTAGTGGTGGGGCGGTGCAGAGGTCTTGGCTGTGCTTGGCCCTCAGGCTGGCTGCAGGGAGCTTTGGCAGAGTCCTCTAGCCTCCTGCCTGGCTGTCCCTGAGGGGTGGGAGCCAGGCTGGGCATGAGCCCTGTGGGTGGCTGCCCCAGCCCTGGAGTTGCTGACAGTAGTGGGCAGGAGAGGCTTTCTGGGCGGGGACCTGGCCCCTGCAGCCCCAGAGGTCGGTCAGAGGCGGGAGGCTGGCTGGGGTGGAGACGCCTTCCTTGGTGGTGTTGCAGGCCTTGGGCTTGGAGGAGCCGTCGGAGTCCCAGTGCCTGCCTTGGTGGGGCGGGGGTGGCCTGGCCCTGCCCCTTTGGAGCTACTCGCCCGGGGCAGGTCGCTCTGCGCCTCTGGGAGCCCCAGTTCCCTGCTGGCAATTTGGAGCCCAGGGGCCGTGGCCCAGCCCACTCCCAGGGCCCCTCCACTGTCAGTTTTTCCCAAGGAAAGACTGGGTGGTCGGAGGCCTGGGCTTCCCCCTTTGAGGGTCCGAACAGTACCTGATCATGGCCGGGGCCGGGCTCACTACGGCGCCGCTTCCACGTTCCCTGAGTGCCTCCTGTGTATGCATGGTCCTGGGCTCCTGACTCCTTCTGCCTTGGGCATGGAGGAGGTGGCGGGTCCACCCTCTCCCAGGCGAGGCCCCAGTGTTGAGTCTCTACACCCCGGGTCACAGCACGGCGCGACTCCGCTTGGACTCTTGACTTCACCCCCATCTCCAGGGGGCTGGCAAGGGGATAAGTACACCCCTCCCCAGGCAGGAGGGACACAGAGCTAGGGCTCCAGCTTCCAACCAGAGGTTCAGAGGGGGCCTAGGGAGGAAGCTGCCCCTCACAGCGCCACAGGCCCGGCCAAGGTGCACAGCGTCCCATCTTCCATGTCTCCTGGGAGGCCCGGTCCCCCTCCTGGAAGATACCCGGCCCTAAGTTGCTGTCTTCTTATTCAAATGGACTTCTGTTGGTTCATACAGTCACATCAGCTGCAGTGGATGTTTTGCATAATGACGATTTGGAACTCAACCTATTCTACCAGAATGTCCAATTTAATGCCAATTAAGTCTGGAATTGAATGATGTTCTCTGGGAATGCTGCATAGACGAGCCTCAGTGGCGCTGGCTGCAGAGACCGTGCTCACTCACTTCGGTTTCTTGGAGCCGCCCTAGCACAGGGCTGTGGGCTCCCTCACCTGGCCTGGCCCTTGGGCTACCCCTGCCACTGCCCTGATGGGAGAAGCCCCTGGATGGGCAGCCTCACGTGTGCTGGAAGAAGTCCTGGCCTGGAGGTTCGGAGGCAAAGGCAGGCTGGGAGGGGCTGCTGCTGATGTGGATGGCTCTGCCTCCCTTCCTTTCTCACTTCCACCTCCTCTTCCCAGCCCACAGGCCTGTCCCACACCTGCTCCAGGAAGCCCGCCTGGACTGCCCTCCATCCCGAGCCTCCGACATCTCCATGCCTGTTCTGGTGAGGTCGTTGCATGCTGGAACCTCTCTGGCTTTTGGAGAGAAGCTCTGAGGTCCTCTGGCTGACTTGCGTTCATCCTGAAAACATTAGGCTCAGGGTGGCCCAGTCTGTGTGCCGGAGTGTGGTGTGGAGGCTGGAGGCTCGCCCTGCTGTCGGCTGACCTGGGCTGGCGCCTAGGGGGCCCCTGGAGCTGGTGACTTGGGGGGCTTGTAGGGGTGGCTATCTCCCCGCTTTGGGTTGATGTGAGTCACACACATGGTGCACGGGTGTGTGAGCCAGCCCCGGTCAACGCAGCTGTTAGGACTTTTGTATTTATTTTGGACAATCACCAGGGGGGCCAGGGTGACCACAGCAGAGTGGGCTGGGAGGGCAGAGAGCAGAAAGGGCCGGGTGAGGACTTGCATCTTCCTGTAAGATAGTGTGTCCTGAGCGTGGCCACCAGGCCTCCCCCACTGTTCCTAGGGTGTAGTCCAGCTCCTCTGCTGACCGCTGTGGAGTCCCATGACTCCTCCAAAAGGCTCGATTCCCACAGCCTCCCCTGGCTGGAGCAGCCCAAACCGTGCAGGCTTGCACATCCCACGGGATGTGGGGGCTCTGGGAGATGCCCCGGAATCTTCCGAGAGCAGCCTCCTGGGTGCTCCATCGTGGTGGGCCTCCCCAGAGAGTGCCTCGCGTTTGGGGGCGAGGAGGGCACTTGCTGAATGAAGGCCAAAACGGGGCAGAAAAATGCCCATGCTGTGCAGAGCTGGCATCTAAGGCCATGCTGGGCCATGAGCATCTTCCTGTGTCCTGAGGGCGGAACCTGGAGGCAGAGGGCTTGTCTGCCACTCTGACTCTGAGACTTTTCAAGAATGAGCTTGGTGACCCTCCAGGCCCTGATCCCGATGGAACCTCCCTGGAGGGGGCTGTTGGCTGATATACTTGCGCCTGCTGAGACCTGGGCCCGCTGAAGATGAGCCCCCAGCCCCAGGGTGAGGCGCACAGCTGGGGCTCAGTGTGTGTTTGCTGAGTGGATGGCATGCCTGCTCTCTCCGCAGCACTCACCATGGAGCGTGTCTTGCCACCAACGGGATAAGAGGAGGCCCCAGGCCAGCCCCTGCTCCATCCCTAGGCCCTGCCTCACTCCCTCCCACACCCCAGGAGCCCCTCTGTCCAGGTGTACCTGCCTGGGCCTCGTGGCACTTGGCTTTGCCCTTGCACCCGCCTCTGGCCGGGGCCTTCTCCGAGGGCTCTAGGGGATGGTGCCCACCCATGGCTCTGCACTGATCTGGCTTCTGCTCGCTGCATCCTCCCTCCGGGTGCTGGGGGATGTCCCTTTGCAGAGACGTCATGTATTTTGTTCTCAGCTGTTTCCCTGGGGCCTGGGCTCACTGAGCAGGTGGAGGAAGCTGACAAGGTGTGGGTTTGGCTGCCGCTGGAAAGCCTTGCCTGGGCCTCAGGGAGCTGGGTGGGTTCCTGCTGCCTGGAGAGGCCTGGTGGGCATCCCCTGACCCTGATCGGCACCTCAGGAACCCGCTGCCCTGCTGTCTTGAGAGAATGAGGAGCAGATCCCCGGGGAAGGAGGAGGGGCTCCGGGAAGGAGCAGATCCCCGGGGAAGGAGGAGGGGCTCCGGGAAGGAGCAGATCCCCGGGGAAGCAGGAGGGGCTCCGGGAAGGAGCAGATCCCCGGGGAAGGAGGAGAGACCGGACGAGGAGGGCGCTGCACTCCACGCAGGATGTCTCTCCACCCTGAGCCTGTGGGAGGCCGGTGGCATCTGCAAACTCTGCCACGTGGACAGGCTGCACACTTCTTTCTCCAGGCGTGTTCAGGAAATGAACTTTTCCTCCTCCTTTTCTGGGCCGTGTCCCGGGAGGCGGGGCCCCAGGCTTTAGGAGGGAAGGCAGCTCTGGCCTGGCAGTTGCTCCTCAGTGAGCCCCCAGCCAGGGTGGGGCGGGGGCTGTGCTGGGGCCCTGGTGGGGTCCCCCTCCCGCTGGCCTCTCTGCTTGGCTCCAACTTCAGCCTGCACAAGCTGCTCCCCACTCTGCTCGTCCCAAAGCCCAGAGCCTGTGTGGGTTTGCGGAGAGCCTGGGTTTGGGGCTGCAGCCGGGACAGCTGCCATTCCACCCCCGACACATTCCAAGAGGCTTCCCTGGAAATCCCTAGAGCCCCCAGAGCGTCTCTGGCACTGAGCATTAGCGCATTCTGCGCTCGGAGCTGGAGGCCCCGGACCCGCGACTGGCACCAGGGCTTGCTCGTTGTATCCTCACTCTAGGCCCCAGTTCCTCACTCTAAGCCTCAGTTCCTCACTCTAGGCCTCAGTTTGCCCATCTTCGTGAAGAGCAAGGTGGCCCTGAGATGGGTATCCACAAGCTGTGTGGGTTAAGATACAGGCTTTAGTGTTGGATGGCTGAGGGTCTGGGTTCCAGTGTGGCCAAGTCGGCCTGAGCCTGTTTCCCTGCCTACCAATAGGTGGATGAGAGGCCACACAGAGCCTGGCACCGCTGGGAAGGGCTGCTGTAGCCACTTTGTCCAGCCAGAGCTCCCGAGTTGCCTTCTCTGGGGTGTTCTAGAGACTGCTGGCCAGGGGACTTTGTGGGGACTCCAGTGGCCTTGGCCCCTCCACTGGAGCCGGTGCCAGCATGAACCCGTGAGCTCCTGCTCTGTGGGCTAGAGCCCTGAGTCCCTGGGAGGAGGAGGGAAGGACAGGGCTGTCTTCCAGCCACATCCCGCCACCTCCATGCCCCAGCTTCTCGGGTGTCAACCCGGAGACAACCTGTGCTCTCCAGCCCTGCCATCAGCAGTCTAGGTTGAGCTGTGGCCTGGACGCCACCATTCGACTCGCCCACCAACTGACTCAACTCACAGGGAGCCTGGGAGTTCAGGAGGGTGGGGGATGGCGGGGCTGAGCTAATTTCCCCAGTCCAGGTCTGGAAGGACCAATGTGACCCACTCCTCATGGAGCCTGGGCTGGAGCCAGGAACCTGGGGCAGGCGAAGGTCGCGGACTGGGATTAGAGTCGCGGACTGTTCCTGCCTCCCAGAGTTCTCCACCTCCCTTCCTCTCCCCTCCACACCCTGGCACGGACCACTCGGGCCGCCCTTATAAATGTGCCCGAGCACACTTTGGAATGGGAAAAAGTTCTAGGTCTTTGTGAAGGTTTATTTAGGAAATACAGAAGCCAGGTAGACAAAATTAGCTTTTAGGTTTTGCAACAGTTGCAGCATGTATTAAATGCTTTCGGATGCAGTTTTTGATACTCCTTTCAAAGGAAATGGAAGTATATATTTTCTGTGTGTGCTCAGTATTTGAGGAACATTCAAGGCAGGTCCCAAGGATGTGGCTGTCAGGGAGCTTTTTTTTCTTACTAAAAGGAAGGAGCCATTTGAGCAGGTGAGATCAGCTTCCCCCGGGACTCCGGGTGTGGAGGGGATGGGAGGGTCTTGCCCACTATGGTCCAAGGCCTGCCTCGGTGAGGCCGCAGTGAGCGTGCTGTCCAGCTTCACCTGCACCCACAAACTGAGCCAACCCACTTGGCATCCAGCTCGTGAAGGTGCCAAGTGGAGCCTGTAGACGTGGCCGCCCGTCGCTGTAAGAGGCGGACCACCAGGGCCCCCAGTCCCACTGCAGAGGCTTCTCCCGGACAAAGAACATGTGCCCCGCGGTCCCCGCCTATAACTAGGGTTAAGTCACAACGCAGCCTCAGCAGGGAAAAGGTGACTGCGCCTCAGAGCAGTGGGGAACCCAGGTCGCAGACAGACCAGGAGCAGCCGGGGCACATGTGGGATTCGGCTCATGTGCCGAATTTGAGTCAGTTGGTGGGGGAGGCGAATGGTGGCGTCCAGGCCACAGCTCAACCTAGACTGCTGATGGCAGGGCTGGAGAGCACAGGTTGTCTCTAGGTTGACACCCGAGAAGCTGGGGCATGGTGGTGGCGGGATGTGGCTGGAAGACAGCCCTGTCCTTCCCTCCTCCTCCCAGGGGCTCGGGGCTCTAGCCCACAGAGCAGGAGCTCACGGGTTCATGCCGGCACCGGCTCCAGTGGAGGGGCCAAGGCCACTGGAGTCCCCACAAAGTCCCCATACGGGTGTGGGACCCCCTGTATGGCCCAAGGAGGGAGGCGAGGGTGGGTGCTGTCCACCGTGGGGGGGGCTGGGGGCCAGGCACCTGCAATTTGTTCGTGTCCTCTGGCCCTGCCCACGTGGGATCTGAGAAGGCTTTGGTGCTGGGGATGCCTGAGTCCGTGACGGGGAGGCCTGGGGTCCCATAACCTGGTCTGCAGTCTTTGCCAGGCTGCTTCCCTGGAGGACTGCACCCCTCCCCTGAAGAGGGCCCTGGGACCTTGCGGGGAGGTCTCCTCACTGTGTCTCTCCCACTGGTTCTTGTGTGTTTTCCTAGCCAGGGGACAAATTCTGCTTCTGGGCAAGCGTGCCAGGTGGAACTGGTCCCCGTCTGATTTGATGAGCCCGCCCCTTGCTCCAGCACCTGGGAGCCGAATCCCACATGTGCCCCCGGCTGCTTCTGGTCTGTCTGCGACCTGGGTTCCCCACTGCTCTGAGGCGCAGTCACCTTTTCCCTGCTGAGGCTGCGTTGTGACTTAACCCTAGTTATAGGTGGGGACCGCGGGGCACATGTTCTTTGTCTGGGAGAAGCCTCTGCAGTGGGACTGGGGGCTCTGGTGGTCCCGCCTCTTACAGCGACGGGCGGCCACGTCTACAGGCTCCACGGCCTCCCGGGGGACTGGTGAGCCACACTTTTCACACGTCTCCAGCCCACGTGTGTGGCTCCAGGGTTTCCTGACCAGATCCGTCTTGTGGGACGCTCGACTGTCTTTGACGTCCGGCCGCTCTGGCCACTGAGTCTTGGGTTTGGTCCTCCTGGATCCCTCAGCCCTGCAGGCTCCCTGGCCCTCCTGCACCTGGGTCCCACCTCCTGCTCCAGGCCCTTGAGCTCCTAGCTTTCCTGTGGTGCATGGATGTGCTGCCCACTGCCCGCCTGCCCCCTTACCCACCCAGATTTGCCCTTGTCCCTCCCGGAGTACGTGCTCCAGTTCTTCCCCAGCCAAAGCTGTCACCGCTTGACTCCTAGCTTCCGCGGGGGCCGTTTGTGCCCCACATCCCAGCAGCGATGGGGCTGTGAGTGGTTCCCAAAGGCCTGGCGGACCTCCCGGGCCTCTTGGGCCCACGGTCTCAGGCTCCCAGCTCTGGAAGCAGATGCTGAGCTGAGCTCAGGAAGCTGCGTGTGTGTGAGGGATTATCACGTCCACACGGTGAAGGTGCTGGGGTCTGAATGTGTCCCCATCCAAATTCCTGTTGAAACCTCCCCCCATTGTGGTGGCATTCAGAGGTGGGGCCTTTTCGGGGAGTTACTGAGCCATGAGGTTGCCACACTCATAAACAATTGGGGCCTCGCTAGAGGTCTGGAGGAAACTCGCCCCTGGGCCCCTGTTGGCCTCTGCCGGGTGGGGATGCAGTGCCACGGCGCCATCCCAGAGGCAGAGTGCAGTTCTCGCCAGGCACCAAGGGCGTTCTAGAGGCTGCTGGCCAGGGGACTTCATGGTCCCTTGAGCTCAGCCCTCCCAGCCTCCAGATGGTGATAAATAAATTTCTGTTCTTTGTAAATTGCCCAGTCTGGGGGTAGTTTTCTTTCATTGTAGCTCAAACGGACTAAGACAGAAGGGAAGGAAGAAGCCGGATTGGGTGGAAATGGCGGCTGCATAGTGGTGCGGGCCTCATAAGTCCTAGTCCAGCCCTCTGGGGACCCCCAGAAAAGTGTCCTGCGCCTCACTGCATCCCGCCTGTTGGTGTCCTGCGGCACACGGCCGTGGCTCACCCACGGAGCGTGGGAAGGAGCATGACCGAGGGTGTGGAGGAGCTGCCAGCTGGAGGCTGTGTGCTAACCACTCCCAGGGGCTGGGCGGCAGGTCCCTTCTGAAGGGAAACCAGGGCAGTGGTCCCTGTGCCAACCACAGCAGGGTCCTATGGAGAGGCTGGACCGATCACTCTCGGCAAGGCAGGCCCCACACTCCCATTTTACAGGTATTGAAACTGAGGTCAGAGGGTGTGAAAGGGGCTTTTCCAGGGGCCAGCCAGCAGCCATGTGGTGGAAGGGGATGGAACTCGGCGGGGCTGGAGCACTGTTTCTGGTCTGTCCTCCCGTGGGCAGCTGCTCGATGCAGCAGGTGGCGATGTCTATTTTGTTTATCACTGTAGCCATGTCTGGGAATGGCTTAGCCGTTTCTATTTTGAGCACCAACTGTGTGCCAGGCTGATGATTTTCCCAGAGCGGGGCTGGATGCGTGCACAGCCTGCTCATTCTCACCACGCTCCTGCCAGCTCCGCCACCAAGGAAACACCTGGCGCTTGCAGCCGGCACCTTCCACAGGCTCCTGCACCCACAGGAACTCCAGCTGGGATTCCCCAAGCCCCCGGGGGCCAGGGCGTGCCTGATGAGCTGCTGAGGGGCAGATGGATGAGCAGAGCCGCCCCTCTGCGAGGTCCTGCTGTCCCTGGCAGGGTGAGGTGGGGTGTAAGGTCCTTCTTCGGGTGTGCCCATGTGCCGGGCTGCTTGGCGTGCTGAGACCTGGAGGGAGCTGGGCACAGCTGATGAGACCTTGGATGCCCTTTCAGAGGTGTGAAGGAAGGAAAAGCTACTTGTTTTAGTTTGTTCATGCGTTGGCAGGAGTAGTGACCTTTTAGTCATTGTGTAAAGCAGCAATAAAATGTGATTTCGGGAGGAACTACTGGGTGGGAGACACCCGCGCTGACCTGCACGGGGCTCCCATGGGGGTGATCTGTCTGCCGGGGTAGGTGGGCCTCCTCGCCAGGCTCTGACTCACCTTGGCGACAGCATGACCGAGCAGTGCAGTGGCTGGACTGAGAAGGACGAGCGGCCACGTGGTGTCTGGGCTGGAGGCACCGTCCTCACCCCGTCTGTCCAATGAGGTCTGTCCTGGCTGAGTCTAGTGGCCTCTCTAGGACACGATGCTCACGTTGGCCATCCCTGGGGACACCTGTCCTTCTTGCTTGGACCCACTCACTCCAAACCTGTTTCCTGGCAGACTCCTTTGTTCTCAAATGTCCATTGCTCTTGTGTGTATGCTCGTGTGTGATGGAAAACGTGGGCAGTGTTTTGGCCACTCTCTCTATAGTCGAGGGAAATAAGAGAAAGCCCAGGACCCGTATGCTTGTCCCTGGCCAGGGGAGAAGCCTCTAACATCCTCTGCAGATGGCCAGGGGGTCTGTTATGGGCTGAGCTGTGTACTCCCCCTGCCTTCATATGTTGAAGTCCTGGTGTGACTGTGCTTGGAGATGAGGGGTTTCTGGAGGGGATTAAATGACGGCATAAGGATGGGGCCCTGATCCCATAGGATCAGTGTCCTTCTAGGAAGAGATGAGAGGGCTCCCTCTTCTTTCTCTCTCTCCCCACTATGTGTGGACATGAGGCAGGGAGAGGACCCTCATCAGAAACCAATTGGCCAGCACCCTGATCTTGTACTTCCTAGGAATAGATGTCTGTTGCTTAAGCCCTCCAGTCCGTGGTGTTTGTTATGGGCACCTGAGCAGAAGAAGACAGGTCCAAATGCCCTAATGCTTCTCGAACTAGGTCTCTACCAAATGGTTTCAGAGAGCCAGGAACGATGCTAAAGCTTCCTGATTCACGACTCTAGCTAAGCAAATGTAAAGGCCCCATTGACTTGTAGCCATTGGAGAGCTGAGCTTAAGAATCTTTTGGTGGTCTGGAAACTTGGAACAAGAAAGGGGCAACATATCCCACTTGAGCCAAGGTAGGTTCCCAAATCACAAATGGCTCAGAAATCCGGGGGCCTGAGTGTGTTTTGGGGTTTGCACCCCTCTCTCTTGCTAATGGGTCTTGGGAGCCACAGTGCTCTCCAATATTTGAATAGTATTTTGTACTTTACAGTGCAGTCCTTTAAATTGCAGAAATTATTTTATTTAAAATGCTTCAGTATATAAATCATCTCTCCACTATTGCTACCAAGTGTGTGGCCACCCTGCAGTGGGTCTAGTACCCAGTGCTGCATGACTGTGGCCCAAACGGAGCAGCTGAGAGGAACACACAGTTATTATCCCCCAGTTTCTGTAGGGCAGGAGCCTGGGCATGACCTGACTGGGCCCTCTGCAGGGCTGCAGCCAAGGTGTTGGCCAGAGCCGGGGTCTCATCTGGAGGCTCAGCTGGGGAAGAGTCTGCTTTCAAGCTCCCGTGGCTGTCAGGAGGTCTCAGGTCCTTGTGGGCTGTCACACCGAGGGCTCCAGTTTCTTGCTGGCTAGAGGCTGGAGGCTGCCCCTAGGCCTCTCTCAGCCATGTGGGCCTCTCCCTCATGGCACTGTCTTCATCGCAGCCCATGAGGGAGTGCATCTCCTAGCATGCCTTTAAGCTCCCTAGAGGTTCCCTGGTTCCGTTGAGAGCATCCATGAGGCCAGTCTTTATCTCCTTACAGGACTGTTTGTTTGTGTGACCTGGTACTTTTAGCTTCGGGTTTTTCTGAATTTTAGCAGAAGTTTCCGCAGTCACAATCTCGGCTTTTCCACCAGGCCATACTTTCCTGGCTGCTCAGAAGACATTTCTCTTTGTCTCCCCTGCTCTTCCCCACCTTGAATGTGGATGTCCTGGCTGGGAACCCAGCAGCCAGCTCGTGAGTGTGGGTAACAAGCAGGGATAAAAGACCCACCAGAGTCACAGAGATGCAGCTGCGGTGACACCGGGGTGAGAATCATCACCAGCAGCCACTTATCTCACGACTGCTGGGTAAGAAAAATAAACCCCTAGCGATTGCGACCATGAGATTTCGTTTAGGTGTATATTGCTACTTGAAGCTGACAGTATTAGATAGTATGAATTTGAAGGTCATCCCTTGGTCATTAACATGTAAGCAGAGAAAAAAGTGTGGCCCGGAACAGTCTGGGGCATGCCCATGAGAAAGCAGGAGAGGGGGCAGCCCAGGAGGGTGGAGGAGCTGCTGTGTGCCGTGGCAGAGCCAGGAGCACTGGCAGAAGGAGCCAGGAGTGCAGCAGACTCCCCGTGGCCCCACCTGTGCTTCTGCATTTCTCAATTTTAGCACCATTTACCACTGGGAGGGGCTGAGAATTTTCAAAATCATCAAGTCCTGGTTCCTTTTTTTTTTTTTTTTTAACAGTTCTGTCCTTGATATATCTCTTTCCTCTTGCTTTGTACTGTAAGCAGCAAAAGGAAACCAAACGGTACCTCCCAGACTTTTCAGGGAAGCCTCTTCAGCTCAGTAACCTAGCCCAGCCTCAATCCATCTTCCTTGCTGCATACCTGCAGGTGACGATTTTGCTGAATTTGCTCTTACGATTGCAAGCATCTCCCTTCCTCCAGTTTTCAGTGACATTGTCCTTGCTTCCTTTTGAGTCCTCTCTGGCAGCATCTTTTTAAAAATTATTGTTATTATTATTTTTGAGATGAAGTCTCATTCTGTTGCTCCGGCTGGAGTGCAGTGGCGTAATCTCAGCTCACTGCAACCTCTGCCTCCCGGGTTCAAGTGATTCTCCTGCCTCAGCCTCCCCATTAGCTGGGATTACAGGTGTGCACCACCACGCCTGGCTAATTTTTGTATTTTTAATAGAGGTCTCACCATGTTGGCCAGGCTAGTCTGGAACTCCCCACCTCAGGTGATTCGCCTACCTCGGCCTCCCAAAATGCTGGGATTACAGCTGTGAGCCACTGTGCCCGGCCTGTGGCAGTCATCTGAAAGCTCAGATTTCCACCAACAGTTTGCTCGAGGCAAATTAGGCTTTCTCTACCACAATCTCCCAAATCACCCTCTGCCCCTGTCCAGTTCCAAAGCTGCCCCAGCATTTCTAGGTATTCCTTACGGCAGCCCCCACTTCCAGGTACCAAGTTACCTGTTAGCTACTTAGTGCTGTATGACAACATTACTGCAAAGTGATTGGCTTAAAACAACACACGTTTATTATCTCAGTTTTCTAGGGTCAGGCACAGCTTAGCAGGGTCTTCATCTTCAGGGTCTCAGAGGCAGTCATCAGGGGTGTCTGCTGCATCTTCGGTCTCATCTGCAGACCTGTCTGGGAGGGATCCCTCCCCAGTGCTCGTGGTCATTGGCAGAATCTGTTTCCTTGTAGTTGTGGGGCTGAGGGCCTCCATCTCTTGCAGGCTGTTGGCCGGAGGTCATCTCAGCTCCTAGCTGGGTATTAGCTGGAGGCTGTCCTCAGTCCAGTGTCACGGGCCTCCCCAGCATGGCTGCGTGTGGCAGCAGATCCAGCCAGGTGGTCTTCAGCAAGAGAGACACCACAAGCTCACGGGTGGTCAGTGCTGGAGGGACGCCTTCCACCTTTACCACACTCCATGGGTTAAAAACAACTCATGGGTCTCACCCATATTCAAGGGGAGGGGACTACCCAAGAGCCTGCGTTCTGGGGGACAGGGTAACTGGGGCCATCTTAGGCGCTGTCTACCATGATGAAGCTGTCACCTTCTGAATTGCTTACTCTCCTTTTGGCCCCCGGATCCACTCGGTTCTCTTCTCTTCTGCGTCCTGCTCTATGGCCTGGGTAGCTGATCTCCAAGGATCGCATTCCTAGGGCTCTCTGGCCCACGGGCTTCCTGTTGGGTTTGCCCAATGGACAGCCACGGCAGAAGATCAAAGGGAAGATGGCAGGAAGCTGTCCCCCACTCCTCACCTGGCTGAGTTCTGGCGACGGCTGCCATCCAGGGTCCTGAGTCCCACCGGGTATGGTCACCATGCTTGCACCGCTAGTGCCTCCGGGGCTGTGATGGCAAAGGCGTCCACCTGGGGCAGCCCCGCCCTTGCACTCTGTTCATTTGACCCCTGGGATTTAGCTTTCTGTGTCCTGCTGGCCCTGACTGGTCCATCTCCTTCCTGGGCTGGCCATTCTGGGAGGAAGTTTCCCTAAATGTCCTAAATGTCTCTTGTTTATTGCAGTTTTTACCCCCTGAAGTGAGAAAGAACACGTCTACAACCCTCCCTCATTCCAGAGGCTGTGTTTTTGCCCTTTGGTCATGTAGATGGGGCTAAAGCGAAGTCACAACCTTGGAAGATGTCTTCTTAACGTCACACTGATCTCCTTAAGGCAATGAGCCCCATGTGCTCTCTGAGGCCTGTGCATGTGTTCTGAGGACCCAGTTATGCGCTGCGTGTTTCCAGAGCTGAACAGACCCTCACCTCTCCTCATCCTCTCATGAGACGGAAACTGAGGCTCAGGGGGAGAATTGGCAAAGTTACACTTGGTGGTGGGTTTGGAATCTGCCCTGTGGGCGCGTGACGAACCATTTCTGCCAGATGCGCGTGGGAAGTAAAATGGGAAGAGGCGTTCCATAGGAGGGGGGGATGTGGGCACAGTCACGTGGCCCCGCGAGCTGGTCACCTGCAAGGCACCAGGGCCTAGAGGAAAGGCTCCCGCTGTCGGCTTCCGCAGGGAATTTCGTTATCTTTGTGAGGTGGGGTGGAACTTGCATCCTGAACATTAAAGTTTACATGCCAAGGAGGGTGGTGAAGTCCTTGGAACTTCCTGCCTCCCCCTGAGGCTGCCTCCCCATGGGATTGACCTGGCCCAGCTGGGCCTGATGCTGGGCTCAAAGAGAACTCAGGTCTCACCCTCCTATGTGGCATGTGGTGACAACTAAGGAGGTCCCCAGGGCCCTGAGGGTTGCCCTTGGGTGCATTGGAGTAGAGGCCAGGGAAGTCCATATCCTTTCCGAGCCAGGCCTTGCCGCTGAGGTACAGCCGCAATGTCCCCCTTCTGGCTGCAGAGCCGCCGCTTCCTTATCTGTCAGGTGGGAACAACGACCCCCACTCTGTGCACCTCACTGGCGGTAACGAGCATGAAGTGTGAGGGTGGACTCTGCAAGGTGGGAGCCATGTCCCTGCAGGTCGCATCTGTGCTGCCTGCCCTGCTGAAGGACAGGGACAGCAGCAGAGCCTTCAGTAGCACGTACCTTATTTGTCAAAACTGGACCTGCCACGGCGCGGTGGCCCTTCTCCTGGGGAAACACACTGTGCCCCAGGAGCTGTGGACAAACACCTTCACAGCACTGATGCTGACACAGCCAGAGCCCAGAAACGCCCAGCCGCCCCCAGTAGGAAAATGAGTAAGTAAATTGGGGTAATTGGAGATTGTGATGTTTCTCTTGCTGAAGGCCGCCTGGCTGGATTTGCTGGGGTAGGACCCAGACTGGGACCTTTTCATACACACGAAACGGACTGTGCCAGGTGGCCTTCTCCAGGGCACGGTGGGTGGGGGAGTCTCAGGATGCCACATGCCTGGCAGGCTTGGGACGAGGTGAAGGGAGATGCTGGCGAGCGTTCATGGGGATGCTGGGGCCCCGGTCGGGCCAGATCAATCACATGGGGAGATACAGTATCGACAGTAAGTGATCTTTAGATATGTAAACACACAGATAAATGGCCAGTGTAATGTGCAGAAAATGCTAAGCAACACAACGCAATAATACAAAGTTCCAAAGCAGGCAATCCGAAACTCCATGTTCTTAGGGATGAACATAGAGAGGAGGAAGCTGGCTGGGCTCGGTGGCTCACGCCTGTAATCCGAGCACTTTGGGAGGCCAAGGTGGGTGGATCACCTCAGGTCAGGAGTTCGAGACCAGCGGGCCAACATGGTGAAACCCCGTCTCTACTAAAAATACAAAAATGAGCCGGGTTTGGTGGCACATGCCTGTAATCCTAGCTATTAGGGAGGCTGAGGCAGGAGAATCACTTGAACCCGGGAGGTAGAGGTTGCAGTGAGCCAAGATCGTACTCCAGCTTGGGTGACAGAGCAATACTCTGTCTCAAAAAAAAAAGAGGAGGAAGCTGTGAAGACAAGCAAGGGAGTTGTTAGCATGCAGCCAAGTGGGGTGCTCGGCTCCGGGGAGAAGGTGCCACTGCCAGTCTGTGTCCTGACTACTATCACCCTTGCCTCTGAGGAGGATGTGGCTGGCTGCCTGTTGGGTATCGCTGGGACCAGATGCTGGGTTAGTGCTGTGTTCCCCAATACCCTCACTCGCTGAGCAGAGCCAGGCAGCTCAGGTCAGGCAGATGGAGTGGGCAGAAGCACACACGTCACTTTGCTCCCTGGCCCATAAAAGCCTCCTGTGCCACCCCCGTGCCCTCCGTCCTTCCTTCACTAACTGGGTGTTGGGTGGACACTGATGCCCAGAGTGACTTTGGGAAACCCTGTGTGGCAGATGGCAGAGCATCTATCAGCTCAGGCTCCTGAACCTGGCCTAGAATCCCGTGCTACCTGCCCCTTGCCAATTGGTCTTTATCTAAGCAAGAAGCAAATTTTCCTTTTCTCTCTCTCTCTCTTTCTTTTCTTTCCTTCCTTTTCCTTCTTTCTTTTCTTTCCTTCTCTTTCTTTCTCTTTTCTTTCTTTCTTCTTTTTTCTTTCTCTCTTTCTTTTCTTTCCTTTTTCCTTCCTTCTCTCTCTTTTTTCTTTTCTTTTCTTCGCTTCTTTTCTATTCTTTCTTGAGACAGTGTCTGACTCTGTCACCCAGGCTTGATTGCAGTGGTGGGATCACAGCTTACTGCAGCTTCGACCTCCCCAGGCTCAGGTAATCCTCCTGCCTCAGTCTGCTGAGTAGTCAGGACTACAGGCATACTCCAGCATGCCTGGTTAATTTTTCTGTTTTTTTTTTGTAGAGATGGGGTTTTGCCACATTGCCCAGGCTGGTCTCAAACTCCTGGGATCAAATGATCCACCCTCCTCAGCCTCCCAAAGTGCTGGGATTATAGGCATGAGGCACTGTGCCTGGCCTTTATTTCCTTAAACCGCTGAGATCTGGGGTCCATATGTGACAGCAGGAGTCAGCAAACTGTGACCCAGGCCACATGTGGCCTGCTGCCTGCTTTGTGCGGCCCTAAGCTCTTACACCTTTCAAGGTGTACTTTTCCACTGGGCACCTACATGCCTGCATAACAGTTTCAATTTTGCCCCGTGGCTCGTATGGCTTAAAACACTGACTACCTGGGGCTTTAGGAGAAGGCTTTCTGTGTCTGGCATGGCTGCCTTAGGTCGGGGTCCCTTGGAAGCAGCCTCTGAGAGGATACTTGAGTGTGAGTAGATTATTTGGGGGGGTGATCCCAAGAAGCTCTGATACAGAAGTGAGGTACGTGATCAAGCTGGCCACCACTGTGAGAAATTGGGCTGTAGTCCCCAGGGGACCTCTGGATGACAGTGGTGAACCCCCCTGAGTGTTCCGTCTGAGGGAGAGGAAGCTGGGGCATTTCTCCCCACTCCTGTCCCTCGCCACGGAGGGAGACCAGAGAAACTCTAAATTAGAGGCTGCAGGTCAGGGAGTGCCAGGGGACAGGCAGCGTCAGCCATGGCTGCCTTTGCTGAGACCTTTGCTGAAACCCCTTCACTGGACAGATGGGAAACCGAGGCTAACGGGGGTAAAGCAGCATGCTGCAGGCTGTGAAGACAGGAAGAGGCAGAGCCCACCTGTGTCTAGGCCCGGCCGCTCCTGGGCAAGGGTCCTCCTGCTCTCCTACCTCCCTGGATTTCCCAAGCTCAGCCTGGTGGGGTCTGACAGAGGCTGGCGGGGCCTGGCAGGGGTTATGAGGTGTGTCCGAGTCTCCTGGCAACAGGGATCGCACCCAGACTGGCCCAGCGCCTTTGCCCCACAAGCCGGGGAGCGGTGCCACTGCTCCAGGAGGTCGCCCGGCCTGAGACTTTCCTAAATTCTACCCAGACTCAGCGCCCAGAGGCTGGTGAGTCCTAGGTGCCCTGGCCAGGCCTTCAGATGTGGATTTTCCATGGAAGGCAGAGCCGGGCTGGCACTGCGGGTGTGCGCCTCACGCCTACACAGCACTCGGTTCTGGAATTGGCTCCTCAGCCTGTGACGCTGTGGGCTAGAGAGTTTCTCCAGGGATAATAACCATGGGCTCATGAAATCACAGGATTCCTGGGGCTGGGTGGGACCACGGAGAGGGCTCTGTGGCCTCTCCTTGTTGGACGGAGGGGGAGAGTGGCCCAGGCAGGGAAGGGCGTGTCCAAGCCTCGAAGCCGCTGGTGGTGGGACCCAGGGACCCAGACCGGGACTTTTTCACACACACAAAACGGGCAGTGCCAGATGGCCTTCTCCAGGAAATGGTGGGTGGGGGAGTCCCAGGCTGCCACGTGCCTGGCGGGCTTGGGACAAAGTGGGGGGAGGTGCTTGCTGGCGAGTGTTCGTGGGGACGCTGGGAAGAACCACGTGGTGGCTCTGTCCTACTTCGCAGGGTGCCTCTTCCTGGCCAGGACCAGGCTCTGCCCAGTGTGGGGGCCTTTTTTCTCCTGGAGCCTATGCCACGCTGCCTCTGCCACCTTACAGGAGGTTCCTTCCGTCATAGCCTCTCTGCCACCTTACAGGAGGTTCCTTCCGTCATAGCCTCTCTGCCAACTCATTACAAATAGTTTGTTTTTCTACAAACAGCACCCGCGCCCATCGTGGACAATTCAAACAGTTGAGCCAGGTTCACTTGGGAGGGAAAATCTCCCCAGATCCGACAATCAGAGACAGAGACAGAGCTCCGCTGAAATGCCCCAGCCTGGAAATCCACGGTGAATGAACTCTGCGTGGCCCGCGCTCCTCACCGTCCGTGTGTTTGTCCATCAGCAGTTTCAGTGGCCACCGCTGTCATGAGGATATTGTTGCTCTTCAGGTGGAGAGACCTCAGCACCCTCCCAGCTGGGTCACTCACCCTCCCCTGCTCCACGCAGGCAGAGCTGTGAGCTGCGCCCACATCCCCACGGGCCCAGCCCACTTGCTCCCCTTCTCCCTGCCATGTGCCCTAGAGCGTGGTCATGCCTGAGTTTCTGTACCAAGAGTTAGCTGGAGAGGGAGAACCTCCAGATGTGGGTTTGAGCCCAAATCATAGGGCCCAGTCGGCTCTGCTGGAGCTCCCATTGGGCGGCATGGAACCACAGCCCCGATGGGAAGAAGCCGGGCATGCTGACCGTCAGGAGCTCATCTCTCCTGTGCGGACCCCTTCCTCAGTGAGGAGGGATGGTGGGCAGGGCTGAACTTGGCAGTCCCCCATGTTCTAGGGCATCATATGGGTGCCCCACAGCCATGAGCACAGCAAACCCTCTTTCCTCCAGTCTGCTGGTGAGGGACTTTTAGGGGATGCCCATTGATTTGTTAATACAGATAACGCTCCCTGAACCTTCTGAACTTGGCTTGTTACTTCCGAGGCTGGCTTCGCAGGTCAGGACTACAGATTCCGAACAAATTCTTTTTTTTATGTTTTGATGCCGACTGACAAATGACCTCTGCAAAAGCAACCCAGCCCCACCTCTACCAAAAGTAGGCAGGGACGTTCATTCCCACGTGCCCTCCGCGTGGGCGCCTGCTCACTTTCTTTCTTTTCTTTTCTTTTCTCTTTTTTTTCTTTTCTTTTCTTTCTTTCTCTTTCTCTCTCTCTCTTTCTCTTTCTTTCTTTGTTTCTCTTTCTCTCTCTCTCTTTCTTTCTTTCATGGAATCTTGCTCTGTTGCCTAGACTAGAGTCCCATGGTGTGATCTTGGCTCATGACAACCTCTGCTTCCCAGGTTCAAGCGATTCTCCTGCCTCAGCCTCCTGAGCAGCTGGGATTACAGGCACGCACCACCACACCTGGCTAATTTTTGTATTTTTAGTAAAGACAGGGTTTCACCATGTTGGCCAGGCTGGTCTCGAACTCCTGACCTCAAGTGATCCACCCACCTTGGCCTCCCAAAGTGCTGGGATTATAGGCATGTACCTTATCTCCTCTAGGACAGAGGATGCCCCTTCATGCTGGATGCCTCATGCCTTCAGGTATGTGAATACGACTGCAGTGAGTGGCGGTCACCTGGCTTCCTGGCCTCGCACGGTGTGGTGGTGGGCACAGAAGATGCAGCCTCACTCGGGCGGGGCCCAGTGCAGCCACCCCTGCTCAGGCAGTTCTCCTCTGAGCAGTTGCCTAAAAACCCGGCTTCCTTTGTCTGATGGCTTGTCTGAGCCCTTTACAGTGAGTACATGGAGGCGCTGGTGTCCGCCTGTACCCACCCAGAAGTGCTTCTATCACTTCTGAGCTTCCACCACTGAGAACTGGTGCCTGGGTTCCGCCCAGCGACGAGGGTGCTGGGAAACGTCCCTGCGGGCAGCTGCTTCCCACAGTGACTGTGCCTGGGAGGGAGACGGAGCCTGATGGGCAGGCGGCCGCCTCTGCCGAGCTCCGTCCTTGGGATCCTGCCCCGTTGCCCTGCCTGGGGGGATTTTAACCGTCTGTGATGTCATCAGTGTTTTGCTGATTTCGTGGTCAAATGATCGGAGTTTGGGGACGTCTACTGTCTGCCTGTGGAAGCTCCACGTTGCACCTTTCATTCCAGTGTGAGATGAGGGGCAGAGGAAAACTGCCAGGGCCAAGCCGTGCTTTCTGTTAGCTCTGTGGGTGAGCAAGCTCCCTTGCTCCCCTACCAGCTGCCCCTCCTGCATTTCACCCAGTCCCCCGGGATCAGGGAAGCAGAAGGAGGGTGCTTGGACAGAGGCATCTTTCTGGTGGAAGCAGGAGGAAATACCCTCGGAGGGGCTGATTCTGAGCATCCAGGTCACCCCCCTGCCCACCGTCTGTGCCGTGGCAGACACTGCTAATTGGCCGCTGAGCCCAGAAGGAGTCTCAGACCCCTTCTTTACACAGTGCCCTTGGTGAAAATAAACGAAGACCACCCAAGCGAGAACAGGCAGAGGCTGACTCTAGCACGGGAGTCGGCCACTGTCACTTGTGTTTTAGCAGAGGCTCAAAGGCAGGCAGAGAAGTAGAAAAATCTGATACCATAGAGGACAAAAGGGAAGACTTCAGGTGAGCCCTGGTTGGAGGCTGTTGGCATCGGAAAGCTGGAGGTGGTTGACTAGAAGCAGCGTCCTGTGCGACGGGCTAGAGATACGGATTTAGTTTTCTCTGGTTGGTCCTAAGTTGGAAGGAAGGAAAACTTTAGGAAACGTATCAGTTATTCATCAAGTCCAGGCCACTTTGGGCAGATTGTTACAGGGGTTACTGTTTGGCTTCCTGGACTGTTTGCAAGAGACAGTGGTCTGACCTTCTCTGCAAGGCTGACTTATGGGTGGCAGGCAGCTTCCTGGGCTGATTGCAGTGGGTAATGCCTTGTATCCTGGATGGGTTGCTGCGGATTGTGGGTCAGAGTCCTGTTTTTATATGCGATCTGGCCGTTGTCGACTTGTGTACACAACCTCTCACCTGGCCGGGAGGGGCACTAGCCCTGGGTTGCAAGGGGCTTCCGAGATGAAGCCTATTTACCATTCCTCCTAGAAGAAGCACATCTCTCTCTGTGCACGGCGCCACACTGGCTCTGCAATCATTCCAAGAGATGAAACCTGTTTTCCATTCCTCCTAGAAGGAGCACATCTCCCTCTGTGCATGGGGCCACACTCGCTCCTGGATGATTCCAGGTCGTACTGGAACACCTGCTTCAATTCTTACCCTGAGGTGGATGCAGGAAGGAGAGAAAGACACCAGTACAGAGCCCTGCTTTGGAAGAGCTGATCATGCAGGTGGAAAGAAAGGACCCAGCTCCTGCTGCAGGGAACCACCCTCCCCAGTGTGGCTGTCCCCAAAGGAAAGGGGCTGAGTGGGGAACTTCCCCTGGGAGGGTCACAGGGCCTTATGATGAGAAGAGCTCAGCCTCTGGAGCCACCAACTTGAGTTCAAATCCAAACTCCACTGCCCGGGGTCAGGTCCCCTCCAGGAGCTTGAATCCTTGTGAGTCAGGGTGGCTGGGGTGATGTCACCACGTCACACAGTTTGGGAAGGTTGAAGAGGGTTAATGATGCAAAGCGCCAGCATGTGGTAGATGCTAGAGTCAGCCCCTTACTACTGGTGGCCATTTCTTCTAGCGGCTTCAGTGCCTTGTCTGTGACAGGGAGGAGAGGTCTGCATGGTGCATATATGGATGCCCAATACCTCCAGGAGGGAGGGGAACCCTCTGGGTTCCAGAGAGACAATGGAAGTTGCAGATGGCTGAGCCTGCACCGTAGCAGGTATACAATGAGGCGGACACTCTGAAGTCAACTCTGACACGATTACATCCCATCTTTAGAAGAGACAGGCAGTGGGGACCTGAGAATCAACCTCCTGAGAATCAGCAGAGGATTCTGGGCTCCACGTGTGTGTGTGGAGGACGGGCCTCTGTTCCAGCATGGAGGCCTCCCTTCTGCATGAGTGTCCTGACAGACCTCAGGCCTGTGTCCAAATCTTCACTGCTCTGCCTGGGATCCTGGGCAAGTTATTGGCACTTCAGAGCCTTCCACGTGCACAATCCCGTGATCAAGTTGGTTTGTTGGGAGGAATCTGTGAGATATGGGGTGGAGAGCATTTAGCCGGGGATCTGGCCAGGGTAACTGCTCAGTAAGGATACCCAAGAATAGGCCTGGTGCGGCGGCTCACGCCTGTCATCCCAGCACTTGGGGAGACCAAGGCGGGCGGATCACTTGAGGTCAGGAGTTCAAGACCAGCCTGGCCAACATGGTGAAACCCCGTCTCTACTAAAAATACAAAAATTAGCCGGTGTGGTGGCAGGTGCCTGTAATGCCAGCTACTTGGGAGGCAGAGGCATGAGAATCACTTAAACCCGGGAGGTGGAGGTTACAGTGAGCCGAGATGGCACCACTGCACTCCAGCCTGGGCGACAGAGGGACTCTGTCTCTGAAAAAAAAAAAAAAAAAAGATACCCAAGAATAACAAAAAGAGAGAGGCGGGGATGGAGTATTCTGTTACTGTGTCTCTGCATGTGCCACGCCGTCCTGTCTTGTGCTCCGTGCCTCTGGGTGTTGGGGGCTCTGCCACTTCCTCTCGCCTGAGAGCTCACTGGAGGAACCTTCCAGGAGAGCAGGTGGGCCACGTCGCTTCCTCTTATCAGAGGAAACGGCAGAAATAGCGACAGCCTCTTTGGCCTATTCCTGGGGCATGACCTGCTCTGTGAATTCGGTGCCTGACTCTCCCGTCTTTCTTTTCTCGTCGGCGTGCTCGCAATCCTGGGTCTGGGTTCTCTCTGTGGATGTAGAAGGGGCACCGTCATAATCTGAGCTAGAAGCAGGATCCGCCTGTGGTCAGAAATGGGCCCCTGGGACAGTCGGGGGGAGCGGCCATCACCAGGGCTGGCTTTTATTGCGCCCCGAGCCTTTTGGACGGGGGTACACCACAAAGTCATTTGGATGGGGGTACATCACAAAGTCATTTCCATGTATGGACAGCCTACTAGGTGCCGGGTGCAGCGCATCTGCTGACTCTCTGAAAGGAGAGTTTGTTTGTTTTCTGTTTTATAGATGAGGGGACTGCGGAGTCAGTGGTAAAATGATTTGCTGTGGTTTGAACCCATGCCTGACCCCAGGGCCACTGTAACCCCTCCAGTACCCCCACCACTTCTTCCTGCCTCCGCCTGCCTCTCAGGCCCTCCGGCCATGGTGCAGGAGGTGCTGGGTAAATATTTGTCACCTGACTGTCAGAGGACAAGCCATTGCTCGCTTGGGTGAAATTCTGCCCAAGTCCTGACAGGAAAATGGGCTATGGGCTCGGGATGTCGGACTTGGATTTTCTTGGTGGCTGATGGAGGTGCCCCTCGCCTGGCCCTTGCCTGGGCTACCCCTGGAGGTCTCGACCAGTGAGGTTGGGAGGTCAGAGGAGGAATGGACCCTACCCCAGGCACCAGGCCGGATCAGAGAAGAGGAGGCCTCCGGCTAAAGCCTGATCTGCCTCTGAAGAATTTTCAACATGAGCGTGAAGAAACAGTCCATATGGTTCAGAAAAGCCTGCTCACGCCCTTCCCAGCATCTGCTGCTGATTAAGGATCAGTGAGTTCACCCGGGGCCCTGAGCACTGCTGGATAGCGTGTTCTCTGCATGGACAGCTGGGATTAAAGCGAGCTCCAGGGTTTTGTGCAATCCTTTAAGATAAGGAGTCCATTTGGGCTTTTGAGCAGATTGCTCCGTGCAGCTGAAGTACCCCCGAGAGTCCAGAGTCAGAGCGGAGCCCACGCCTCCTGGGTGGGGAGCTCGCAGGGAATGCGGGGCCAGCGAGGATGGCATTCCATTCACTAGTCCATTCATTCCCTTAGCCGGGTTCTTGCTCTGCGCTGGGTGCCCTGCACAGTGCTGAGGATACAGCTGGGAAAAAACCAAAACAGAACAAATCCAACCGAACCTGCCCTGGCCCCAACAAGCTAACAGCCTGGAGGTGTTACCCAAGTGACCGGAGAACCGAGAATGTAACATGGGCAGTGCCGAGAAGGCGGGCACTCAGTTCTGTGGGGGCCAGAGTTGCCTCGGAGGTCAGAGAGGGCTTCCCGGAGGAAGCGGCATCTGAGTCAAGGTTTTGAGGGATGAGTAGGAGTTAGTGAGATGGAGAGCTGGGGCCATAGCCTCTGAGACAGAGGAGAGAGGCTGTGCTCTGTGGCAGGAGGGAGTGGGGCCAGCGCCTGGGCTCTGCACAGACCAGGGAGTTGGTGACCCAGGACAGCGGGGAGGAGGTGGGGCCGGGGGCAGGGCCGCATGGTGGAAGCACCGAGGAGATTTAGACAATAACCACCCCCCTCTCCCCTAGAAGGAGAGCTGGGAGCCAGGCTGCGGTAATGTCCTGGAGCCAGTTGTGGAGTTAACCCTTTAGTCCCTTTGAGACCCCGGTGTTTGGGGGATGGGGGTGGGGAAGTGACTGTGTACTGACCCTGACCTGTAAGGCAGTATTTCAATATCTGAAACCCTGGCCCAACGGTCCTGGTGGCCCAGCCGCATTGAAACCCTGGGGAACAATGGCAGGATTCTAAGTGTGAGTAGAGAGTGTGGGGTGGGATGAGGGTAGGGCAGGGATGTCAGCAGATGCCACTTGGTTAAGCTCCCCTGACCACAGGGTGAGGACAGAGCATGCACCACCAGGTCAGAGGCTCCCGCCATCCTGTGGATGAGAGAAGGCGCTGGGTGCTGGGATCAGGGTGATGGGGGGAAAACGGACCCAGGGAGCAGTGCCCTGGCAGTGCCCCGGGAGGGGCTGCCCTTGCCTTTGCCTGGCGAAGTCCCCTTTGAAGCCTCTTTCCAGGCTCAAACCCCGTTTGTTGAGCCTTGCCCTGGATTTTCACTTCTTAACAAAGTCTAGTTAGTAGCTGCCTTCAGATAGGCTGGGTGGGGCTTGGCTGCTGCACCTGCAGTGTCTGCCACGGTCGCATCTGTGATTCATTCTGGAAAACCATCAGCCGGAGCCACCTGCACTTTCCTTCTCTTTTTCAGACACGACTAACACTGCCCTTGTCAGGACCGCCCTTGTCAGGACAGCCTGCAGGGTCCTTAGTCTCAGGTGCCTTCCCTGCAAAGCAGACCCCGAGACAAGGGTCTGGGCACAAGTGACTGTTCTGGAGGGGAGTCTAGGATTTGCTGCGAGGCACTGGGGGAAGCAGGATGGGAAGCAGGGGGCCTGCAAAGCAACTCAGCCCGCTGGGGACCCTCTGAGAACAGAGGCTCATGATGTGCCAAGTGGTCCTGCTGGGGTGGTGGTTGGTGCTGGGGTGGTGGATGGCGCTGGGGTGGTGGTTGGTGCTGGGGTGGTGGATGGCGCTGGGGTGGTGGTTGGTGCTGGGATGGTGGTTGGTGCTGGGATGGTGGTTGGTGCTGGGGTGGTGGTTGGTGCTGGGGTGGTGAATGGCGCTGGGGTGGTGGATGGCGCTGGGGTGGTGGATGGCGCTGGGGTGGTGGATGGCACTGGAGTACTCAGCTACCGTTCCCATCCCCAAGTGTTCTGGGTCCCTTCAGGGCTCTGGCACTCCACCATTTCAGTCCCCCTCATTCACAGACTCAGCAGCCCGCTGTGGCCAGGGAAACCCTTCCAGGAAGGAAAAGGGAAGTGGGGATACTCTCCGGCGACTGCCTGCAGTCGTCTCAGGGTGGATGGGAGTGGGTGGGGGTTTGGGCAGGGCACTGATGCTGGCTGCTGGAGTCCACCCCTGGCTTCTTCCAAATCCCCTGAAGCCCCTGCCATGTCCATTCTGGTTTGTCCTTGATTCTTAAGGGTGGTGGATAATAGCATTCTTCCCCAAACTCTGAAATCAGGACAGCTTGTGAGTCCTGCTGCAGCCCCCGTGGCCCTCAGGCCTTCCAGCATCGCACCTGAGCTCACCACCTCCTACTCCATCCCGCTCCGGTGTCTCTTCCTGGACCAGCACTTCCGGCCCGAGGTTGTTGCCGTGGAGTGATGGAGACCTCCCTCCTTTGAGAGCTGGCTTTGCCCTGGCCAGGCCCGGCTGCTGGGCTTGTCCATTACTGTTACCCTGCTGGCACCAAGTGGGGCCTGGAATCCAGGTCCCTGCCCCCTGACTTAGCAGAGACCACAGCTCCTCCTGGTAGGCAAGGGAGGGTTTGCTTTCTTTGCTTCCTGTGTGACCAACCAGCAGTTGCAGCGTTAGGTCAGTGGGGTCCTCACTACGGTCCCTGGAGGAAGGGCCCCACACCGGGCACCAGGACCTCTCACCCTACAGAGAAGCATCCCTCTTGCCTCCACCCTTTGGTTCCTGGCCCATGTCTTCTGGTTACTGGGGACACAGCACTGTGTAATCTGTGGGTTCAAACATACATCATATCCTGAAGGGTGATGTTTCAAAATATATACATTGTACCTGTTTTCTTTTCTTATTTATTAATTTAATTTAATTTAATTTGTTTGTTTAAGGGTGATGTTTCAAAATATATGCAATGTACCTTTTTTCTTTTCTTACTTATTTATTTTTGAGACAGAGTCTTGCTCTGTCACCCAGGTGGGAGTGCAATGGCATGATTTCAGCACACGGCAACCTCCGCCTCCCGGGTTCAAGTGATTCTCCTGCCTCAGCCTCCCTAGTAGCTGGGATTACAGCACCTGCCACCACACCTGGCTAATTTTTGTGTTTTTTGTAGAGAAGGGGTTTCATGTTGGCCAGGCTGGCCTCGAACTTCTGACCTCAAGTGATCCGTCCACCTTGGCCTCCCAAGGTGCTGGGATTATAGGTGTGAGCCATCGTGCCCTGCTCTATTTTATTTTTATTGAGGTGAAATACACATAACCTACAATCCCCCACTTTGAAGTATGCAATCAGTATATTCACCAGGTGCAGCCGCCACGTCTCTCTCATTTTAAAACCTTTTTGCACTTCAAAGGAGCGTTCTTTACCTGTTAAACATTTCCTCCCCAGCCCCTGGCAACCACGAGTCTCCTTTCTGTCTATATGATTTGCTTTTTCCTATTCTAGTTCATACAAATAGGATCGTACAGTATGAGTCTTTGGGATCTGACGTCTTCCCTGAGCCCATATCTTTCGGGTCCCCGTTGCAGCGTGCAGCCGAGCTTTGCTCCTGCCTGTGGTTGAATCACACTGCACTGTGCGGATGGGCCGGTTTTGTTTCTCCATCACCATTGCTGGACCTTTGGGTGGCTCCCACCTTTGGGCCACTGCATTCTGTATCTCGGCGCAGAGGCCGTCCCCGCCCGGAGCCTTTACTAAGGACTTCAAGGAGCCTTTCCCACTCTGTCAGGCTGGCAGGTTCTGAGTGCCACAGTGCTCCTGGGTCACGATCCCTATGCCACCTCCCTCACAGTAGCTGGTCCCTTGTCAGAGGCAACCTCATGCAAGGTGCCGTGTTGGCAAATGAGACGCTCTCTGAGTCCTTCGAAGGTGCAGGTGGTGAGGCCACGTGGAGAGGGCAGGTGAGCCATGCTGGGATGTGCGTCCACCCAGCGAGGAAGTGGCCTCCAGGGTGGCAGGGTCAGCTGGGTTCTGACGTGTCACCGGTCATGAAGAGGTTGGTTGGTCTCCTTGAGAACTGAAGCCTACCCTGGACAGCTCGAGTGGCTCTCTGCTCTGCTGGCACGCGGCATTGGCAGACGCGGGTGGCCTGGGCGAGAGGACCTCCCGGATGTGAGCCGTCCACGCTGCTGGGGCTGTGCGCTCGCTGCTTCAGCTCTGGGTGGCGGGGAAGGCAGGCTGACTCACTGCTGACTCATGGGCCCAGCATCTGTCCTCCCGGCTACACTCATACCCATGAACCAGGAGGCCCCAAAGTTTCACACGCTTCCCAGTGCATCTGCACACCTCTCCCCCAGGACACCTTGTCTCCAACTTTCCAGTCTTGCCCTTCCAGGCCCCGACCATCCTTCCAGGCCACTGACCACTGCCCAGGACTCACAGCATATCCAGATCTCCATCTGTGTCTCCCTCCATGCAATGTGGATGTCAGGCGCCCTGCTGGCAGCTCCGCCTTTCAGGGCCAGTCCGAGAGAGTGGGGTCGACGTATGGTCGCTGCTATGGCCTGGCACGTGCACGAAATCACTGGGTGGCCGGAGTGTGTGGGGGGCGGTGGAAATGCCATGTTAAGAGAACATGAAATGTGTGTGGAAAATAAAGGCAGAGGGCCTGCCTGAGTGTGAGCGTACAATCGCCTGAACTACCCTGTGGTTTTGCCATTTATTGAATAGTGTAAACCCACAACTATTTTTTTACTGTTTGGTAATGCTTTTCAAATTTTGCAATAAACCCATTCAGCAGCGACAAGCAGAACAAAAAAGTCATGCTTAATAACAACATTAAATTTTTATTTCTCTTTCTTGAGGAAGTTGATGATGAACTCATATATAAACTTAGTGTTGGCATTAACCATCCAACATGGGGGCTGCAGTGACACACGAGAACCGGAGGAGCAAGTCAGTCCTTCAAGCTGTCACTTTAAGGAGACTGGCTGAGGAGACTGGCTGAGGGACCCCTAATACAGGACTCTGTGGAGCCTGCCGCTTTATTCCGATGAAACTTCTGCTCCTCTAAATGAATTTTGCTTGCTTTTTACTCCACATTTTCTTGGGCATGGACTCTCAGAACTTTGCAAACCATTCACTGATGCCTGTTTAGCTTGGCTCATCAGACGTGTCCAGCAGGAAATCGGTTAAATTAAGTCCAACAATGCTTTGATTTTGTTTTTTTCCTATCCAGTTGCAGGAATCTAGGTGAAGCATCTGGAAGTTTGTTTTATCACATATGAAACATCCGATGTACAGTCAAAACTGCTGCAAATTCAGCAAGAAAATGTCAACATTGGCATTTTATTTGTTTTGATGATGGTGACAGGGAGAGGAATTTTAGAGGACCATGGCACCATGGTAAAGATACAGTGTTCGGACTCAATTAAGAAGCCCATTATTGGGAACGGGTTGTGGCGTACAAAACTCCTCATTGCACTTAAACAAGCTTCATATTCGACCGGTACAAACAGAGGGTGTAGCTGTCAAAGTGTGCACATATTTTTATATATACACAGAGTAGCTGAACTGTAGTTCGGTTTGTGTCAGAGTGATGCGTACAGGAAAAACCTTTCCGCATGGAAGCATGAACTTTCTTTTTGATTGAGCCATTGAAGAATTACCTTGTAATTCAACATGACAGTATTGAACATTTTTGAAAATGAGTGTCCAGGCCGGGTGCAGTGAGTGGCTCACGACTATAATCCCAGCACTGCGTGTCAGAGGCCAAGGTGGGCGATTGCTTGAGGACAGGGGTTCCAGACCAGCCTGGCCAACATGGTGAAAACCCGTGTCTACTAAAAATACAAAAATTATCCGGGCGTAGCGGCGTTGCAGTGAGCTGAGATCACGCCACTGCACTCCAGCCTGGGTGACAGAGCGAGACTGTCTCAAAAGGAAAAGAAAAGAAAAGAAAAGAAAATGAGTCTCTAAATTTGGTTGCATTTTATTTAAAACCATTTGGAGGTTTTAAGTCAAACAATTTGACAGTGTCAAAACACTTGAGATTTTGCATCTTTTTCTGCAAAGGCGAGTACAACGAGGCTTCTCCCTATGAAAGCAAGGAGGAAGCAGAACAAATTTAACTGCAGGCCCAGAGGGTGTGCAACGTTCAGTTTCAAAATTGAATAACTGTGCTCTGGAAAATCTTCACTTGTGGGAAGAATGCTTTGTTGGTGCTTTTATGTTAAGTGGATACATTTATATTCTGAAACTAAGCAGAACAAAATTGAGAAGGTCATTCAAAAGAATCCTATGTAGAGACGGCCTATTTGAATTTTGTTTCACAAATATATTTGTTGAAGAAGGGCACACTAAATACAGCACCTGTGAGAATATTTGGCATGAAATATTTACACATTTAAGCAAAACAAAAACAAAACAAAAATGAAACAAACCAAAAGTTCCCAAACAGACCAACCTAGGGTTGTCAATATTCCCTACTCAGCAGAAATGGCTGGGTCCGTCAGGTTTGAGCTCAGCATCTGGTGAGAATGTATTTTCCTCAAATAAAAATGCTATTTTATCTCCAGAGAACTGGCTCTGGAGGGCATCAAAAAATTCAAATTAATTAACATAAATTGAATGATTCGTCAGGAATTTCATGAAAAACATACAATGCCATATTGAAAAAACACCAGTGACAAGTATTGGAGACCAGTGGCTGAGATACTGATGGGAATGCATAGTTATGTACCAAAAATAATTAGTATAAAGATGTTATTTTATGTTGCTTTAGTATACACAGATATATTTTCATATTTGTAGAAAGTATATCCCTATTTATTTATTTTTGAGATGGAGTTTCGCTCTTGTTTGCCAGGCTGGAGTGCAATGGCACAATATCAGCCCACTGCAAGCTCTGCCTCCCAGGTTCAAGTGATTCTCCTGCTTCAGCCTCCCGAGTAGCTGAGATTGCAGGTGCCTGCCACCACTCCCAGCTAATTTTTGTATTTTTAGTAGAGATGGGGTTTCATTATGTTGACCAGGTTGGTCTCAAACTCCTGACCTCAGGTGATCCATCCGCCTCAGCCTCCCAAAGTGCTGGGATTACAGGCGTGAGTCATGGTGCCTGGCCACATTGTATTTTTGAAAGTAGTTTAGAACTACAGTTGACCCTTGAACAACATGGGTTTGAACTGCACGGGTCCATTTACACGTGGATTTTCTTCCGCCTCTGCCACTCTTGACTCAACAAGACCAACCCCCCTTCCTCCTCCTCCTTCTCAGCCCACTCAACATGAAGACAATGAAGATGAAAACCTTTATGAGGATCCACTTCCATTTAATGAATAGTAAATAAACTTTCTCTTCCTTATGATTTTCTCTTTTTTTATTTTTTATTGAGACGGAGTTTCACTCTTGTCTCCCAGGCTGGACTGCAATGGCGTGAACTCAGCTCACCGCAACCTCTGCCTCCCGGATTCAAGTGATTCTCCTGGCTCAGCCTCCCGAGTAGCTGGGATTACAGGCATGTGCCACCACGCCTGGCTAATTTTTTGTATTTTTAGTAGAGACGGGGTTTCTCCGTGTTGATCAGGCTGGTTTCGAACTCCCGACCTCAGGTGATCCGCCTGCCTCGGCCTCCCAAAGTGTTGGGATTACAGGCCTGAGCCGCCGTCCCCAGCATGATTTTCGTAATCACATTCTTTTCTCTAGCTTACTTAATTGTAAGAATACAGTATAGATACATATACAAAGTATGTGTTAATTGACTGTTATCAGTAAGACTTCTGGTCAACAGTAGGTTATTAGCAGTTAAGGTTTTGGGAAACTCCGTCTCTACTAAAAACACAAACATTACCCGGGCGTGGTGGTAGGCGCCCGTAATCCCAGCTACTCAGGAGGCTGAGGCAGGAGAATCGCTTGAACCCAGGAGGTGGAGGTTGCAGTGAGCTGATGATTGCATCACTGCACCCCAGCCTGGGTGACAGAGCGAGAATCCATCGGGGAAAAAAAAAGCTTTCTATGGATTTTAAATTGTAAGAAGGGTGGGTGCCCCGACCCCCTCGTGGTTCAAGGGCCGACTGTCTTTTATGGAGCCACCATTTTCGTATACTCAGCGAGTCACTAAAATATGCATTCCCAGCCTTTATAAATTTAATGATTGATGGTGCCCTGCCAGGAGAAATCCTAGGTGTCCTAGCTTTAGGGATGAACCACGCGGTTACCCCAGCTGGGGGCGAGGAGAGGGACAGAGCCTCCTTCCCTCTTATTTGTCCTTGGGCCCTTGCCCCTCCCTTTGACCCTTTGCTTCTCTCTCCTTGTGCCCATCCCTAGACTGTCAGCCCCACGGGAAGAGGCCCCGCAGCCAGGACCTGCCAGCCCAGAGCCCTCTCACCATGAGCAGTTGAATGAATCAACGCATGCAGGGACAAACCTGTGCGCGCGAATGCTCAGCCTCGGGAAACCTGTGTGCGCAAAAATGCTCAGCCTCGGAAAACCTGTGCGCGCGAGTGCTCAGCCTCGGGAAACCTGTGCGCGCGAATGCTCAGCCTCGGGAAACCTGTGCGCGCGAGTGCTCAGCCTCGGGGCCCTGGCTGCACTCTTGGCCTGGGACCTTCCTGCTCCCCTGGCCCCCCTGGTCTGCCCATCCTCCTCTGTCCCGACTCAGCTCAAACACGCCTTCTGGGGACTCCCCCCTGGCCCACCCAGGCCAGGCGGCCAGGCAGGGCATGGGCTCCAGAACTCTTAGCGTGGTTTTCAATCACATCGGGCTAAGTATATCAGGGCTGCGTGCAGGGCTCGGAGCGGGGTGAGTGTGTCCCTAGCGAAGGGCTCTTCTCCCACCCGCCCCTCACCCCTGCTGAGTCTCCCTCCCTACCCCTGTGGGGCAACTTGGGTGGGCCCGTGGGTCCTGGGGGCACTTGGGAGGTGTCAGGGCAGGCTCGTGGGGTTATCTAGGAGCCTAGTCCAATCTAAATCACAACTCCCCCTCTGCAGCTTCAGCCTTCAGCCCTCTTCTTCCTGCCGAGGCGAGGGGGCTGCTGGGAGGTTTTGGTCCTGCAGACTCCAGAGTCGCTGGGAGGAGGGGAGAGTATGTCGGCCCCAGGTCCCCGGCTCTGCTCCTGCGCTCTGGCCTCCGGTTTCTCTGGGGTAGGAGAGGAGGGCAGGTGAGAGGAAGGGAGGGGCTGGGGGCTGCCCATGCTTCTCTCCCGCTGCTGGCAACCTCCTTAGGAGGACAGCTCTGTGTGTGGGGTGGAGGTGGGGGTGTCTGTGACTTCTTCCCCAACCTGCCCCCAGGACTGCTCCACCCTCAAGCTGGGGGTCCCGATACTCCTGTCACATCCGTTCCCGTCACACCCTCTCTCTAGCTTCTCTTTGCAGGGCTGCCCTTGTGAGTGGGGTCCTTGGAGACCCTGGGGTGGGGGGAACAAGCCATGTGGCTGAGAACCGCCATGGGCCTCTGGGCAGAGAGCTCCTCCCTGTACGTACAGCCGGCAGCCCCCCAACCCCAGCTTCTCCCTTTCTGCCTCGTCCTGCCTCCTCGCTGCCTCTCCACTGCCTCAGCGGCGGCTCTGCACCCTCTTTCCTCCTGCAAGGAGCAGACTTGGGCCCTCTCTCTGCACCCAGGTGCAGTGGGGCCAGCGGAGGGGTGAGCTTAGGTTGTGGGGGACAGGGGGCCTGGTGGCTCCAGCTGGCCACGTGGCCCACTCTGAGTCCTGTTCGCTCACTGGAGGATGGGGGTGGGTGACAGCTGGGCCCGGCCCCTGGTGGAGTCTGAGTGCCAGCTGCGGCCCGCAGGGCTTGGTGAAGGGGCCTTGGGGCGAGAGGTGGGTACAGTGAGAGGCCACCAGGCCGTGTCCTCGCCCTCCTGCCCTCTGCCTTCGTTCTCTGTCTCATGTGGGGGTGTCCAGGGATGAGCCCCCTTCCAGCACGGGCCAGGAGAACCGTGAACAGTGAGGCCACATGGCTGGGGGGCCGGCTTGGTGCCTCCCTGTTGCTCAGGCCGGGAGCTCTGCCTGGATCCTGCTGCTGCTGCCTGCAGCTGGGCCTGAGCCAGGGAGGCCATCCTGGGGCCCAGGGGCAGGCTTGAGGTGGGGACGTGGCATCCGCAGCCCTGGCTGGCCTTGTCTGTGGGAGGCCTGGCCAGGGCTGACTCATCGGGAGCTGGGAGCTGGGAGCTGAGCAGACCAGGCCCAGCTGTCTGGAGAGTCTGGGCTTATCCCCGCGCTATGACGAAATCACGGCGCGGAAGCCCAGAAGGGGGCTGCACTCGCAGCGGAAAAGCTGTCGTGGGCCGCGGGCTGGGCACCGAGGGGTGAGGCCCTGGCCACCCCCATGTCCATCCCACGCTGCCTGTCTTAGGGTGGCCCACCACGCTCACTTGCCCGGGGCTGAGGGGCTTCCCAGGACTCAAGCCTTTCAGCTCTAGGGGCAGTAGAGTTTTGGGCAAAGCAAGACGGTTGTCACCCTAGTGGGGGCTGCATGGCTGGAGAACATTTGCTGGAGAACTCTTGATATAATGGCCTGGTGTGGGGAAATTGAGGCTCACAGAAATTAAGACACAGGCCCAGGGTCCTGAAGCTCCTGGGACCAGCGCCTGGAGTTTTCGGAGTGTGACCTGGCGCTGTTCCTGCTGAGAGCCACGGTGGCCTGGGGTGGCAATGGTGGCACAAGGCAATGAGCTTCACCCTCTCCACAATTAGTGGTGCTCCCTCCTGCTCAGCTAGAGGCAGCTTCCGGAACGCTCTGCTCCAGCACCCAGCCTGCATTCCAGATTTGATGGGCTCTGTGGCAACTGGGCCAGACCAGGGTGTTTGGAGTCCCTCATCCTTCAGGTCTACTGGCGCCCCACTCCTCTACACTGAGCAGCCAACGCCCAGCCTCACATCCTGGTCCTTTTCACACCCAGACGCGTCTGTCGGCCCCTTTCCCCTATACCTTCAGACAGGCGCTGGCTGATCTGACCTACCAGCTCATGCCAAGGAACCAGCTTCCTTCAACTGCCTTCCCTGCCTCGGTTTCCCATCACTGTAAGTGGGGAGAGGCACCTTTCACACTAGACTCTGTGAGGTTGCCATTCTCCAGACACCACCAGCCAGTGCCCTGGGCTCCTCCTATACCTGCCCACAACTGCTGGGAGCCTCAGCCCAGGCCTCACCCCAGCTGATCTGCCGCACTAGGAAGGGCAGCCGGGCCCCCTGTCTGTATTCCCTGCTGAAACTTGGACTGGGTCTCTCCCCCTCCTCCTATTGGGGGCAGAGGTTAATGAGCACAGGCTCTGGAGTCAGACAGTCTCGGGTTCAAATCCTGCCTCTGCTGTCCCCACATCAGTACAGCAGGAATACCACTGACTCCTTGCTGGGAAAATCCAGCAGCATCGGCCACTCACTGGCCGCCAGCACCGGAGTGCCTGTGGTGCATCAGGCATGGCTGGTTCCTCACTCGTGCGGCCTCCAGATAGCTGCAGGGAGATGGGGTCATTATCTTCATCTTCTCCATTTACACATGAGGAAACTGAGGACCAGGGAAGGGAGGTGAAGGCCAAGTTCTCCCAACCAGTGAGAAGGACCTTGTCTCCGGGTTTGTGAAAGGGAAAAGTTGTAACTGCCACTCAGGACTGGAGAAATGATGCTGCCTTCCCTCCAGGCATGCCCCCGCCCCCACCCCAGGAAGCAATCCTATCTGCCCCTCCCTGCAGAGATTGCCACTGATTTGTTTTTTGTGATGACTGTGTTTTTTTTTTTTTGGAGACACAGTCTCACCCTGTCGCCCAGGCTGGAGTGCAGTGGCACGATCTTGGCTCACTGCAACCTCCACCTCCTCAGTTCAAGAGATTCTCCTGCCTCAGCCTTTCAAGCAGCTGGGATTACAGGCACCCACCACCACGCCCGGCTAATTTTTGAATTTTTAGTAGAGATGGGTTTCGCCATGTTGGCCAGGCTGGTCTTGAACTGTTGACCTCAGGTGATCCACCCACCTTGGCCTCCCAAAGCATTGGGATGACAGGCATGGGCCACCACGCCCAGCCAGTTTTGTTTTTTTGTTGTGGTCTTCGTTCCTAAATGATTTCATTTTTTCCAATTTGTGATGCACATAAATGCAATCATGCATTTTAAAAAATTCTGTCCTGGGTCACGGTCCTTGTGCCACCTCTGCCACTGTAGCTGGTCCCTTGGCCAGAGGCAACCTCACGCAAGATGCTATGTTGGCAAAAGAGATACTCTCTGAGCCCTCAGAGGGCATAGGTGGCCGGGCTGTGTGGATAGGGAGGGTGCGGGTCCCCTGTGTGGCCGGGCTGTGTGGATAGGGAGGGTGCGGGTCCCCTGTGTGGCCAGGCTGTGTGGATGGGGTGGGTGCGGGTCCCCTGTGTGGCCGGGCCATGTGGATAAGGTGGGTGTGGGTCCCCTGTGGCTGGGCTGTGTGGATAGGGTGGTGCGGGTCCCCTCTGTGGCCAGGCCATGTGGATGGGGTGGGTGTGGGTCCCCTCTGTGGCCGGGCAGTGTGGATAGGGTGGGTGTGGGTCCCCCATGTGTCCGGGCCGTGTGGATGGGTGGATGCGGGTCCCCTGTGTGGCCGGGCCGTGTGGATGGGGTGGGTGCGGGTCCCCTGTGTGGCCGGGCCATGTGGATGGGGTGGGTGCGGGTCCCCTGTGTGGCCGGGCTGTGTGGATAAAGTGGGTGTGCGTCCCCTGTGACCAGGCTGGGTCCCCTGTGTGGCCGGGCCATGTGGATGGGGTGGGTGCAGGTCCCCTGTGTGGCCCGGCCATGTGGATGGGGTGGGTGCAGGTCCCCTGCGATGTTGCAGGGACTGTCATTTGTTCTTGTGAGTTGTCATGTAATGTTTCATTCTCTGACTATTCCACAATTCACCTGCATTGCTTCCATTCAGGGATCCTGTGAATAAAATGGCACAGGTGTGCTTCCACGAATTTCCTGCTGAGAGTCCATGAGCGTCGCAAGGATTTGGTGAGTTGTAAGATTTCCACACATTCAAAGGTGGGAGACAATTCCAAATTGCTTTCCAGAGTGGGTTTTTACAAATGGACACCCACATCTACAGCTAATGAGCATTCCCATTGCTCTGAAACCTCACCAATAGTTGGTATCTCCATTTTTTGACAATCTGGTGGGTAATCAATAGTATATTGTGGTTTAACTTAAATTTTCTCCATACTGATCTGCTAGAGTTCCTTGGCATGTTTACTGGCTACTGCAGCTTCATTATCTGAAAGTCCATTTTTTTGGCCTATTTCTGAATTGCAATGTTTGCCTTTTAAAAATACTGATTTATAGGAGTTCTTTATATATCCTGGATTTGCACCCTTGACTTAGTTCTGGGTTTCCAACTTTTTCCCACACCCTGGCTTGTCTTTTCTCTTTCTTTAGCATGTCTTTTGCTGAACAGCGACATTTATCTTCTTTTTGTTTATGGTTAGTGACCTTGGTCCCTCATTCGGGAAATCCTTCTGTGCTCTGAGGAATCGTTTCCCAGGTCAGTTTCTTAAAGCTGTAGAATTGCGTTTGCCATGTTTAGGACTGGAATTGGTTTTTGTGTGCGATGTAAGGTCAAGTATCAATTTCACTTTCCCCCCATGTAGGTGGGTATTCAGTTGTTCCCGAATTGTTTATTGAATTAATTTATCTCTTCCCCACTGATCTCAAATGGTGTCTCTGTGAAACACTTTTTTTTTTTATACTTTAAGTTCTAGGGTACGTGTGCACAACGTGCAGGTTTGTTACATATACATACATGTGCCATGTTGGTGTGCTGCACCCATTAACTTGTCATTTACATGAGGTATTTCTCCTAATGCTATCCCTCCCCCCTTCCCCCACCCCACGACACGCCCCGGTGTGTGAGGTTCCCCACCCTGTGTCCAAGTGTTCTCATTGTTGAATTCCCATCTATGAGTGAGAACATGCGGTGTTTGGTTTTCTGTCCTTGCGATAGTTTGCTCAGAATGATGATTTCCAGCTTCATCCACGTCCCTACAAAGGACATGAACTCATCCTTTTGTATGGCTGCATAGTATTCCATGGTGTATATGTGCCATATTTTCTTAATCCAGTCTATCATTGATGGACATTTGGGTTGGTTCCAAGTCTTTGCTATTGTCAATAGTGCCACAATAAACATACGTGTGCATGTGTCTTTATAGTAGCACGATTTATAATCCTTTGGGTATATACCCAGTAATGGGATGGCTGGGTCAAATGGTATTTACTGTTCTAGATCCTTGAGGAATCGCCACACTGTCTTCCACAATGGTTGAACTAGTTTACAGTCCCACCAACAGTGTAAAAGTGTTCCTATTTCTCCACATCCTCTCCAGCACCTGTTGTTTCCTGACTTTTTAATGATCGCCATTCTAACTGGTGTGAGATGGCATCTCATTGTGGTTTTGATTTGCATTTCTCTGACGACCAGTGGTGGTGAGCATTTTTCATGTGTCTGTTGGCTGCATAAATGTCTTCTTTTGAGAAGTGTCTGTTCATATCCTTCACCTACTTTTTGATGGGGTTGTTTGATTTTTTTCCTTGTAAATTTGTTTAAGTTCTTTGTAGTTTCTGGATATTAGCCCTTTGTCAGATGAGTAGATTGCAAAAATTTTCTCCCATTCTGTAGGTTGCCTGTTCACTCTGATGGTAGTTTCTTTTGCTGTGCATAAGCTCTTTAGTTCAATTAGATCTCATTTGTCTATTTTGGCTTTTGTTGCCATTGCTTTTGGTGTTTTAGTCATGAAGTATTTGCCCATGCCTATGTCCTGAATGGTATTGCCTAGGTTTTCTTCTAGGGTTTTTATGGTTTTAGGTCTAACATTTAAGTCTTTAATCCATCTTGAATTAATTTTTGTATAAGAGGTAAGGAAGGGATCTAGTTTCAGCTTCTACATATGGCTAGCCAGTTTTCCCAGCACCATTTATTAAATAGGGAATCCTTTCCCCATTTCTTGTTTTTGTCAGGTTTGTCAAAGATCAGATGGTTGTAGATGTGTGGTGTTATTTCTGAGGCCTCTGTTCTGTCCCATGGGTCTATATCTCTGTTTTGGTACCAGTACCATACTGTGTTACTGTAGCCTTGTAGTATAGTTTGAAGTCAGGTAGCGTGATGCCTCCAGCTTTGTTCTTTTTGCTTAGGATTGTCTTGGCAATGCGGGCTCTTTTTTGGTTCCATATGAACTTTAAAGTAGTTTTTTCCAATTCTGTGAAGAAAGTCATTGGTAGCTTGATGGGGATGGCATTGAATCTATAAATTACCTTGGGCAGTATGGCCATTTTCACAATATTGATTCTTCCTACCCATGAGCATGGAATGTTCTTCCATTTGTTTGTGTCCTCTTTTTGAGGAGTGGTTTGTAGTTCTCCTTGAGGTCCTTCACATCCCTTGTAAGTTGGATTCCTAGGTATTTTATTCTCTTTGTAGCAATTGCGAAAGGGAGTTCACTCATGATTTGGCTCTCTGTCTGTTATTGGTATATAAGAATGCTTGTGATTTTTGCACATTGATTTTGTATCCTGAGACTTTGCTAAAGTTGCTTATCAGCTTAAGGAGATTTTGGGCTGAGACAGTGGGGTTTTCTAAATATACAGTCATGTCATCTGCAAACAGGGACAATTTTACTTCCTCTTTTCCTAATTGAATACTCTTTATTTCTTTCTCCTGCCTGATTGCCCTGGCCAGAACTTCCAGCACTATGTTGAATAGGAGTGGTGAGAGAGGGCATCCCTGTCTTGTGCCAGTTTTCAAAGGGAATGCTTCCAGTTTTTGCCCATTCTGTATGACATTGGCTGTGGGTTTGTCATAAATAGCTCTTATTATTTTGAGATACGTCCCATCAATACCTAATTTATTGACAGTTTTTAGCATGAAGGGTTGTTGAATTTTGTCGAAGGCCTTTTCTACATCTATTGAGATAATCATGTGGTTTTTGTCTTTGGTTCTGTTTATGTGATGGATTACGTTTATTGATTTGCGTATGTTGCACCAGCCTTGCATTCCAGGGATGAAACCAACTTGATCATGGTGGATAAGGTTTTTGATGTGCTGCTGGATTTGGTTTGCTAATATTTTACTGAGGATTTTCGCATCGATGTTCATCAGGGATATTGGTCTAAAATTCTCTCTCTCTGTCACTCAGGCTGGAGTGCTGGAATGCAGTGGCGTGATCTCAGCTCACTGCAAGCTCCGCCTCCCGGGTTCACGCCGTTCTCCTGCCTCAGCCTCTCCGAGTAGCTGGGACTACAGGCACCTGCCACCACGTCCGGCTAATTTTTTATATTTTTAGTAGAGATGGGGTTTCACCGTGGTCTCGATCTCCTGACCTCGTGATCCGCCCGCCTCAGCCTCCCAAAGTGCTGGGATTACAAGCGTGAGCCACCGCGCCCAGCCAAATTCTCTTTTTTAGTTGTGTCTCTGCCAGGCTTTGGTATCAGGATGATGCTGGCCTCATAAAATGAGTTAGGGAGGATTCCCTCTTTTTCTATTGATTGGAACAGTTTCAGAAGGAATGGTACCAGCTCCTCTTCGTACCTCTGGTAGAATTCGGCTGTGAATCCATCTAAGTGTCCATGTGTCTGGGTCTCTTTCTGAGCTTTTGATTTTGTTTTCCTGGAGATTTATCTGCTCTTGTTCCAATTCCACACTGTCATGATCATTGCAGCCTGGTTAGAAATTCTGACAATAAGAAGGGACAGTTCTTTTACCTTGCTTTCCTTCAAGAATGTCTTGGCTATAACTGGCCCTTTGCAATTAAACATGAACTTTAAAATCACTTTGCCAGTTCACAGATGGCAATTCTCTTGGGATTCTGAGTCCAGTGAATTTGAATCTATAGCCCACTTCAGGGACAGTTGACATATTTATAATACTGAGTCTTCCACTCTATTAACGTCTTATATCACTTATTCATATATTCTGTAATATGGCTCAGAGTCTCATCATATTCTCCAAATATACATTATTTTCTTCATAAACATCTTTTGGTAGATGTATTCATAGGAACTTCATATTGTTTATATTATCAGTGGTATCTTTCTTCATTTATAAATATTTGTTGCTATCATGTAGAAATTTAACTCTAATTTGTGCATGAATTTTTGTATTTGGCAACTTTGCCAAACTTCCTGTCTGTTGGCTTATCTCCGCATTCATACAGCTCTTCTATGTACGTAATCACATCATCAACAAATGGTAACTGTTTGGTTTTTCCTTTTCAGTGCTGGTAGCTTTTATCCCCTTGTCTTCCTGTCCTGGCTAGGACTTCTAGTACAATATGGAATAGAGGTGGTGAGACCGGACATATTGTCTTATGCCCTGTTTCAAAAGATAGCTTTAAAGTTTCACTATTAAATATGATTTTACAGTAGGTGTTTTGCACACACTCTTTATCAGGTTAAAGAAGTTGTCTTTTATTTCTATTTCCCTGTTTTGTACATACTATTTATTTATCAGGTTAAAGAAGTTTCCTTCTATTTCCTTCACTGAAAAACAGTTTTAAATCCTGAATGTATCCTGAATTCAAATATCTTCTTCCGTCTTCACTGAGATGAGCCTATGACTTTTAAATCTTTAATCTGTTAATGTAGTATGTTGTATTAATTTTTCTGAATGTTCAATCGTTTAACCTTGCGTTCCTTAGATAAATTCAACTTGTCCATGGTGTGTGATTCTGCATATGCAGTTGGGTTTAGTTTGCTAAGACTGTGTTTGCATTTATGTTCATGAGTGAGGCTGGCCCATGATGGTCATTTCCTATGCTGTCCTTGTCAGGCTTGGGGGTAGAATTCCTTCTTTTCTATTATCTGTGAGTGATGAGAATTTTTTTTTTTTTTTCAAACAGAGTCTCACTCTGTTGCCCAGGGTGGAGCGCTGTGGTGCAGTCTCGGCTCACTGCAACCTTTGCCTCCTGTGTTCAAGAGATTCTCCTGCCTCTGCCTCCTGAGTACCTGTGATTACAGGCATGCGCCACCACGTCTGGCTAATTTTTTGTATTTTTAGTAGAGATGAGGTTTCACCATGTTGGACAGGCTGATCTCAAACTCCTGACCTCGTGATTCGCCTGCCTCAGCCTCCCAAAGTGCTAGGATTACAGGCATGAGCCACTGCGCCCAGCAGAGTGATGAGAATTTACTGATGAATTTTTCTTGGCTTGAGGTTTTATTTGTGGAAAGATTTTGAACTAGTGATTCAGTTTCTTGAGTGGTGATAGGACCACGTACGGGTTCTATTCTTGAGTTTGTGATATTTTTCTAGGGACATGTTCATTTTGTCAAATTCTAATATTTATTAGTGAAAGTTTCATAATATCCTCTTATTATAATATTGCCATATCATAATATGTGTAGTGATTTTCTTTTTCATTCTCAATATTAGTAATTTGTAACTTTTCTAACTTTTTCTTTTGATTAATCTTGCCAAAATTAGTAAATTTTATTATTTATTATCTTTAAGAAACGGACTGATTTTTTATTCTATTTTATAGTTTTCTATTTCATTAAGTTCTTTTTATTTAATTACTTATTCATTATTTTATTTTTTCTTCTACTTTCTTGGAATTATTTTGCTGTGTTTTCTTGAGATCTGGATTTAGCTGGGTAATTGTCAACCTATCACTTATGACTATAAATGTCTTTAATGAATTGCTTTATGTGGCATTTTGTATTCATAACATTCATGAATTTTTAGTATTCAATAAAAGCATTTTCTAATTTTTGTTAAATTTTGCTTTGAAAATAGGTTATTTAGAAGTGTTCAGGCTGGGTGCGGTGGCTCATGCCTGTAATCCCAGCACTTTGGGAGGCCGAGGCGGGTGGATCACGAGGTCAGGAGATCGAGACCATCCTGGCTAACGTGGTGAAACCCTGTCTCTAATAAAAATACAAAAAAAATTAGCTGGGTGTGGTGGCGGGCGCCTGTAGTCTCAGCTACTCGGGAGGCTGAGGCAGGAGAATGACGTGAACCGGGGAGGCAGAGCTAGCAGTGAGCTGAGATCATGCCACTGCACTCCAGCCTGGGGGACAGAGTGAGACTCCATCTCAAAAAAAAGAAAAAAAAATGTGTTCATTAGTTTTTAAACATATGAGGATTGTCTAATCATCTTGCACTGTGGTAAGAAAATATTTGCTGGCTATTTTAATTCTCTGAGGTTGTTTGAGGTCCATGTAGGCCTCAGGATATAGTCACCTTTCCTCAGGTGAGGAAATGTCTGCTTCAGAAGGGTTCGTGAGTACAGTTCCATGCGAATGGAACCGAGTCGCTAATTGCTTTGCTCACCTCTTCTCTGCCTATCCGACTCCTCTCAAAGTCTCCCACTGGGACTGTGGGTTTGCCGGTTTCTTCTTGGAGGCTTTTGATTTTTACCTTTAATTTTCAGGCTGTGTTTTAAGTCTATGCAGACTGTTTTTGTTTTCTTTTCCCGGTGAATTGAACTCTTCATCGTAGCCAGGCAACGATTCCTAGTGATGCGTTTTGTCTGCAGATACTCTGCCTGGCTTCCTCTGGTTTGCGGTTGCATCTTCTTTATCTGGAGTGCAGTGGCATGATCTTGGCTCACTGCAAGCTCCACCTCCCACGTTCACACCAATCTCCTGCCTCAGCCTCCCAAGTAGCTGGGACTACAGGTGCCTGCCACCACGCCCGGCTAATTTTTTTGTATTTTTGATAGAGACGGGGTTTCACTGTGTTAGCCAGGATGGTCTCGATCTCCTGATCTCGTGATCCGCCCGCCTCGGCCGCTTTTTTACATCTGCGGCTGTGTCCCGTCAGTTCTGTGAAATCCCCAGGCATTATCTCTTAAAATATCATGCTGCTCCCATCGCCTCTTCTTACCTTCTGCAACCTGATGAGATGACATGAGACCTTCTGACTTTCTTCTTCGTGCCTCCAAACTTCTCAGATTCCCCATCCTCTTGCCTCACTGTGCAGCATTCTCTAGAATTTCTTCTAACCTAACCTGTCTTTATTTATTTTTTATTTTTATTTTTTTGGGACAGAGCTTCACTCTTGTCTCCCAGGCTGGAGTGCAGTGGTGCGATCTCGGCTCACTGCAACCTCTGCCCTCTGGGTTCAAGTGATTCTCCTGTGTCAGCCTCCTGAGTAGCTGGGACTACAGGTGCACGCCACCATGCTGGGCTAATTTTTGTATTTTTAGTAGAGACGGGGTTTCATCATGTTGGCCAGCGTGGTCTCAAACTCCTGACCTCAGATGATCCACCCACCTTGGCCTCCCAAAGTGCTAGGATTACAGGTGTGAGCCACTGCGCCTAGCCCTAACCTATCTTTAGTTTATCAATTCTTCTTCTGTTGAATTGAACATACTATGAGAATAAAAATTAGAGCCATAATCTTAATTATATTTTTACCTTAGCTTTCTATTCCTTTTCCATCAAGCCATTGCCTGTTTCTAGCTTCCTGCTTACTAATTTCAATCTGGCTTTTCTTTAAGCTCAATAAAAGCATGGTTGTTTTATGACACATGCCTGATTTCTTTAGTATTTGAAGTCTGCGTGTCTGTTTCTGCTCTCTGTATTCTCTCTTGGCTCTTACTCATTGGATTTTGTTCCCCTTCATCCTTGTACTGAGACCTGCCTGTGTTCTTCAGTATGTAATATGTGGAGGTTCTTTGAGGCCTAGGATGAAGGTGAATTTTTCTGGAAGGGATTTGCATTTGGTTCTTCTGGGCCACGCAGATCCAGGGTTACCTTGCTCCAAACTCATTGATGGAGCATCTTTAATTCGCTGGGAGATGGGGGCTTGTGCTGCAAGGCTGGCTTGTGGTTGCCATTTTCAGTGACGTGCCCACCCCAGCCCCACCCTGAGCTCAGCACCAGGGCAGCGTTTCTGGTGGTCTCCTGAGGTGGGGCATGGGTGGGTTTGTTTCTGTCTAACCTGCATCTGAGGGGCGTGCAACTCATGCCCTAGCCCTGTGAGCAAGGCCTCCCACTGGCCTCCTCCTCGAGTGGACCCTGGGCTTGGCTCTGTGCCTTGCATAAGGCCTCTGAGCCCATTTGGTTCTGCCATAGGCTCATGACAAAAGGCGCTGCCAGGCCCTGCTCACCTTTTCATGGCCCCACCTCCCTTTAGATGGCATCTGCTGATTCCTTACTATCTGGTCACCTCTTTGCTTTTAAAAATATTGTTTTTAGCGGTTTTGTTCCTCGGCGAGTGATTGCACTGATTAACCTAACCCAGTGCTTTACCAGAAATGTAAGTTAAGGGAAGGACTTGGTTCCTTCTCTCCATGCTTTGCACGTCCCCATCATCAGCAAGTCAGCCGAGCTCTAGGGTAAGGGCCCTCCCTGTCCCATTGCCCTCACTATCTGTCCCACCCCATGACCACTCTCCATCCTACCCTTGTCTCAGAAGCAGCCTCCTCATTGCTCTCTGGGGCCACCCTTGCTCCCCAACAGTCAGAGACTTTGAAAACACAAATCAGAGCCCTCCCTTTCCTGTGGAAAGCCCTCCCACGTCTCCACTGCAGTCAGGGTGAAACCGAATTCCCTTGCCACGGCTGAGTCTCATGTGATTTGGCCTCTGTCCAGCCCTCCGGACCCATTTCCCCACCGCTCACTCACCAGCTGCCTTAGCCTTCATGCCATTGCTCGCCCATGCCAAGCTCTTTCCCATCTTCGTCCTTTCCCCATAGTCTGGAAGGTTCTTCCCCCAGCACTTTGCAAGACTGAGTCTGTCTCATCCTTCAGGCCCTTCTGAATCTCGTCTCATAGGGAGGCCCTCCCAGAGCCCTCTCAGCTCTCGTGCCCTACCCATCAGCTCCTTTCTGACCTCCACGTTCTCCTTCTTTCTTTACTGCTGTGGCTCACCATGGGAAACTAGCACCTCTTCCCTGATGAACCTGCTTGTCCAGCTTCCTGTACAGTGGAGGCTCACAGGCATCTTGGCACCCACACCGTGCCTGCACCCAGTAGCTGCTCAAGACGTGCTTGCTGGATAAATGAGGGCACTAAGTCTCTTTGCATGCTGCTCATGGGAGGCAGGGATGGGGCTTAGCAGCCTCCAGTTTCCGTACAGACTTTTGGTAGAAGGTAGCTGAAGGCAGTGGATGGGATGTGTTTCCAGATCTGACTTGGTTTACTCTCTCCCCTGTTAAGAAAAATCATCTAGCCTGGCGCAGTGGCTCATACCTGTAATCCTAGCACTTTGGGAGGCTGAGGCGGGTGGGTCACTTGAGATCAGGAGTTTGAGACCAGCCTGGCCAACATGGTGAAACCCTGCCTCTACCAAAAATATAAAAAAAAATAGCCAGGTGTTTTGGCATGCGCCTGTAATCCCAGCCACTAGGGGGGCTGAGGCAGGAGAATTGCTTGAACTTGGGAGACAGAGTTTGCAGCGAGCTGACATTGTGCCACTGCACTCCAGTCTGGGCAACAGAGCGAGACTCCATCTCAAAAAAAAAAAAAAAAAAAAAAAAATCATCCTTTTTCAAGTATCTTTTCCAAGTCATCCTGGAGCATTGTATGACAGGCCCTTGCAAGGAGAATTTACTTATGTAGAGAAATGTACTGTGCCTGTGTTCGACTTTGCTATTTCCTATTAATTAAGGATTCAGACTTTGTAAAGTTACATTAACTCGTAGATTTGTATCTGGTAGAAAAGAAAAGGGTTACGGCCATTGCCTTGTAGCACATTAGCCAGTTTTACTTCTGACTCAGCGAAGGCGTTGCAGAATGCCCTTCGAAGTCCTCAAATGGCTCCACGAATGGCCTTTCCCATCTTACGAGTTTCTGTGTTAATGAGCTAATACATTTTTGATATGTATTCATTTTATATTTGTACAAGAGCCCTGCTCTTTCTGAAAATTATACTCTGACAGTCTCCAAGAACGGTGACAGAACCTGTGGCTGTTTACTGTCCAGTGGGTCCTTGCCTGGTTCAGTGTCTGGTAACAGGCCTCAGGCCCCCCATGGCTGTCTGTCAGCTGTGGGCCCTTGGACAGGTTGCCTAACCCCTGCCCTAGCTGAGGTCCTCTGTGCCCCAGCTCCCTCATTTGTAAATGAGATGATTATACCACCAGTCTAAGGCTCTTAAAGGGGTAAATAAGACCCAAGTCAAGTGGTTGGTCCTCCCCTTTAGGCACAAGAAGTACAGTAACTGTAAGAATGATGATGATAACAGCAAAGCTGTTGGTCTCTGTACGTTTCCACTAGCAGCAGGGAAGGCCCGATTTAAAGGCAGACAGGGGTCATACAAACACGCTTGGCCCCCACCAGGTGGTCTTAATGCACTTTACAAATAAGGGGGTCCTCAGAGCAGAGCCCCTCGGGTACCTCTGCCCCAGTCCTTGGGCCTTCTCTACACGACAGCCAGGTGACTGGTTTTTTTTTTTTAATAGCTTTTTTGAGATGTAATTGACACTATACAATTCACCCATTTAAAGTGTACAATTCAGTGGCTTTGAGAATATTCACAGCTGGGCAACCGTCTCCACCATCAATTTCAGATGCTTCTACTACCTGAGAAGCACCCCATACACCTCAGCCACCTGCGTCCCCTCCTGCCTCCTCTCCCTCCCCTCCCGCCTCCTCTCCATCCCCTTGGCCCCAGCAGCCATCAGTCTATTTTCTCTATCAGTGGATTCACCTACTCCAGACACTTTGTATAAGCAGAGTCAGGCAGCACCTGGCTGCTTTCACACAGCAGAATGCGTTTGAGGCTCATCCGTGTGGGGCCAACTCACTCTTGGCTGACAGGTGGCCCCTTCTGCAAGGTGGGATTCCTTGGGGCCCTAGCCCAGCCTGGCTCCCCCTAAAGCTGGTGGCCCCATTTGGGCTCTGCTTTTCTGTCTTGGCTGGTGCCAACCCTGCACTGAGGGGTGTCCTGTGCCCCGAGGACACCCACCCCCGGCAGCTGCTCCCCAGCCAACTGGTCCTGCCACGCCTTCACCCAGCTCAGGTCCTGCCCCACGTGGACAGAGAGAGCATGGAGGTCAGGGAGGCGGAAGGAGCCTCAGGACCTCACGCGGGTAGATTTCTTGTCCCTTGTCTCACCAGCTGCTGGTGGCTTGTCTCACTCCCATCCAGCAGGCAAGAGGCAGTGGTTCACGTTTGGGGGTGGTAGGGACTTCGGAGAGCCTGGAAAGGCAGGAAGCACCACCTAAAGGCTCTGGGGGAGGGGGTGCGGAGTCCCACCAAGTCTTCGAGGACAGCGGGGTGGCCTTTCATTTGGTATTTCCCCAAGTATGTACAGGCGCCATGCTGGGGGCTGGAAAGGACACTAGCAAGGCGGGCACCGTGCCCACCCTCGTGGGGCCGAGCCAGTGGGGGAGGCAAAGCAGAAGGCGGCTATGGCTCGGTTGGGTGGGACTGTGATGGGGCAGCTGTCCTGACACATCTGTCCCCTTGGGCCCACCCAGGGGTGGGCTGCTCGCGGGGTGCCTCCCGAGCCCTCCTGGCCTGGGAAGGAGGCTGCCGTCTGTTTCCACTTAGCGGCCTCCCAGGCCAAGATGATGTCATTGCAGCTCGGCCTGGCGGGCGCTGGCGCCAGGCCACCAGTGACAGCTCAGCTGGGAGCCCCAAGCTAATGAGAAGGGGGCCGCGGCTGCTGCGGCCATGGTGGGGCTGCTGCCTCTCGTCCCAGAACCATGGCCTTATCCGCAGAATCCCGGCCTGACCCCAACAGGCAGAGTAGGGGGCGGCCAGGCTGCAGGAATGCGGGGGGGGGGGGGGGGGTTCACTAAGGAACTGCACCTGGTAGGGGCGGGCGCAGCTGGGGCCAGGGCCTGGAGCTGTGGTCCTTCTCCTGTTCTAGGAGGGTGCTTCGCCAAGGAGCTCTGGGCCTGGCCTGTGGGCGGCTGTGCTGCTGAGCTGTTGCTCACTGCAGAGTCCACGGAAGCAGCAGGCCTGGGCACTGTTCGCTGAGGCCAGGCCCCCAGGCCTGGACAGGGAAGCCGTTTCTCCCCAGCCACTGGTGCTCACCTCTCCCAGGGCTCAGCTTTCCCTGTTTGATATGGTCTGGCTCTGTGTCCGTACCCAAATCTCATCTGGAATTGTAATACCCCCATGTCTAGGGAGGGAAGTGACTGGATGCTTAGGGCAGCTTCCCACACGCTATTCTCATGATAGTGAATGAATTCTCACGAGATCTGATGGTTTTATAAATGGTAGTTTTTCTCTCTCTCCTGCTGCCATGTAAGACTGGCTGCTTCCCTTTCTACCATGACTGTAAGTTCCCTGAGGCCTCCCCAGACATGCAGGACTGTGAGTCAGTTAAACCTCTTTTCTTTATAAATTACCCAGTCTTGGGCAGCTCTTAATAGCAGTGTGAGAACGGACTAATACACTGCTGCCCACCTGTGGCTGTGGACAAGGCAGAAGACCAGGGCCTTGTCTGGCTCCGACTGTCCACACAGCTAAGGACTGCAGGTAGGGTTGGGCTGTGTCTTCCACAGAGGCCTGAGACCCACAAAGGACAAATCATCAGAGCCCTTGGTGAGGAAACTGAGGCCTAGGGAAGGAGAGCATTTGTACCAAGCAGGATGACATTGCCGGGCTCTGGCTGTGGCTGCCCTGGCACCAGTGTATAGAGTCAGGCTATGAGCTGACACAGTAATCCCATAGTGAGCCCATGAAGGCAGATCAGTGCCTTTAATCCTCCCAGTGACCCTATGAGATAAGATGTGGACACTCAGAAACCTCACGGAGGGGAGACTTGAACTCAAGTCTGGCTGACCCAGAACCATGCTCTCGGCCTTTGCCTGCTCTTCCTGGCTGGTCAGGGGGTCCTGGGCCCCTGCACCGTCATACTGTGTAGCTTTGGGCATAAATGGTTCCTGAGCCACCGTGTCTTCTCCTTACAAAGAGACATCAGGAGGATGAGGTGACAGATCTGCCCGGGGTACCACACTTAAGGAATTGGGAGAGGACGGGTGGGAGCCTGAGGTTGCATGGTACACGCTGTCCCTGAGTGAGTGTCAGGACTAGGGAGCGCTGCCAGTCAGGGCCCAGCCTGGGGGTGTGGAGCTGGACAGCAGGGCCCAGTGGGCTGGCTGAGGGCCTTCCCTGGACAGTGACGCGTCCCTCTCCGTCCCATGCATTGCATTCCTGTTCTCTGGTTGGCAACAAACACACACATGGCCTCTCCCTATGCCCACGTTAAACATCTGCAGGGCTTTCTGGGAGAATGAACACACATGTGGCCTCTCCCTGTGCCCACACTAAATGTCTGCAGGGCTTTCTGGGAGAAGGGCTGCATGCAGGCATGCCGTGAATGGTTGGCGGCTCTGGCAGGGTGCTGGGCCCTGGACCAGTGTCTTGGACTGACTCTCACACCTCACCTGTCAGGTTGGAAGCGACACCATGGCCAGGCTCTGTGTCCCTATCACCCTTCCACACCCACCTGGCTGCTCCGTGTGCTCGTTTACGTATGTGTATTTTTTTTTTTTTATCCCTAAAATAACTGCCTCGTGCATTTGTTCTGCCCCCTTCCAGGCATTTTCCCTGCATGTGTCACACTGTGGTGGTCATGGTGGCCACACCATTTGTCTGCTGTCCTGGTCTTTAGTTGATATGATTCTATTGGCCAGCCCCTTGGGGAGTTGGCTGGTTTTCCTACATGACAGACAGCAGACACAGTCTGTCAAGATATGTTAAATATCTGTGGGCTATGGCATTGGGCAGACATTTCAGACTGACTATTCCCTACTGCTGAACATTTAGGTATTTTGATTTTTTCCTGTCCTAATGAGTACTGCAAATAACATCTTTCTACATAGAGCTTTCCCACCACTAAAAATACTTACTATTTTTTTCCTTAGGATAGGTTGAGCCTTTATTGGCCTGTTAAGGTGTCTCCCTGGACCTCAGGGGTGTCACTGAATTGGATCCGTTCTAGCCCTCCGTTCATCTGCTTGGCTCTGGACAGACTCACAAATGTGCTCAGAGGCCAAGTCGCCCTGCGTGCCACCAGCCCGGGTGATCGCGCCTCTGCCCTCCCACTGGCCTGGCTTTGTTGAAAGTGTCTTTTTCACGTTTTAACTATTAATGGAGAAGGAGATATGCCTTCTTTTCTCCAGACGGAGTAAAATGTCCCCCTTATGTTTCTTTCCTTCTTGATTTAGGTAGGTCTGTCTCAGTCTGTGTTCAGCTTTGCTCATTTGTCATTGAAGAAAGCCATGCTACCCATATGGTGCCCCTTTCCCTGCAAGGAGCTGTGTGCTGGACACCACATCATCCACTGTCTGTCATTTATAGGAAACCCTCCTTTCTCGGGACACAGACCCTGGAGATGGAGAGGTGCTTGGGTGCCATCAGATACTTTTTTTATTTATGAAGATAAAATTTGGGAGAAGTCCAAAGTTGACACTAATTGTGGAAAATTCTCATAATACTAAAAGGTAGAGCTAAAAACATGAAAATCCTCTCTCATCCAAATATGCTATGGCAACCTCTCTCTACCTTTTGGTGAACATCCTTGAAGAACTTTCTCCACACAGGTGCATGAATCTCCTTGAGAGATCTGGGTGAGTTCGACAGGCAGGGCAGACATAACAAATGGTCATCCATCTCCTTTGCAGGGCATGCATGTTCATGTCATGTCATGATCTGTTCAGAGTACTGTCACCAGCAACAAAGCATGGCTCGGCACGCGGGCAAAACTGCACCAACCACCATGCATGGACACAGCACCCATCTAGCCCTGATCTGGTGGTTTGTTTGCGTCCCCTTGCTGTGCCCCACCCAAGGAGGATGGGGGGTTCAGTGTGTCAAAAAATAAAGTCTGGACTCATAGAAAATATTATTATACTGTGGAGACAGGTCCTTTTTTTTTTTTTTTTTTTAACCATTTTAAATATGGAAGAACCAGGCCTGGAGAGGTGAGCTAACCTGTCCCGGTCCCACAGTGGAGGTAGGACAGGCTGGGGCTGTACCTTAGCCCCCTTGTCCCAGGCCCAGGCTCTCTGCTCCTTTTGGCTGGAAACCTCCAGCTCTAAGGGCTAGTAGGGGTTCCTCAGGGCTGGGCTCTTAGCTTCTGGGGGCCAGGGGAGTTGGGGCAGTGCCAGGAGTCCAGGGATGGTAGCATTTGGTTTTTCCGGCCAATGCAGAAACAGCACCTGCTATAACCCCAGAGGCCAGAGGACTTCCAAGAATGTCCTACTCAGACTGGGGGCCCCTGCTGGAGGGGTGGGGCCAGAGACAGCAACCCCCAGGTTTCCTTTATCAGAATGGAGGATGGGCCGTCCCCTGAAACCAGAGCCCGTGAGGTGCGGGAGCTTCCCTCCTCTGAGGATGACTCACCAAGTGCCTCTGCATGGACACTTGTCCCCCCCCCCCCCGCCCCGCCAATTTCCTACAAGAGACACGAGGCAGAGCTGCCATTTGTCCCTGTTAGAAAGGAGGCTCTCCACAGGTGGGGGTGCCCTGGGGTGCCCTGGCTTCTCGTTGGTTCATCCCCGGGCCCCTTCTCTCTTTCTGCTCCCACTTCCCCAGGCTCGGGGGCTGTGTCCCCTCAATGTGCCGATGAGGGCACGACATCTTGGTTGCTGAGCAACCAAGACACGAGCCAGAGCCCCAGGGCTTCCTATAGGGGCTGACGTGGCTGGGCCTCGCTAGAGTGACCAGGTCTCCACCTCTGTCTAGGCCCTGGGTTTTCTTGTCCTTGTGTTTGTGTGACGGCCACAGGGCTGGTGCCTCCGACCTACTGGGAACCGTGCCTGAGTGGGTCTGTGCTCAGCGTCTGCTGAATCTCTGGGCCTGGCAGAGGCTGCTTAGGAGGCCAAGCACGGAGCACCCCTGACGCCCATGGAGTCCCAATGAGACAGTGCTGAACTGTGAAATACACTCCAACTTGTCCAAGACACCTTGGTTTTGTCTCCGTTTATTCCCCAGAAGCCCCTTTTATTCATATTTTACCTACTTTTGGGTGCCCCAGACACATGCCAGCTCTGATCCCTGGGGGAGCCAGCCCTTGGCCTGCCTGCAAAGGCCCCAGGCTCCTGGGAGGCCCCATGTGGGGGTACACAGCGCTCCCAGAGTTGGAAGCCTGCGCCATCCTCCCTAGGGGAGTGGCTGTCTCTCTGTCTCTGCCTGGGGGCCACTGCTCCAGAAGCTCTTTTTGGGATCTGCTTTCACCTCTTTTCTTTCTGGGCTGCTTCCTCACCCCTTCCTCATTTTTTGTTTTAATGAGAAAAGGTCTTGCCCTGACATCCAGGCTGGAGTGCAGGGGTGCAATCACAGCTCACTCCTGGGGTCAAACGATCCTTCCTTCTCAGCCTCCCGAAAAGCTAGGATTACGGGTGCATGCCACCATGCCCGGCCTCATTTTTTTTAATTATGAAAGTTTTCAAGCATTCAACATTTCAAGCAAAGAATGAAATAATAGAACATGATTACCCATACAGCCACCACCTGGATTCAACAATGCACTCATGTTTCCTCCCGGCTCCCTCTCTGCAGCACGGCAGGGATGTGGCACCTCGGCAGGGATGTGGCACCTCGGCTGGAGGCTGCAGCTCCTCTCAAAGGACTCTGCCTAGAACTGCTCTCTCGGAGCCCAGAATCTTCCCCGTTCCTTCTTCAGACCAGTGGGTGGGAGTAATGGCTCCCACTGCCACTAGCTCTGTGGGCATACTGTTCATCTCGAGTCCCTAACCCCGTCCAGACAGTGTGTAAATTGTCCCTCTACTTCCCGTCCCCGGCCTCCCAGTCAGACTGGCCTTGTGACCAACGTCTCTGTGTCTCCTCCTCCCCGCTCCTCCTCTCTCCTCCTTTCTTTTCCTCTTTTCGTGTCTTCCTCCTCCTCCTGCCTCCTTTCTGGTCTAATAACCACTTGGAAGGAAGCTGCAGGCCTCCTGAAACTTGACCTCCAAACAGGCAGACATCCCTCTCCTGAGAATCAGGACAGTTCCCTTCAGAACCACAGCATCGGCACCCGAGACACCTGATCATCCCCTCCCATCCCCTCCCATTGCCTGGGATCCAGTCCACAAGTGAATTTCCTAATTGTTCGCCTGACCATCCCCTCCCATCCCCTGGGATCCGGTCCACATGCGAATTTCCTAATTGTTCAAAACGGTCCCTTATGCTTATTTTTGAAGTAGTGCGTGATTGCACCTGGTGTGCCTGGCTCAGTCTTGGAATCTCTTTATGCCAGGACATGCCCATCTTCTATTTCCCCACGACGCTGACTTTGTGGACCCTGTGCCTGGCAGCCCGTCCTGTTGCGGGGTCCCTCTTCCCCTGTGTGGCACCCCCAAAGGCTGGTTCAGGGTCAGGTCAGCCTTTCAGAGAAGAGTGCTCCCTGCATAGTCCTGCTGCTGAGGCCACATTACCTCCCGCGAGGGGTGTTGCTAAGGCTGGTGGGTTCCTTCAGCAAACCCACCCTGGCTCCTGCTGCCTTAGGACCAGTGGCACAGGCCCAGCCCTGCCCACGGCGCCCCCCCTTGAGGCCACAAATGTGGCTCAGGAGGCCCAAGTGTGCAGAGTGAGCTCACGTCCACTTCCAGCCAACAACCCTCTTGCCTGGTGACACTTCCCTGGGCTGCCGGACCTGCGAAAGCCCCAAATGCCAGACATTCCCACCTCACATGATCCCAGAGAGAGGGGACCCGATGTTCCCAGCTTGCAGCTGAGGAGCCCGAAGTTGCCGTCAGATCAGAACCCCAGCTGCCCGGTCTGCCGCAGCTCTGCTAGATGTGATGGGGTCAATAGGGCCCAATGCCCTCGTGCAGCCCGGCCCCGCCCCGTGCTGGGGGTTCACACGGTGACCTCTTTCCCTTCCTTGACCGAGGATCTTCGCTGGACAGTAGACAGGCAATGCCCAGGGTCTTCTGGCCTACGTGGCCTCCCGGCCTGGAGATGCTGTGCCTGGTTGGGGACCTGGTCTGGTGGGGAGGCAGTGGCCTGGGGTTTTCTCTTGGCCGTGTGCTCCCCCCAGGCCTGATGGAGCCCAGCCTCCCGGGCACTGACAATCAGGTCACGGTTAAAACAAAGCACCAGTGGGCGGCAGGGTGCAGTGCCTCTTCGCCACCGAGACTTCACCCGTTCACTGACCTCCTCTTCCTCCTGTTCCTGGGAGCCACCATGAGTCCAAGCACTGCCGGATGGTGCAGAGAACAGCAGCCCAAGTCTAGCGTGCTGACCGGCGGCAGCCTGCAGTGCGGCTGAGGATGAAATCACCGTGTTCGAATCCCAGCCCTGAGAGCCAGCCGGAGTGGCCCAGATGTTTCCACTCAGGGTTTGGCAAAGGCACCGCCAGGAGGAGGACAAGAGCGGAGAAAGGCGACTGCCTGGGCACGGCAGGAAGATGGGAGCTGCTGCCCTTCAGACCGCTGCCGTTGGAGCCCCCCAAGGGTTCCTTTGGATCAGCCCTGGCCCGAGACCTTTCCAGGGAGGCAGGCTCCTGGTGGCTCTTCTGAGCACCCATCGTTTGTAACCACAGAACCAGGGCACAGAGCCCCGGGCACAGAGCTGTGTGCTGCCCGAGGAAATGAGGATCTGTAGGCTGAAGCATCTCTCGGGCGTGCCGCCGCCGCTGAGGGTCTCCGGAGAACAGGAGCCTCCAGGGTTTGGTGGTGTCTATGGAAGGAGTTCCTAGGCTGCCAGAATTCAGAAAGACAGCGCGAGGGGTCGAGGCTGCCCTAGGAACCCTCGACCCACCCTGTATCACTGTGAATTTTCAGGAGTGCCACAGGTTTGAAGGAGCCCAACTTTAATGCTTTAAACTCAGTGATTCATTGATGGAAATCTTGTCTCACTCCATGAGGATGTGAGGTGGTTCTCGGGAAACTGTACAGTGAAGAATTAAAGTGAGAAGACGCTAGGAAAACCCTGAGCCAGATGCTTGGGAACTGGAGCCTGGAGATGGTTACACAACCTTGGGAATCTACTAAATGCCCCCGAACTGCACAGAGCAAAGTGGTTAAAATGGTACATTTTATGTTACGTGTATTCTTCTGCAATAATTAAAAAAAAAAGCAAAACCAAACCAAAACAAAACAAGAAAACAACTCTGGGCTGGGGAAAATTCCAACTAGAGCGGGGGGAAGGAGAAGAGAGAGCCGGGCCCAAGTCCTCCCAGCTGGCGGGGTGGAGCTGTGGCTCGTGGCCCCCTCTTCTGCCTGCAGCCAAAGGGAAAAGAAAACTGTCCATTTGCCGTCATTCTGAAAAGATAAATTGAGCTGCTATGTGCCAGGGCCTGTGCTGGAGACACGACACTGATGATGAAACCAAAACAGTCCCACCCTCAGGGAGCCCCCACTGTGGGGAGCCCCTGTACACTTGTCCCTCTTCATGGGGACAGCAATGTGAGTTCCTCCAGGTGGAAGTCCGTTTTCAGGCAGTGAGTCTCCAAGAGATTTCACACAACCTCGTGGGGAAGGGGGCTTTGGGACCACGCATGGCCCAGACAGGCACTAGGAACAAGCTAAGAAGACAGACCTGGTGGTCCGGTGGTGGAACTGGGACAATGGAGTGGAATGTCCAACCGTGCCAGGAGGTGAGTCACTGAGTGGAAGGCCCAGGGCGATGGAGAGGGGACATCAGATGGCAGCAGCAGAGGTTCCCGAAGCTTTCTGGAGCCAGGGAAGGTCTGTGTGTGCAGGAAGGGTGTTGAGGGCTGGAGGCTACTGGGCTCTCTGGGAGGGAGGGGCTGAGCTGCTCAGGGGAAGAACATCCGGGAAGCCCAGCTTGAGAATTGGAGCAGCCTGTAATCCCAGCACTTTGGGAGGCTGAGGCAGGCAGATCACGAGGTCAGGAGATGGAGACCATCCCGGCGAACACGGTGAAACCCCATCTCTACTAAAAATACAAAAAATTAGCCGGGTGTGGTGGCGGGTGCCTGTAGTCCCAGCTACTTGGGAGGCTGAGGCAGGAGAATGGCGTGAACCCGGGAGGCGGAGCTTGCAGTGAGCCGAGATTGCGCCACTGCACTCCAGCCTGGGCGATAGTGTGAGACTCCGTCTCAAAAAAAAAAAAAGGAGCATCTCCCATGGGCAGGCCCCGTGGGGAAAGGGCCATGTGCAGAGATGCATTGCAGAAGGTCTCAGAAGACCAAGGCTTATTGGGAGCAGGGTTTGGGGACTTCCCTTGGGGATAGGAGGAACCACCAGCAAGTGCAGGAGGCTTCACGTAGGCATCTAGCTTGTGAGGAAGGAGCAACTGATGAGTGGATACATGTGCCTCCTCACCTGGCATCATGTTTTCCATGTCATTCTTATTGAAGCATGAATTGGAGCTCCATTCCTCTTCATGGCTGAGTAATACTCCATCAAATGGATGGAATACATTTTATTTATCCATTCGTCAATCATCTTAGGAGGAAGCGTCCCCATTCTGTGCATAAGGAAGAGATGTCCAGGGAGGTTGAATAACTCACTGATGGCTTCACACTGCTGCATGGTGGAGCTGGGATTTGAGCCTTCCTCTGTCCATGTCAAAGCCTTTGTCCTATGATGAGGCTCTAGTGGAAATCGCCCAAACACCTAGAAGGTCTGGACAAATTGCAACAAACATCCCCTCAAAGTCATAAATGATTACAGAAGAAAATAAGCTTTCTGAGAGGGAGGGTGAGGAAGCAGGCATTGAAAACCAAGCACGGCGTGACCCATGAGCCCTCGGGACTCCTTGGGATCTTTGCCGAAACCAGCTCCTAGAATTAGAGATGGGGGCAAGGCCTGGGGCCAGTAGTGCGTGGAGAGTCAGGGCTCAGATGAAAGAGGAGGTTGGACCTCTGGAAGGGTGACACCCCTGGGGAAAGAGTGGTCTGTTTTCTGGGACAGTTTTGTTGAGATACAAACACATCCCAGGCAATCCACCCACTTAAGGCGTTGTCCCCAGTCAGTGGTTTTTAGCATATTCACAAGGTTGTGCAATCAGCACCTCAATATATCTTAGAACATCTTCATCCCTTCAAAAGGAAGCATGGTCTCCATGGATTTGCCAATTCTGGGCATTTCATATAATGGGAATCAGGCAGTATGTGGCCTTTTGTGTCTGTCTGCTTTCACTCAGTGTCATGCTCTCAGGGTTCATTCTTGCTGTAGCATGAATCAGTACTCTGGGCCTTTTGGTGGCTAATACTCCGTTGTATGGGTGTAATACATTTTATTTATCCATTCATCAATTGGTGAATGTGGGGGTCATTTTCACTTCTTGGCAGCTACAAATAATGCTTCCATGAACACCCATGTGCAAATTTTTGTGTGAATAGAAGTTTTCATTTCAGAAGTTGAATTTCTTGATTATGTGTTAACTCTATGTTTAATATATGAGGAACTGCCAGACTGTTCTCTCACAGTGGCTGCGTTATTTTACATTCCCTCCAGCAGTCTGATTCCTTTACCTGCTCACCAACACTGGTTATCATCTGTCTTTTCCATAACAGCCATCCCAGTGGGTGTGAAGAGGTATCTCATTGTTGTTTTGATTTGCATTTCCCTGACAGTGAATGATGTTGAGCATCTTTTTATGTGCTTGCTGGCCATTTGCAAATCTCCTTTGGAGAAATGTCTATTCAGATCTTTTTCCCTTTTAAAAATTACATTATTTGTCTTTTTATTGTTGTGGTTGAAGAGTTCTTTATATATTTTGAATATACAAGTCCCTAATCAGGAATGTCATTTGCAATGATTTTCTCCTATTTTGTGGGTTATCTTTTCAATTTCTTGACATTATTATTTATAGCATGGAGTTTTAAATTTTGATGTAGTCCAGTTTTTCTCTCTCTAGTTTTTGTCATCATGCTGATCTACTTTATTTTTGGGACAGGGTCTTATTGTATTGCCCAGGCTGGTCTGAAATTCCTGGGCTCAAGTGACCTTCCCACCTTAGCCACTCAATAAGCTAGGATTACAGGAATGGGCTGCAGAACCTGGCTGTGACCTCCTTTTGTTATTTTTTTAACCTTTTTGCTCTGTCTCTGAGAATTCATAATCATACATCTTCTCTCATACGAATTCAGTGTTCAAATTTGTACCAACTATATAGTTTATGAAACTCTTAACTTGGGGATGAAGTTAAAAATGTTTAAGATGATTGCAGATGCATACAAGTGCAGATGCACGCTATACAGTTCCCTCTGTTTTCCCCAAGATTAATACCAGCCAAAAATTAACTCACAATCCAAAATTAGAGACCATGGATGGAGGCAAACCACCTCAGGCACAAGTCAGCAGAGAAAACAACAGCAGTGCTCAAGCCTTATGGATTTCAGATATTGATAGTATCAGATATAAAACACACTGATAAGTGTGTTTAAAGAAATAAAGAAATCAAACATGAGAAAATATCAACAGTCATGAGTAATTTTTTCAAAAATAATCCAAATAGGCCTTTAGAAATAGAAAATATAAGCATTCAATTGAAAACTTATTGGATGGGCTTAAAAGAAGATTAGATACCACTGAGGGGGAATTAGTGAACTAGAAGATATAGCCAAAAATTATTCAGAAAATAGTGGGGAGAGACAGCACAGAAAGTATAGAAGAGGGACTGAGAGACATTTCAGAAGATGTCTTATTTATTGCAGCATAACAAATTACCTCCAAAATTAAGGTTCAAAACAACAGCAATCACTTCTCATTTCTCACTCTTTCTGTGCATAAGGAACTGAGAATCTCGGTTGGGCTGTGCTTGGGGTCTCATAAGGTCAAAGGTAGTTGATGGCTGGGGCTGCCATTATCTGAAAGCTCAACTGGGGCTGAGGATCCACTCACATGGCAGGAAAATTGGTGTAGGTTGCTTGCCAGGGCTCTTAATTCCTTTCCACCTGGGCCTCTCCATGGGCTGCTTGGGTGTCCTCAGAGTGGCAAGGAGGCATGGTGCCCAACTTCCTTAAAGTGAGAGATTCAAGTGGGTGTGTTTGTGTGTGGGGGAAGCTGCAAGAGCTTTTCAGATCCAGTCTTGGATGTCACACAGTCACTCCTGCCACACTGTGTTGGTCATGCAGGTCAGCTCTGATTCTGTTGTGAGGGGCCCACCATCATGGAGCCAGCTACCACAGAAAGAGAGAAGGGGGAAGATGGATACAGTAGTAATTAAAGCAATGGTAGCTGAGAGTTTTCTGTAACTGATGAAAGACATGCATCCTCAGATTCAAGAAGCCCCATCAAGGAAAGCTGGGTATTTACTATGTGACATTTAGACATAGGGTAAATATGTGCTAAAAGCAAAGAGAAGATCCTTTGCAACCATTCAAAAGACAGATTCCCTATCAGAGAGCATCTAGGCTGCCAGCCAATTTCCGACAACAACAACAAAAGCCCCAAACAAAAACAAAGCCCCAAACAATTAGAAAATATCTTCAAAGTGCTCCAAAAGAACTGTTAACTTCAATGCTGTACCACATAAATGTCATTGAAATCATGGTGGATAAGGAAAATTTCAGACAAACTAAAGCTGAGCTAGATCTTCCTCACAGACCCACTCTAAAACAACTTGTAAATAATATAAATCAAGAGGAAAGAAAATGACTCCAGAAGGGAGAATGAGATGCCGGAAGGAGTGACATGCAAACGAATCGTTTAGATTTACTCACACATTCATCCAAGGCCAACTGAGTAAGTACTCTTGGGAGGTCAGCAGGGGAGCGGGGAGTAGAACAGAAAGGAAGTTGGCCAAGGGGGAGGCTCTCAGCAAAGCCCGAAGAGTGAAGAGTAGGGCTTCGGCCTAGCTGTTACCCCACTCTGGGGAGGGGCTGGGTCTTTATGATTCCCACCCTCAGGCCTGGTCAGGAGTCGGTGGAGGGCAGCCACCGTTCCCTCTGATTCTTCCAGCCTATGAGAAAAAATGGGCTGCAATATCCTGAGGGCAAAAAATAAAAATATAAATAAATACAAAGACCTAGAATTGCTGCTGTTGGAAGCAAAAGTCCACTGACGCCAGAGGGTGCTCAAGAAATGGTATAAAGCGAAGGTCTGGCCACACATCAGCCTTGTCTACTTTGACTGCATTAAATAATATCCAGTTTGAAAGATTAAAAAAAAAAGAACTAAAGTATCAGCCGCAGCTAACAGGAGGCGAGAGGATTTGGTGGCAGTTAAAGTGTCTTGGGTTCCTTGTACTGTTTAAGAGAAAGAGAGAGAAATCAATTTCAGGCTTAGGTATGCATGTCAAAATGGTGAGGACAACGGCTAAACATAAACTGAAATAGAACGGTTTACTGCCAAACAGCAGAGGGGAAAAACAGAATGAAATTGACAGGCTGGAAAAACATGAAACCCAGGTATGTGCTGTTTTTGGAAGAAGTTTCTCATAAGGAAAGAGAATCAAGGCAGGACCCAGGTCTGTTACGGTGGAGCCTTGGGTCACCCTGCCAGCCGAGGCCATGGCAGAGGACAAGAGGAATGCAGAACCTGTGTTGGGAGAAAGGAGCCAGGAGTGCTGACCTGGGTGCGAGGCCAGCTCCGGAAGCAGGATGGTGGCAGCTCTGCTGCTGTTATTTCCTTCCCGACTCTGCTCTTTCCACTCCGCTTATGCAAAGATCCTTGGTGGCAGCTGATCTGTCACATCTCACGAGGAGCCGTGTCCCGACACCACCCATGATGACATGGTAGCACGTGGAGGACAGCAAGTTTTCAGCCTAAATGAAGGACAGGAGTACATGGATGTTGAGGGGCAAAAGGGGTGGAATGTATTGGGTGTTTTTTTATTCTTTTTTTAAAATGGCTTTATTGAGATATATTTTATATACCAAACAACTCACCCATTTAAAATGTATGATTCAATGTTTTTTGGTCTGTTATTATTTTTTAAAATTGTGGTAAAATATATAAAACATACAATTTGTGGCCGGGGCCATGGCTTACACCTGTTATCCCAATGCTTTTGGAGGCAAAAGCAGGAAGATCGCTTAAGCATTCCAGGAGTTTGAGACCAGCCTGGGCAACATAGTGAGACCCTATCTCTACAAAAAAATTAAAAAATTAGCTGGGTGTGGTGGCACAGGCCTGTAGTCCCAGCTACTAGGGAGGCTGAGGCGGGAGGATTGCTGGAGCCCAGGACATTGAAGCTGCAGTGAGCTGCGATTGCACCACTGTATCCAGCCTGGGTGGCGGAGTGAGACCCTACCTCAAGCAACAACAACAACAACAACAACAACAAAAACCCTAAATAACCTTTGCCATTTCAACCATCTTAAGTGTATAATTCAGTGGCATTAATTACATTGGCAATGTGTAACCACCACTATCTGTTTTCCAAATGTCATGAACCCAAAGAGAAACTGCACCCACTAGGCAGTTAACTCCCCATTCTTCCCTCTTCCAACCCTGGTAACCTCTAGTCTTTCTGTCTCTGTGAATTTGCCTATTTTAGATATTCCATAGAAATAGAATTATAGGCTGGATGCAGTGGCTCACACTAGTAATCCCAGCACTTTGGGAGGCTGAGGCAGGAGGATCACTTGAGGTCAGGAGTTTGAGACCAGCCTGGCCAACATGGTGAAACCCCATCTCTATTAAAAAATATAAAAATTAGCCGGGCATGGTGGTGTGTGCCTGTAACTCTGCTACTTGGGAGGCTGAGGCATGAGAATGGCTTGAATCCAGGAGGCGGAGGTTGCCTTGAGCAGAAATTGTACCACTGCACTCCAGCCTGGGTGACAGAGTGAGACTTCATCCCTGCTCCCTGCTCCGCAAAAAAAGAAATAGAATTACACAGTTGTGTGGTGTGGTGTTTTTCATCAGCTTATTCATGTTGTAGCAGGAATCAGAACCCCATTCCTTTTTATGACGACATAATATTCCATTATATGGAACCCTATTCCTTTTTATGACCACATAATATTCCATTGTATGGAAAGACCACAGTTTGTTTATCCATTCGCCTGCTGGATGGCCACGTGGGTGGTTGGTGCATTTTTGGGATTGGAAATAGGGCTGCCGGGAACCTGTGTGTGTGGATTCACCCGAGTCCCAGTTTTCAATTCCACTGGGACTATGTCTGGGAGTATCATTGCTGGGTTACCTGGTAATTCTATGTTTAGCTTTTTGAGGAGCCACTGCAGTGTTTCCAATGGAACATGTTGCATTTGCTGGTGGGTCTGTTTGGCCCCTCCATACCCACCCTCCACCTTTCTCTGCTCTGCTCTGTAACCGGACGTGGTCCGGGGTAGACAGTGCCAAATGCCCCCTTCCCTTCCGATTCCAGGTTGGGCTCAGCCGGCGGGCGGGGTGACAGGAGGGAAGGCAGGGTGGGCGTTCCCAGGGCCCTCCCTGTGAGGTTGTCTCAGGGTGGCCGTGCAGCTGCATGGAGGTGGCAGCTCTCCCAAGGTGTGTCTCCATGGGGATCGGAAGTGCTGCCTCCCTCCTCCCCGGGCCTGCGGTGAGAGCCCCATGACCGCACTCTCCTGGGGCTCCCTTCGCCCACACTATTGCAAACACTCCCTTTGTAAATCAGCAGGTCCCTCAATCATCTGGGCTGGAACGAGTCCCCCATTTCCTGTTGAAATCAGCCCCCAGCCCCCGTGTGCTCTGGGCTGGATGTGCCTTCGAGGCCGAATGCCCAGCGGGATGCAGAGGTCAGTAGGGATATTTTGGACACGGGAAAGAATGGCCTCACTGTTTCAATAGTTGCTCACGTATTCTAAGCACGTTGGAAACGTGGAGCTCCTGGCCTCGGGCCTGAGTGGAGAAAAGACCGGCTTCCCCGAGGGCTCTCTCGTCTATAAAAGGAAATCAAACTGACAGCTAGGTGCTGGGGACAGCCCCAGGAAGAGGAGGACGCTCGCTTGGCAGAGGAGCAGTGAAGGCTCTGCAGTCTGGGAAGAACAAGGTCATGGCTCAGCCCCACCTTGGGCTTACCTGGGCAGGTGACTTCGGCTGCCCACCTGTGAATGGGATATTCTTAGCTTCATGTGATGACCGTGTAAATGGTGCTTCCTCTCCATGTTTGTGGGGATGGAAGAGCTTCCTGCTCATGTAGGGCCAGGTAAGGGGACTTGAGGGACCCGCAAAGAGCCTGACGGTGCCCCGGGTGTGTGGGTAGTGGATCCCAGCTGTGTGGAGCCCCGGCTTGCACTCCGCATAGAGCACAGATGCACAAGAACTATTTGCTGAATAAACAAATAACAGAACATGGTAGTCCAGAGAAACCCTTGTTTATATAACAGGAAGACAGAAGAGAATGTTTATAAGAATACGGCTTATAAAGCCAAGAAAGTGGACACAGCTCAGAGGCTCATCAACAGGTGGCTGGACAAAGGAATGGGGCTGTATCCACATGGTAGAATAATACACGGCAGTTAGATGCACGGATAATGGCTCCGTGTGCCCCCAGGCGCGCCTTCCCATGGATGAATATCAAATATAATTGAGGGAGAAAAGTCAGGGAAAGATATATATGTATATTCAATTTCATACATTTCACAAATGCCATACCTACTGCTACTGTAACAAATCGCTGTAAATTTAAAACATGTAGTTTAAAACAACACATATTGATTATCTTATGGCTCTAGAAGTCGGAAGTCCAGCATTGGTCTCACTGGTCTAGAATCCAGGTGTGGGCAGGGCTCTGGACAGCAGTCCCCCGCCAGCACCTAGGGGCCACCTGCGGTCCTCGCCTCTTGGCCCCACCCTTTGTCGTCAAGGCCAGCAGCATCTTCTCTCCCCGACCTTGGTCTCCATCCTCATGTCTTCTCTCTCTGACTCTGACACCCCTGCCTCCCGTTGTAAGGACCCGATTAATTACACCGGACTCACTGCTCCACTACATCTGCAAAATCAGGTGACATATTCCCAGCTCCAAGAACTGGGACACCTTTGGAGGCCACCATTCTATCTACTGCACAGATGAATGACAAACATGCACCCAGGAGAATGGGGGTCTCTGGGGAGGGCAGATGGGATAGGGGAGGCATACAGAGGCACGTCTTCGGGGCTGGACAGCTTTATTATCACTGTTGCATTAAGAAACAGGGGTAGCAGTTTCTGCACCCACCCCCGTCAGGGATCACCTCCAACAGCCCGGCCCCCAGTGGCTGCATCTCTGTGTCCCCGGCACACGTCACCATCATGATGGGGCTGGAGGTGGACATTGGTGAATATGTTCCCCAGCTCCCTACCCCTGAGAGGGAGGGGAATTCTGGGCCCTTCTTCCAGAGCATCACCGTAGGGTTCCCCATCACCCTCCCTGGGAACTGGCTTCACGTAATGTAAAGATAACCATTTTAAAGTAAGCAGTTCAATGGAATTTAGTACATTCATGATGTGAGGCAGCCACCACCTCTGTCCAGTTCCAAAACATTTGCATTACTCCAAAGAGAACCTTGTACCATATCCCATCATCCCCCCTCCAGCCCCCAGCCCCTGGTGACTGTGGATCTGCCATCACCCCTGCTATCCCCCTCCAGCCCCCAGCCCCTAGTGACCGCGGGTCTGCCATCACCCCCGTTATTCCCTCTCCAGTCCCCTGCCCCTGGTGACCGCAGGTCTGCCATCATCCCCGTTATTCCCCCTCCAGTGCCCTGCCCCTGGTGACCGTGGGTCTGCTATCACCCCTGCTATCCTCCTCCAGCCCCCAGCCCCCAGCCCCTGGTGACTGTGGGTCTGCCATCACCCCGTTATTCCCCCTCCAGCCCCCAGCCCCTGGTGACTGTGGGTCTGCCATCATCCCCGTTATTCCCCCTCCAGCCCCCTGCCCCTGGTGACCGTGGGTCTGCTATCACCCCTGCTATCCTCCTCCAGCCCCCAGCCCCCAGCCCCTGGTGACTGTGGGTCTGCCATCACCCCGTTATTCCCCCTCCAGCCCCCAGCCCTTGGTGACTGTGGGTCTGCTATCATCCCCGTTATTCCCCCTCCAGCCCCCAGCCCCTGGTGACCGTGGGTCTGCTATCACCCCTGTTGTTCCCCCTCCAGCCCCCCATCCCCTGGTGATCATGGGTCTGCCATCATCCCCGTTATTCTCCCTCCAGCCCCCAGCCCCTGGTGACCGTGGATCTGCTATCACCTCTGTTATTCTCCCTCTAGCCCCCAGCCCTTGGTGACCGTGGGTCTGCTATCACCTCTGTTATTCCCCCTCCAGCCCCCAGCCCCTGGTGACCACAGGTCTGCCATCATCCCCGTTATTCTCCCTCTAGCCCCCAGCCCTTGGTGACCGTGGGTCTGCTATCATCCCCGTTATTCCCCTTGCAGCCCCCCAGCCCCTGGTGACCGTGGGTCTGCCATCATCCCCGTTATTCTCCCTCCAGCCCCCAGCCCTTGGTGACTGTGGGTCTGCTGGCACCCCCGTTATTCCCCCTCCAGCCCCCCCGCCCCTGCTGACCATGGGTCTGCTAGCACCCCCATTATTCCCCCTCCAGCCCCCAGCCCCTGGTGACCGTTATTCTCCCTCCAGCCCCTAGCCCCTGGTGACCACAGGTCTGCCATCATCCCTGTTATTCCCCCTCCAGCCCCCAGCCCCTGGTGACCGTAGGTCTGCCATCATCCCTGTTATTCTCCCTCCAGCCCCCAGCCCCTGATGACCACGGGTCTGCCATCATCCCTGTTATTCTCCCTCCAGCCCCCAGCCCCTCATCCCTGTTATTCTCCCTCCAGCCCCCAGCCCCTGATGACCACGGGTCTGCCATCATCCCTGTTATTCTCCCTCCAGCCCCCAGCCCCTGGTGACCGTAGGTCTGCCATCATCCCTGTTATTCTCCCTCCAGCCCCCAGCCCCTGGTGACCATGGGTCTGCCATCATCCCTGTTATTCTCCCTCCAGCCCCCAGCCCTTGGTGACTGTGGGTCTGCTATCACCTTTGTTATTCTCCCTCCAGCCCCCAGCCCCTGGTGACCGCGGGTCTGCCATCGTCCCTGTTATTCTCCCTCCAGCCCCCAGCCCTTGGTGACTGTGGGTCTGCTATCACCTCTGTTATTCTCCCTCCAGCCCCCAGCCCCTGGTGACCGCGGGTCTGCCATCATCCCCGTTATTCCCCCTCCAGCCCCCAGACCCTGGTGACCACAGATCTGCCTTCTGTCTCGGAGGATTTGCCCATTCTGGACATTTCATGGAGATGAATCACACAACATATGGGCTCGGGTCTGGCTTCTTTCCTGAGGCTCTGCTGTGTGGTCATCTGTGTGAGAGCTCTGCCCCCTTGCATGGCTGAGGAACATCCCGTTGTCTGGACAGACCACCACGTGTGGACCCTCCTCTGCTGAGGGGCATCTGGGCTGCTTCCACCTTCGGCTTCTGTGAATTGTGCTCTAGGAACCTCAGTGAACACACACTTGTTGGCGTCCCTGTCTTCAGTTCTTCCAGGCACACACCCGGCTGTGGAGCTGCACGTGCCCTCTCGATGGCTACCCCCCTCCCTGATGGCCCCCCTCCCCCCAGCATTCTCTCCATCCTCGGGTCCTTGTGTCAGGGGCTGCTTCTGGAGAAATGGAAATGTCACAGAAACTTAACAAATGTGAGATCTGTTAATTCTGAGTCACCTTCTCTAAACCTGTGCTGTGCAACGTAGAAGCCACGGTCCATACTTGGCTGTTTAAATGGAGGTGAATTAAAGTAAGATTGACTTTAAATGCAGGTCCAGAGGCACAATGGCCCCATTTCAAGTGGCCAGTGGCTACCGAATTGGACAGGGCCGATATAGGACATGCCCATCATTGGGAAAGTTCCACTGGACAGTGCTGCTGCTCTATATTTTTGGGAAATATTTTGTACCTAAAAGAATGCCCCAAAGAACCCCAAAGTGAACAAAGAAAACAAGCCATTTTGGAGCATGAGAGTGGCACAGGTGCAGCAGGGGCAGAATCGGTGGGGCCAGGATCAGCGGGGGCAGGATCAGCAGGGGGTGCTGGCTGTGCTGGCTTGAACGAGCTGACTCCGAGCCCTTGAAGCTAGGGCTCAGCCTCTCAGTCTGGAATGTGGCCCCTACAGAGCTGGGTGGGTCTGGGGACATGGACAAGGCTGTCCCAGGTGGGGCAGGTCAAGGCACTGCTTAGAGCAGGGTTCAAAGCTGGGGTGTGCAGACCCAGGAGGCCATAGGGTCTGCAAAGCACCTAGAGGCCGGTACAGCTCCAAGCATCAGGGTGCCCGGGGAGGGCAGGCGGGGCCAGGCAGGGGCGGACCCTGAGGGGGGGCTCTGTGCCCCCTCCCATCTTCCAGGAGCAGAGCACGTGCTGGAGCAGGGGTAGTGGGGGCCACCCTGTCCACAGAGCAGGTCTCAGGCCAACCAGCTGGGCAACTGGACAGGCCCAAAAGGCCCCTGGGTCTCAGTTTCCTTGTGTCTGAAATAAGCGGGGGCTCTGGTCTCCTACAGGGCCAGGGCGCTCTTCTCCTCCTGGCTGAGCCTCCGATGCATTTGCTGAATTTTGCCAGCACCTCGGAAGGACTTACCACTTGCCATGACCCTTTCTGAGCACTACAGAGTTTAGCTCATTGAATCGGTATGGCAACCCCATAGGGGGAGTGGTCTTGTGAATTTCACTTTACAGATGAGGAAACCGAGGCAGGGAGGATAGGTGACCTCACCAAGGTCACACGGTCAGTTGGGGTCTGGCTGGGAGTCTGTGCACCTTACCACCAGGCCCTATGATCTGTCGATCTGTCCAGAGAGACTCAGGTCCCTGGGCTGCTAGCTAGGGGCCACCTGCACTTTGGCTGGAGGCAACATCTTAAAGTAAAGGAAGAGCTTGGAGCCCTCAACCTCTGTCGCCCTGCCCATCCGGCTGGTCCCACAGTCTGACGCCCGCCGAGATGCAGCAGCCTCTGCACTCTGCTTGTGCGGGACTGCACCAGGCAGCTCCCTTTGTGTCCAGGATCCCAGCAGCGCAGGCCGCATGACCTCATCCCCATCCACACCCCGGGCCTCACACTAAAAATGACCCTGCTGGCCTATCGTTTATTGGAGGTTTTGTGGAAACCTGAAGAAAATAAAAAGAAACTACGAACTTTTGGAATTGGGCAGAGTCTGTCTCCCTCCAAACACAGCATTGCTGCTGCATGTTTGAAGGTTTCTCCTCCCTGTGCCACGTGGACTGCAGCGACCTTCTCCCTGGGACGGACGTTCAGAGGAGGGAAGCGATGTCCAGCCCTTGGAGGGGCCTGGCTGTCCTTTGTGGGGTTCTGAGTTCTTCCCCCTTTGTGAGTCTTGGAGCTGCTCTAAGCTGGCTTCTCACTCCGAGAAAGCAATCGGGGTTTTTCCATCGGTTTGCTCCTGTCCCCTTGGGTGCCAGAATTGTAGGCTGGAGATGATTAAACAGAAAGTGTGAGAATCCATAAAAACAAGGGTGCCAGGTACTGCGAAGGACCCACTCTGCACTCAGCCTTCCTTCCGCAGGTCTCCCAAGGCTGACCATGTGGAAATTAAAACATCATCTTCCAGGAAATTAATGAAAACCGAATTTATGAGGCAGCTGTTCTCGGGTGTGAACTTTCTTAAAGGACCAGTGGGCCCAGGGGTGAGGTGCGGAGCAGCCCCCTCCCCGACCCTATTGCTGCCATCAATCCGCCTCTCAGCAGAGCCTTCTATTTGGAAATGAACCTGCAAAAGGCCTCTGGGTACCGGGGCCCTGAGCATGCGCCACACTGGGGTGTACAGAGAGGCCGTCACTTGGTCCCTGGATTCATTCTTCTAGGACAGGGACATCCACAGGGGCTGGTCTTTCCATGCATGTGGGGCACGCGGTGCTGATGCAGTGTTGGGGTTGCTCTGATGTGCCAGGGCCCCTCCCGGGCCCCACAGCCATTGCTTCATTTGTAATCCAAGTCGCTAAATGCAAATCAGCCAGCACGGTTTTGGCACTGCTTCCCCGTCAGTGAGCTGAAGCGGGTGGAGTACATTTCTAAGATTCCATATGTATAGTGGCTGCTATTGTAACAGCCTTAGCAGTGGGCTAAGCATTTCATAAGCACTATTTTATTCTGTCCTTGCAAGAATCTGTGGAATGGGCTCTGTCGCGTTCACCTCCAGTTTACGGAAGGAAAAACCGAGGATCAGAGAGGGGAGGTGACTTTCCCAAAGCAGCCCAGCCACCTTGTCCAGACTCCTGTCCACTGTGCTCCACTTGGTTCAGGAGTTTCAGAGGTGCATGCCAACACCGGGCAGACAGGACTAGAATAAAAACCCACGTGTGGATGCTGCTTCCCTGCTCGAATGATGTCATCCCACAAGCCCAAAAGTAGGCCCTGGAGGGCAGGAGTGGGGAAGCGCATTCCCTGGGCTTATCGTGATCCAGATGAAGGCGAGATGTTTTGCCAAAAGCGTGCCCTGTGGCTGCACAGAGAGCTCATCTTGACTCCTGGGCTGAACAGAGGAGCAAAAGGTATTTTCCGTATTATGTTAAAGTCATCTGGATGGGAGGCGTGCAGATGGAAATCAAATATTTACCATTTGGAACAAAATTTCAACTGGAGCAAAAAGCACTCTAAGCAAAGGATGTGGGGGGAGAGGGGAAGGTTTCAGACACAAACAGCTGCTGCCCAGCTGTGGCCGAGGGAGAAGGATGGGAACTGTTGTTGGGGACTTGGTCCTGAGGCTGGGGCTGGGGGTGTGCTGTCCTCCTCCGGGAGTGCTGGGCTTCTTCGGGGACCTCTCCTGGGGGCGCCTCAGCTTGGAGGGTGCTGCCTGGGTGCCCTCCCCTGCCCTTCGCTCAGCACTGTGTGCCAGACCACGGGAGGCCCCGACCTCGGACACTTTCCCAGTCCTTTCATGGACGTCCCCCTCTTCCACCTCCCTACCCAGCCCATCTGCTCGTGTGTCCTACCTCCTCCCTGTCCCACAGGGAACTTCACTGTCGCCCCATGGTCCTGCCATGGCCAGCTGTCCTCTGACCACCTTACCTGGACACCCCACGGAGATGCCCCAAGAGACCTGGGGGAGCCCAGAAGGTGCAGCTGGAAGGAACTATGAGACCTGGTCAGTTAGGGAAACTGAGGACTGGGTGGGAAGGGAGCTTTCTAAGGTGACTTGGGGAGTGAATGGCCGAGTGCAGGCATCCCCTGAAAGGCTGACATGCATGCTCCTACCCCGCCATCTCTCACCGACCTCGAGGTTGTGTTTCTAGAGGGGGGTCAATGTCAATGCACAAGATGGTCTTGGCTGCACCGGGAATAACTACAGACAATTATTTCCTTATCAAGGGAGCGGCCTTCCCACCCCCATGCTGAAAACACACACTTGCTGGCTCGCTGGAGTTGGCTGTGGGTCTCTCCCGAGAGGAGGGTCCAACCTGGCAGCGGGTGCTCCCCTACCAGCAGGAAGGGTGAAGCAGTTGTCAGGAGATGGAGCCCCAGGGCCCTGAGGCTTTGGGCCTGGACACTCCTACAGAGACCTCCAGAGTGGCCCCTGGAGATGCCCCTTCCCATGCGCTTGAGGGCCCTGTGGATGGTCCAAGGCTGTACCAGGGAAGGAACCTGGAGCTTCCTGGGTGAGAAAACCCAAAACCATGGATGTGTGAGGCATCTGCTCCTGCCTTCTCTGTAGCTGCTGGGGGCTGAGGCCATGACCTCCCCAGGCCCTGACCTCCAGAGTGACCTCCACGCTGCCTGGGGAGGCACCAGAGTCATCGTTTCAGCGACCCTGGGACCTACCTTCTCATCTGTGGGACAATCCCCCTATTGATTCTCTGGTTCAACGAGAGGGAAAAATCCCCCTGAGCCTCCGCCAAGGGTGTGGGGAGCTGGTCTGGACCAGTTCCAGAGCCGGAACCCAGAGGAGGGGGAACACTCCCAACTTTTACGGCTGGCTTCAAGTCACTTCCTGGAAATGGCCGAGTGCAGTCTGTAGCCCCCGTGGCCTCGTTGGAGAGCAATGTTCCGTGCAGGGGAGGAGGGTCACGCTTGTCACAGGCCGCCTGGCCGGCGCGGCCTTAGGCTCAACGGTCCAGAGGGGCTGCGGCTTTGCAGGGCAGGAAAAGGCCTCTCGTCCAGAATCCACACAGCCACTGGACAATCGTGTATTGATGGTCCTTTTCGGGATGCTGGGATCTCCCTGTGGCATCCTCCTGGGACAGCGACGGTCTCAGGACACAGCAGAGTCATCAGATCCGCCTGGTGGTTACAGCACCGCAACCCCGCCTCGGGTCCACCCTACAATTTGCTGTTAGAGTGCTTAGCAAAGCACGATCAACCTCAAACTTTTTGGGAGGGAGATCTAAGTCCTTTCAAGAAATGAACCACTACCCAGAGCACCCCGTGTCCACCGTGATGACAGTAGCACTAGGCAGGGATTGGACACCCACTGCATGCCAGGCTCTGTACCACGAGGCTCACACCCCGCCTTCACTGTGCCCCGCCACGACTGGCGAGAAGGCGGGACTGCTGTGTGACCTTGGGCAGTTATCGAACCTCTCTGTGCCTCTGTTTCTTCATCTGTGTCATGACGATGAGGAGGGTACCTACTTCACAGGCAGCTGTGAGGATCAAGTTAGTGCTCCCAGAGGACCTGCAGCATTGCTGTCTGTTCGAGCCTTAAGCGTCTGAGCAACCTCGCATGTTTTAAGCAACGGGGTGGTGACCATTCTCCTGGGTACATCTTGGCCGACTCTGTAAAAAGATGAAATCCGCTGCAGTAGAGATTCTAATGCTGAGGGTGCAGGGTATGCGCAGTTTAGATACCAATCTATGACCACACTGGCCTGGCAGCGAGCGCCCCCGTGGCATCACACCAGAGCATGAGGGTCACCTCTTCTCCTGTACACCAGTGCCAGGTATTGAAAACTTCTTAACTGTTGCCAGTAGAATGGGTCAAAAATAATTTGAGTTGGTGTATTAGTGTGTTCTCACACTGCTGATAAAGACATGCCCGAGACTGGGTAATTTATACAGGAAAGAGGTTTAATAGACTCACAGTTCCACATGGCTGGGGAGGCCTCACAGTCATGGCAGAAGGCAAAGGAGGAGCAAAGTCATGTCTTACATGGCAGCAGGCAGGGAGAGAGCCTGTGCAGGGAAACTCCCATTTATAAAACCATCAGATCTTGTGAGATTTATTCATTACTACAAGAATAGTATGGGGAAACTGCCTCCATGACTCATTATCTTTACCTTGATACATGGGGATATCGAGGGGAGATTTAGGTGGGGACACAGCCAAGCCATATCAATTGGGTTTGCGTCTCTCAATACACATAGCCTAGTTGTTTTCCCTTCCTTTGAATTATCTGCTTCCTGTCCACTGTCTGTTTTTCCTACTGATTTGCACAAGCTCTTGCATGTGATGGAATTGAAGCCTTGGTCTATCCTGCAGCAAATTTTCTTTTTGGCCAGGTTGTCATTGTATTTGAATAATATGTGAGATGCTTACACATGTGTGTGTATGTATACATGCATTCACACATGCATACATGTAGCATACATGTGTTATACAGATGCATATACACGTGTGTGTGTGCTATACAGAGCCTTCATGTTTCATGTACTCCAATCAATAGACATTTTGACATCACTTTTTTGGTACCATCTAGAATCGTTCATGCTCCAGGATTGTATTTTAAATCCACATGTGGCCTTTTCCTACTTTTTTATGTGTCATTTTTCATGTTTTAAACTCACTCCTTCTGGAATTTGTTTTGGGGTAAGGAGAGAGGTGAGAATTCAATTCTTCCTTCAGGTTTGTTTCTCCGAATGATGAGGCATTTGCCTCCCCACGCTTTATGGGACAGTCTGTCTTCTATCTTCAATTTATCAAAATCTAAGATCCCACATGTCTCTCTGGGCTAATTTCTGGACTCTGCTGAGTCCCATCAATGGCTCTAGTACCAAGGTGGCCTCCATACCACAGATGGCTACTTAGGCAACTTCATTACAGGAGCAGAATTTTCTGGTCTGTCCTTGTGAATTAATTATTTTATTTGAAATAAAAATCATCTGTTAAGTACCCCCCTCCAGCACTGCAGAGAATACTACTAGAGGTATTTTAATTAGTAGGATTGAATTGAACTTGTAGATAATTTCAGGAGAAAATGGCGGTTTTACTTTTTTTTTTTTTTTTTTGAGATAGAGTCTCGCTCTTTTGCCCAGGCTGGAGTGCAGTGGCACAATCTCAGCTCACTGCAACCTCCACCTCCTGGATTCAAGAGATTCTTCCTGCCTCAGCCTCCCAAGTAGCTGGGACTACAGGTGTGCACCACCGTGCCTGGCTAATATTTGTATTTTTAGTAGAGACGGGGTTTCTCCATGTTGGCCAGGCTGGTTTCGAACTGCTGACCTCAAGTGATCTGCCTGCCTCGGCCTCCCAAAGTGCTGGGATTACAGGTGTGAGCCCCCATGCCTGGCCCAGTTTTACCTTTAATGAGTCCCCTATGCACCAGGAATTTCCTCTTTTTTTCCATTTTTGTCTTAGGTAACTTAATAGAGTTTCTAACATTTCTTCATGTAGGCCTGTGCATTTCTTCTTAAACATCTGTAGTTATTTTGAACGTCTTGGCGTTTTACAGCTGAGCTCTCTTCTTCCTTTGCACATGCTCCAGGCTTTTGTTTCTTGGTGGAAAAGCAGTTGCTTATCATGGAAGGATTTTGAGCCTGTAGCCTCTGTGGGGTGGGCGTGGCTGCCCCTCCTCGCTAAGCCTGTGTAGCTTCTCCATGCCTCGCATGTGGATTTTCCACCCTGTCTGTGCAGGACAGGACTTGGGCAGGGGACACAGATATCGTAGGGGTGTTCGAAGTGCGGGGAGCGGGTGTCATGTTTTCTGTTCTTTTTTTTTTTTTTTGAGACGGGGTCTCCCTTTGTCACCCAGGCTAGAGTGCAATGGTGTGATCTCGGCTCACTGCAACCTCCACCTCCTGGGTTCAAGCAATTCTCCTGCCTCAGCCTCCCAAATAGCTGGGATTACAGGCGTGTGCCACTATGCCCAGCTAATTTTTGTATTTTTAGTAGAGACAGGGGTCTCACCATATTGGCCAGGCTGGTTTCAAACTCCTGACCTCAGGTGATCCGCCCACCTTGGCCTCCTAAAGTGCTGGGATTACAGGTGTGAGCCACTGTGCCCGGCCCATGATTTCAATCCTAGACTAGCTTTCGTCCTTTCATCCTCATAATATTAAAAGAAAAGTAAAATCCGGAGAAGAACAAGGGGCAGGGCTGTGCTATCCTGCGGTGCCCGCTTTCACCAGCTGCAGGGAGCCGCGGGCTTGCAGTGAGAGCAGCCTTTAGTAACTAAGGTTCCTTCCTTCGGCTCACTGGAATCAGCCAGAAAATACCCGTGGCATGAGTCAGACATGGGTGCCATTCATCGTCCATGGGGCAGCAAAGGAGGCCATTGTCCCACCCCAGAGTGGGCTGCCCTGGAGGTGGGGTCCTCCCGTCCCAGAGGCTCCCGGCCCTGCAGCTTTCTCCAGGGTTCGGCTCCTTGGAGGCATCTGACTTGGCAGAGATGAGTGGCCGGTCTGGCCAAGCCCCTGAGATGGTGTTGGTCCTGCCTGTCTCCCTGTTCCGCCTCTTGTCTGACCTAATCCCTGGTTCCCCTCCCCTGGCAGACACCCACCTACCCCGCTTCCCACGGTTCCCCGCACAGCACAGCCCCAAGCTCTCCTAGCAGATGTTCTCAGCTGGACAAGGCAGGATTGTTGCCTTCAAACAACAACAGGCTAATTTTCTTTTCTCCATTTAAAAAGCATCCATGTGCTTATAAGCAATGGGAGTGAATGAAGAGCCAGGCCCAGCAACAGAGGGGAGCCTGCTCACATGGAGCAAAAGGAGCCGGACACCAGACTCACCTATGGCACGATCCTGGTGACGGAGGCAGTGTGAGCAGGCGGGCGGCGGCCACTCTGGGGAAGGGGGAAGGAATGAGGGTGGGAGGGGCACAGAGGGCCTCCAGGGAGACGGTCCTATTGTGCCTCTTCACCTGGGTGTCTGTCAGCTGGATGCAAACTTTGTGATCGTTCACTGAGTCATGTTTTGTTACATGTCTCCTTAAAAACAGTTCTTAAAAGCTCCAATGTGTATTTCTCTAAGATTCATTTTCCTGAGTTGTGAAGTCTGAACTGGGGAACATCTGGATTTCCAGGCCTCAGGACATCACAGGCCACATTTCACATATCAACAGCACGACGCAGCATCGGTCAGGGTGGAAACTGAGAATGAAAACCTTTCCCAAAGGCCGGCCCAGAGGCAGGCCATCGCTTTTCCTTGAAAAGTCCCCAAAGACCAGTTTTAGCATCTGAAACTCATCTTTCCCCTCCTAAATCTGAACTTTGTGTTGCAAGGAAACCTCACGTTGCAAGTGTGTGTGTGCCTTCCCCCGGGGACCCAGAGCTCAGCCTGTGTCACACAGGGAGCCTTGTGGCTGGGTGAGGCTGTGCCCTCACCGGTGAGAGGCAGCACTCCCTCCACCGTCCATCCTGGGTTGAGATTTCATTCTGCAGGGTGAGTGGAGTGCCGAGGCGCCCTGGCCTGGTTACAGGTTCCAGACTCACAGCTGCCTTGCCAAATGCCCCTGTCTCAGGCAGGAAGACCCTATGGTTTGATCTCTGGGACCCTTGTCTGTCTGGGACCCTGCTGGGGCCACCTGTGCCTTCTCCAGGCTCCGGGAGGGCAGGAGAGCCCCGCCATCCTATTTCCCAACCACTGGGAAGAGGTTTGGTTGACGGGGAAAACTGCAGCGTGTGCTCGTTCTGGTGAGTTCTGCATTCTTTCCTAGTGAAGTATTGTGCATGGAAAACCAGAATATATGGTCAGCATTCTTCCTATAAACGGACGATTGTACGCTGTACAAGAATGACTGAACAATGCCTGGGGGGTGGCCACGGTGTCCCCTCCCCATCCATGTGGTCCCAGCATGGAACTGGGTGGTTCGGTACCCGACGGACACGTGGCTGCAGACGCGCCGTCTCGCTTCCGTATTTCCAATGGGGACCTTGCTGAAGCGTGGCTGTCGTTTACATGACCGTCCTGTGCGTTGGTGTTTCCTTAGCCACAGGGCCCCTTTGTCACATTAATCACATGGGGGAAGTCCTGCATGTGAAGGGGACTGAGACGGGGATGCTGGAAGCAGGGGTGCTGGGGTCGCTGCCCGGGGAAGCCTGCCGACTGCCCTGCGTCCCACCTTGGCCTCTCCCCATCCCAGAGCAGCCTCTGAGCCTCCTCAGTGGGCTCCCGGGGGTCTGCAGAAAGCTCAGGAAGGGCGGGTTTCTCACTCCTGCTGAGCCGCCTTTGAGCAGATCCGTCTGCAACCCGTCTGCATCCAGGCAGGCCCGAGTCCACATGTGAGAGCCGTTGCAGCCCGAGGCTTGCCGAGAATGTGTACATGGGATTACTTTCTCACTGGCTCTCAGCAGACTCTCAGATGTTTTCCGAGAGAAAGAAAAGTTTGGCTCTGAACCATATTGAAAATCCCAGTCAAGAATTCCACACACACGCTGAGTAGCAGTTCAGCCTTTTTCCGTGGCTAGTTGACGTGCAGTTAATTCTTCCAACAGCCCCTGAAAGGGAGTCGATGAACCGTCAACCCCCACGGCTTTTGGACAACTGATTACAATCACACTCACCATATGTTAGAATGTGCCACGCAGACACGGCCTCCTCTCGCTGGGAATGGCCTGAGCCTCCGTGGAATGAAAAGTCACAGCCCTGCCCTGAGGGGCGATGCTCCGGGGTCACCTGCCCCCGTCTGCTGAGATGGGCAGCAACGGATGACTCCTCCAATGCCCCAGGGTGGTAAGCGGGACCTGGCAAAGCACCTGGCAGCCACCACCCTCTTCTTCCAGTTATGACAGACGGAGCCGAAGCAGGAAACTGGCCTCCACGGGCCTCCACCATGGGCCTTCCCTCCCATTACACCTCAAGGGGCACCATTCATGTTGGTTTGGGGTCTTGCAACCAAAGTGTCTTAAGACAGGCTCTCTGGAGTCCTTGGAGATAGAGAATTATGTATGGGTGGTTTCGGGGAAACGCTTTTGGGACCAACACCTAAAAGGGAGTGAGGGGTGCAGCACAGGGCGGAGGGAGGAGTTGAGTGGTGACGTGGTTGTGAACTTGGGCGTCAGCCCATCCCGTGGGCGGCTCTGGAGCTGGGATTCCCTTTGGAGTTGTCCTGCGTTGAGGTAAGCGGGCTGAGCCTCCGGACCGACCCCCACGCGGTTGGTCCTGCGATGTGGCTGGGCCTGGGAGCGGGCGTGACCTCACACAGTGCAGCTCCCTTGGGTGCAGGGCAGTTGGCAGAGACTCTGCTGTGATCTGCTGGCAGCCAGCGCTCCAGGCCCACGTGGAGTGACAGCCTTGGTCTTGAGTGTGGCATCTTGGGCACATGAGAGCATCTGCTGCAGCCTCCTCACTTCGTCGAACACTCAGTTACCCTGTGAGAGCTCTGGCTGATCTGTTTTTCTGGGGAAAGGTAACAGAAGAGGTTATGGGATAAACCACGGCACCCTCCACCCTCGCCCCGTTGCAGCCAGCCTCGTCATTTCCCCCCTCAGCCACCCGTTTTCAACTCCCTTCACCCCCGCCTTTCGCCTCTACTGGTCTAGCCTTAAGCTGGGCGACCCCCACCCTTGCCCCTCGGGTCAGCGCCCCAGTCACCAGGCCCTTCTCCAACCAGCCGTTGCATCTGTCTTCTCACCCTCACACATGCTTAGGGGTGTACGCAGAGTTGAAACTGTTCTTCCCTCCCCCTGTTTTGTGGCAGCAGCACCCCACCCCGTCCCGAGGAGCAGGCCCAGTGACTAAGAGGCCAGTTTCCCGCTTCGACAACCATCTCCTTCTTACCCTGCTGGTCTGTTGACATGAGGAGCCCACAGTGAGCAGGAGGCAGTCAAGGGAAAGTGGAGGGGACTCTTCCTGTGTCTCCGGGGACAGCAATGTCTTCGGAGAAACTGGACTCCTGGGCTCACTGTGCCTGACGTTATGAGGACAGGAAGACGAGCTCCCCCACCCAATCACGGGGGTGTGGTGAGTGGGACCTCCCCTCTCCCTTCCCTTGGCTCTTAGACTGGTGTATTCTACCCCCTGGGTGCACGAGGCCATTAGATGATCAGGGACTGGGGTCTGCCGTTCTGGAGAGGGGCCCCATCCTGGCTGGCAGTCTATGTCTGCTACTGCAACAAAACGTCTCAGGCTGGGTCATCTGGGGGCAGCAGACATTATTGCTGACAGTACTGGAGCCTGGGAAGTTCAAGATCAAGGAGGCGAAGGAAGGTTTGGTGTCTGGGGAGGGCCTGGTTTCTCACTCCCAGACAGTGCCTTGAATGCTGCATCCTCTGGGGGGAACACCTGCTGTGTCCTCACGTGACGGAAGGCAGGAAGGCAAAAAGGGGTCTAGCTAGGTCCCTCGAGCCCTTTTATAAGGACACTGATCCCATTCATGGGGCTGCAGCCTTTATAACTCAATCACCTCTGAAGGGCCCCACCCTTTAATACTATCACATTGGGTCTTAGGTTCCAACATACAAATGCTGGGGGGACGCACACATTCACACCATAGCACTCACCCTCCAGTGGCCTGTCTCCAAGCCGGAGTCTTGGCAGCCTGGTCAAAAGGCCCCTCTGTCACCCGTCAGGCCGGCAGCTTCTAGGTGGAGCAGCCTGTGATGGGACCAGTGCAGCCCGTGGCGTGTGGGTAACTCTCACCTCCTCCCAGCCCCGCTCAGGAACATCATGCGCAGAACCAGGGTTTGGAGTATCTGCCCCAGAGAAGTCGACTCGGCGCGTGCTACAAAGTGGGTCTCTTTTCTAGTGTTTTGTTTACCCCAGAGCTTAAACATGTACTAGCCCAGCACTGAATATATCTCACTTTCTGTGCCAAGCAGTGTGTACATGCTTGTGTGTGTGCCTGCGTGTGTGTATACGCATGTGTGTGATTAAACGTGTGTGTTACTGTGTTTCGCCCTCACTGCAACCCCGTCTCATAGGTGTCATCTCCACTTTCCTGATGAGGAGGCTCAGGTGAGGTAGGTTAGGCCCCTCCCCAAGGCTACGCACTTAGGATGTGGCAGAGCCGCCGTTTGGGCCCAGGTATGTCCGACTCAGGAATCCTCCTTCTTAACCACTCTGACTACCGTATGTGGCCAGTTATGTTTCCGTTCTAGCTTCAGTGCCTTCTGTTGCTGGCACCCAGACCATCTCCGACTCCAGCTATCCGTAGAATCCATGCTTCCATAAGTCTCTTCTCTCCGGACCCCTCAGGAAGCGGGAGATCTGAGAGATCCGGGGTGCCAGAACACCTTCTCGGGCTCTCACCGACTTTCCCAGGCAGCTGGAATTCCGGGAACCCTCAGATGGGCACAGGGCCAGGCCGCCCCTAACATCGTGAGCATCCGTTTGGGAGTCTGCCCAGCCGTGGTTGTCCCTCTGTGCCAGCCTGAAGCTGGGGGTGGGGACGTTGTGGAGGGAGCAGGGCACAGGTCACTGGAGGAGCTGAGGGTGCCTCATACCATTTCTTTTGGGGACAGTTTGCCTCCAGAGTCCTGGCAGGGGGTTTGTGGGAGAAGGCAGGGCCCCGTCACCCCACATCAGCTGAAATAAAGGGAAACATGCAGCACGCACAGTCAGTAAGACAGAGCCACCGAGGCAGCCATCTGAGGGAAAGTGACATTTTCACTGGGCTCCCGCACCTTTCCTGAAGGGCACAACTTGTTTTGTTTTCAGCTGCAGGCTGGGTGGAGAAGGCTGGGTGGTGGAAGCTGGGTGGTGGAGGCTGGAGGCCTCTCTCTGAAGGTCTTCTCTGGCAGTGGTGGCTGTGCCTGGGACCCTCTTGCTTTCCCTGGGGGCCTCCCGGAGGTACACCTCTATGGTGTTTCCGGCCAATCCCCTTCCTTTGGGTCTTGCTGGTTATTACATGGGAATATTCATTTCAAGTGTCTGAGCCAACGCATATTCTTTTCCCACCATCATAAAAGATTTGCATTCTAATGACAATAACCTTCATTGCAGGCCATTGCTTCTCATTTCTGTTTTTCCACTCCACCTTCTCAGCTCCTGTGCCACCTCCCACCCCACGTCTCGTTGAGTTCATGTTTATCCTTCACTCACTCAACAAGCACATGTGTCCTTAGTGATGCCCCTGCGGCCTCCGTCCCATCTGGCACTGTGTCGTTCAGGTGTCCCCGCCTCCCCAGACGCTGCCTTCGGCCCCCTCTCCTGGGTGTTCTGGACAACTGCGGCCACGTGTCTGCTCTGCCCCAACTCTGAGTGGTCTTAGGCAGGTCCTTGCCCCTCTGAGTTTCAGTTTTATTTATAATGTAGAGAAACGGAAAATTTGTTTCATAAACGATCCTCACCAATTCCACGTGGTGGCCCAGAGGGCTGTGTTGAGAAGGACTCCGAGGAGCAGCCCAAAATTGGCAGGAGGGAGGGCTGACCAGCAACGTGTGTTATGAGAACAGGAGGGAAGGGGGTCAGGTGGACACTGGCTCTTTACTGTTCTTGGACTGGATGGTGCTTCAGCACCTACATATCTCAGCCTCTTCACACCTGCCCCACTTTACATCCTCCGTGAGGGAGACATCACACCCACCTTCAGTTTAGAGCTGGGGCAGCTCTGTTCCCCAGGGCCTCAGCTGCGGGGCAGAGCTGGTTGTCAACTGGGTGTGAGGGTGGAATCGAAGGGGTCCTCCGTGCAGTGGCTCCCCCTGTCCTGGAGAAGCAAAAGGCTGAGTCTCTGAGTTCTTGGGTCTTGGCTCCCTGCCCATGGCCCTTTTCCCAAGTAGAGACCCCAGTGGTCCTGGGAGCTGCCCTGCAGAAGCCCTGCCATGACCTGGCATCCTCCGCAGGTGAGGGAGCTGGCCTTCCACCTGGAGGGGGCAGAGGGCGAAGGCTGCAGGGCCTCCGCTGCGTCAGCCGCTGGTTGAACAGTCCAGGCGTGCGCGCATCCCTTGCAGCCTTTGACACACAAACAGGCTGGTCTGACGGGACCGCTCTCCACTGAGTTCCTGCTCAACAGGCTCAGATGAGACCCAGGGACCATTATTTGTTTACATCTGGAACTTTCTTTTACCTGCATGTGGCCCCCTTCCTGCACAAAAGGTTGGTCTTCTTCATCTCCCAAAATCCATACGGCTTGGCACAGGATAGAGACACAGACAATGATTTCTGTGATTGATTTATTTTCCCTTGTAACTAAATGCTGAAGTGACAGTAATATAAGCCAGCCGTAGGGGATCTAATTCAGTGTCCTGATTGACAGGACCGCAAACTTGGTCTTGCTCTTCATCTCAGGGAGCCCAGACTCCCCGTGGACAAGGGGCCGAGAGGTTTGTGCAGCCTTCTTCGCCTTGTTTCATGCTGGCCAGTGGCTGGTCTAGGAGGGATCCCTCCCCCACCCCCCACCCCAAGTCTATTTCAGACCCACCTCTTGCTGACTCTGCTCCGTCGAGAAGAGCTATAAATCAGCCTTCCTTCTGGGGTGATTATAAAAATCACTCTATTAGCAGTTGACTCACAGTCTAAAAATGTGCTCATGGCATAGTTGTGGCCACTGAGCCTGGTTCGGTGGGACAGGCCCCAAGCCCAGGCCTTTCTGCAGGAGGACTTCCCTTTCCAAGCACGCGCGCTGCCGCCAGAGCCTTCCGGCCGACCCGCCGTGGTGCCCTTCCTAGCGACGGCCTGTGATGTTCCTTAGCCACGGGGCTTGGCCCAGACCTGCTAGAGGGAGACCGAGGGAGGAAGCCATCTGGGGAGGAATCAGAGTTCAGACGAGAAAGGAAATTGCCCTGAGATGATTGAAATGGCAAGGAGAAGGAAGAACCTGGCCAGTCCAGCTGAACAAGAGGACGTGGGGGTGGGGTTGGCCTGGGGTCCCTGCCCTGGCTTTGGGTCGCCCTCGTACCCATGTAGTACTAGTACTGCTACTACTCAGTGGCCAGCTCTGCTGACACTGGGGTCCGGCGGAGTCTGAGGGACCGGAGGGAGGCTGCCTTGTCTTCTTCTACCTCCCTGCATGCCAGCTGGGTGGGGCAGGCATGGAAAACCCTCTGCAGATGTGCATGTCCCCCAGGAACAGAATGGGGGTCCTAGGTGAGTGTGACGGGGGGCTTCCATGTAACCCCACTACAGTGACCTGAAAACGGGACCAGTAACCCCAGATCAACCACCAGCCACACCCTGGGCACCATCTCCCCCGGAAGTCCTTTGGGGCCCCAGTACCAGCACCTGCTAAGGTGAGGATCGGGACCTCCTGTGCCCATGTCCCTCAGCCATGCTTGCCCTGGCTTGTAGCTCCCCAGGACAGGGCTGGGCCTTTGCCTCGGGCGGGGTCCCTCCAGCTGGCTCCCTGCTGCTGGCCACACCTCAGGACTTGGTGAGCCTTTGAACACTAAGTTCGGAGCTCAGGGGGCTCAGCATTTTAGGCTCTGGTTTTGCTGACGCTCCTGACCAAGTGCACTTCCCCTCTGTGGGGCCAGACTGTGGCCTTTCCCTTTTGGGCAGTGGAAGGGGTGGGCCAGAGGCTGGGTCAGGGTAGTGGAGAGAAGAGCCACAACCAGCTGTGGCCCGTGATGCAGTGCCTGGGGCTGACCTAGGGCTCCAGCTCAGCCTGGGCCTCAGCCGTGTCAGGTCCCCATCAGGCCTCCTCCTGGGTCCCAAAGGGCTTCCCTGCTGTCGGCAGCACCAGCAGCTGCAGTTTGATTTGGGGCAGAAGTCACGGTGGGCTGTGTCCAGAGAGCCACCCTGAGCAGCCTGTAGGCACAGCATTGCTCGGAGATGGTGCTCACCCCACCTTCATGCAGCGGGCACTTCTTGAGTGCCCAGCACGTGCCAGGCCTGGCACAGCCCGGCTGGCCCAGTGCGAGTGTGGACCAGGCCTTCTTGTTGGGACAGGCAGGTTGGGGAGAGGAGAGCAGGGGCCCGAGGTCGGCATTCTGCACTTTCCATCCCCTCCTCCTGGGCTCCCCGCTTCCTGGGAGGTCCGGGCAGGAAGCCGGGCAGAGCCCACCCCCGTGCTCTCAGACTTTCGACAAGTGCCCCCTCGGTGCCAGGCTGTGACGGTGAAGATGCCACTCCCAGCAAAGTCAGAGTGATCTACTTCCTGCCTCCCCAGGTTCTCCAGCTCTTCAGTGCTCCCTGGGGAATACCAGCTCATCAGGGGTGCCATCCGATCCCCGATGGGGTTTCCTGTGCAGCTCTGGAGGGCTCTGGTTCCCTCAGTCTCCACAGAGAAACACATGAGGACAGCAATGGTTTTGCAGTTTCTGGCGCCGCCCCCAACACAGCTCCAGGTTAATGAGAAGAGAAAGCCTCTCCTTTCACTTTCTTGCCGAATGCCTTTCCGGGCAAAGAGAAGGGGAAGAAGAGGAAGGCTTGGGAGGGGGAATTCATTTCCCAGCAGGGGATGGGGGCTGTCAGCCCATGGGGGCCTGGGTGGGTCTGAGGGAGACACAGAGCCTGGGATTCCTGCAGGCCTGGCTGAGTGAGCCGGTGGGAGGGGGCTGGGAAGGTGGGGAGACAGGAAGGCGCTTCAGGGGTCCCAGGTGGGCCAATGCCCTGTGGATAGAGGGCACTCTGGAGGCCCAGCAAACAGAAAGCCAGAGATGGACAATGCCGGGAGGTGGCCGTCTAGGGTGCCAGGACATCTAGGCTGCCAGGACACAGAGTAGGTGTAAGAGGCACAGCCCGCTGGGGTTGGTGGGAGGTGGCTCCACAGGGGCCCGTCGCTTGGGCTTGAGAGAGATTTGGGTTCCAGGCTGCCTTCACTGTGACCTTGCCCTGGGGGTCAGTGCCTCATCTGAGAGATGGGCTGACTCCCCCTGCTCTGCGCTTGTCACCTGCTGGGAGGCTCATGTGAGATGGTTTGGGCGACAGCAGCTCGGGTGCTGAGGTGTCCAGTTCTGCAGGACTGAGGAAGCGCCCCCGGTGTGGACGCCGCGCCTGCCTTGGGCACTGTCTGTGTGGAGCACTGCCCAGGCGGAGCCCTGGACTGACAGGGCCCCCTTGCTCCCTTACCCATCCACACCAGCAAACAAGCCCCAAGGTGGACAAGTGCCACAGTGACTCAAGGGCACCTCCATCGTGGTCCACACAGTGAGCCTTGCCCCCATCTATGCCATGGCATAGCCCCTCCCTGCACCCACGGCCTTGGCCTCCTCCCTGCTCGGCTCTGCAGCCAGCCATGGAGGCCCCACCCCCAGGCGTGCAAGGTGACCTCCGCTGGCTGTCCTGGCTGGGTCCTCCATGGCCTGGGCTCTGCGGGCCAAGCACGAGCTGACCTCTGTCTCCTGAGGACAAGTGTGCTGGGTGGGGATCAGAGGAAGATCGCCTGAGAAGGCAGAGGAGGTCTCGCTGGGGCATCTGGGGACCAGACGCGGGAGGCTGAGCTCATCCACATGCTGGGCCAGCCGCTCTCCCCAAGGCCCTGGAGACAGCCTGGGCCCAGCCGGGGTGGGGCTAGAATCATCCAGATAAGCCCAGAGGCTCAGTGGTCCGCAGATGACGGGTCCAGCCGTGCAGAGTGGCTGGTGGCTGTGCCAGGTCCTGGGTTCGTGGATGCTCTGGGCACAGGAAGCCTGGGAGATCTCAGGGAGGCCCCTGAGGATAGCGAGGTGGGTGGAGGGCGTCACAGCATCCCAGCACCCATCCTACACTGTGCGACCTCGGGCAGCTCACTTGCCCTCTCCGGGTGGCTGTTTCCCCATTTCTGAGTCTATCGTGTTCCTCAGTGGTCACCGTCTCAGTGGATGCTGCCTTCTAGGCCAGCAGTTGTTAAAACCACACAGCTGCAGTGACGGCTGAGGGAACAGGACCCAGTGATATGGAAACATGTGGGAAGGCATTGCAGGAAGTCATAGAAACAGCACGGGAATTTTCTCTGAACCACAGACTGGGCAGAGGGCAGGGCATTTTGAGAGCCTTTGATAAATTACTTACCATGTTCTGGAAGGAAGGCTCTTAGAGCCAGCTGGGGCTGCAGAGGAAAGCCGACCCATGTGTTTCCAGATGGGAACGGGAGACCCACAGGAGGGTAGGGACTTGCCGAGAGTCCCAGGATGTTGGCTCCGATTGGGAGGCTCTAATTCCAAAAGTAAAGGGCAGGGTTCTCTCCGAACCTGCCTGCTGCCTGCAGGACTGTCTCTGGGACACGCTCCTCCCTCAAAGGGCTTTGGGCTCACGGGGAAAGGTCAGAGGTTGGCCATCGGACTGTGACCGATTGGGGGCTTCCTGGAGCACCCACTGCATGCCAGCCCCATGTCGGGGGTGGGGCTCAGGAGCAAGCCTAGGAGTGTCTGTGCTCTATGGGGGTCCTGCCCACCCATCTGAAATGGTAGGTGACCTCATCCTGTCAGGTACCTGGTGCAGGGCCTGGGGTGGAGGCTCCAGCATGTCTCAGGGACCAGAGGCAGGGACCCACAGAACCGCCCTGCTGCAGGCGTCATCTACTGAGCTCTCACCTCTCACTGCCTCTCTTGAGTCCATTCAACAGATCAGGCACGGCCGGGCACAGTGGGTCATGCCTGTAATCCCAGCACTTTGGGAGGTCGAGGCGGGCAGCTCACCTGAGGTCAGGATTTCGAGACCACCCTGGCCAACATGGTGAAATGCCATCTCTGCTAAAAATATAAAAATCAGCCGGTTGTGGTGGTGGGCGCCTATAATCCCAGTTACTCGGGAGGCTGGCGCAGGAGAATGGCCTGAACCTGGGAGGTGAAGGTTGCAGTGTGCGGAGATCGCACCACTGCACTGCAGCCTGGGTGACAGAGCAAGACTCTGTCTCAAACAACCCCCAAAGAAACCAAATCAGGCAGCTTTTATTGCTGCTTCTCCTAGATGAGCAGATGGAGACCCATAGGGGCAGCTTCCACCTCTCCAGGTTCCATGGCGAGTGAGGGGCACAGCAGATTCAAAGCCAGGGCTGCCTGAGCCCACAGCCCCTTCTCCCTACCAGTGGGCTCTGTGCCCCACTCCTGCTAAACCCTCGGGGTGCCTTGGGCTGGACTTGGGCAGGGACCTCTCGTCAGCGGGGGCTGGCAGATGCAAGGGAAAGCCTTCCAGTTCAGCTGGGTGTGGGGTCAACAGCGTGTCCAGCACTGCAACGACATCAGCCCTGCGTCTGTGGACTGCAGCCCAGATGGCCTGGCTCTTTCTATACATTCTGTGTCTGCCTGAGATATGTGCTCTGCAAGGAAACAGATTTGCTCAAGAATGCTCAGGGTCCTGGCATCCCCAGGGGGGAGATGTTCTAATGCAGCAGGAAGCGAGCAGGCTGGGCTGTGGCCGCACGCACCGTGATGAAGAAGCTGGGGCCCTGGCAGCTGGCTTTGTGGGATAGACACTGGCTCGCAGATGTGCGCTGGAGACAGCAGGGGCCTCGGTGTGGGAACAGGAGGTGTGTCAGAGGGTGGACGCTTCCTCCCTTTCTCATCCCAAAGCCAGGTTGCTTCTGGGCCGTCACACTGGGAGTGCTCAGCCGCCATATGCAATTGGGTCCCTGGCATGTTTTCTGTCTTTCCTGGGTTCATTTCTTCCTGGGAACAGGTTGCTGCTTTGTGGGGTGAGGGTGATGGTTGAAGAATCCTCTGTGGGATTTGCAAGAGCACGTAGGGGAGGTGAAAGCTGCTTTGCATGGTCCCCGGGGTGTGACTCCTCTGCCCCAGTAAGCATGGCAGATGCACTCACCTAAGCAACTTTGGGAAATGGAATTTTGATAAGAATCTGTAAGACTACAGGAAAAGGGAACCATGGCATCAACACTGCACTCGGCGCGGTTATTTCTCACGGGAGTGCGGGTTGCCGATCCTGAAGCTGCCGTGCGTGTGTGCAGGGACGAAACAGTAGCTGGGCTCCTTGATCTTGTGAGGGAGGTTTTGAATGAGCAAGGATGCAAGGCTGGAATCCACCACAGGCACTGGGGACGTCACTGTGAACACCCGTCAGCGTCCTGTATCTAGAGGTGGGCGGTTATGGAAAGAGATCTAGCTATGCATGGATACGTGGGCTGTACACAAACTTCCTAACCCCGTCTGCTGAGCGAGACTGAAGCAAGGGTGCCTCTGCGGCAAACACTCCAGAGCCCAGATCTCGGGTTCTGACTCCGTCCTCCAATCAAAGGGACCAGAGCTCCTTGGGGAGGGAGTAGACACACAAGATGGGAGCACTGTGTAGTGCCAGAAAGTAAAGATGGGCTCAAGGCCAGGCGTGGTTGCTCATGCCTGTAATCCCAGCACTTTGGGAGGTGGAGGCGGGCAGATTTCTTGAGGTCAGGAGTTCGAGACCAGCCTGGCCAACATGGCGAAAATTTTGTACTAAAAATACAAAAATTAGCCAGACGTGGTGGCGCGTGCCTGTAATCCCGGCTACCTGGGAGACTGAGGCTTGAGAATCACTTGAACCCAGGAGGTGGAGGTTGCAGTGAGCTGAGATCTCGCCACTTCACTCCAGCTTGGATGACAGAGCGAGATTCTGTGGAAAAAAAAAAAAAACCCAAACTGCCCCTCACCAAAAAAAAAAATAAATAAATAAACTCAAACTCAAACAACTCAAAGCAAAAGAACGGGGCATGTCACAGGGCCAACCTGAAGGAGCTCCCAGTGGCCAAGTCTGGAACAATCTGAGCAAGAAATAAATAATGAGGTATTGGGGTGTAACCCAAATTATTATAAAATAAACACCCGTGACTCCGCCGTGACGTAATAAATGATTCAGTCAGTCAGTGAATGGGGAGAAGAGACAGGCCCCCTGCACAGAAGAGCTCTGCTTTACGTAGTTAAGCCTCCTGCCCCGCCCAGCCTGGAGTGTGGGCTGCACTTCGTGACGCCTTTCCGGAGAGGACAGAATGGAAAGGAGAAGGAAAGAACTCAGCGGTGGAGAAACTGGCACGTGCTGCCCCTGCCAGGCGATCAAGGTCAACTCCACGGTGATAAGTGATGTTGACACGATGGGACTGCAATGGCGCTTCCGTTCCACGGTCTTGCTCCCCAACACCCATAGCCCTGGTGTAATCAAGAGAGAGACACCAGACACATCTCAGCCGGGAGACACTCCACAACAGACTTGACTGAAACACCTTCAAACTGCCAAGTTCATCAAAAAGAAGGAAAGTCTGAGACGCTGCTGCAGCTCAGAGGAAGCTAAGGAGACATGGTGACCGAAGGTGACATGGTGTCCTGGAGGCTCTCTGGGGACAGAAAAGGACATTGTGGAAAACTGGCGAGCTCAGAATAAAGCGTGAAGTGAATAGCACCAAGGCCGGTTCAGTTAATAACATCCCATTGTTGGTCTCTCAGCTGTAACAAACACACCATCGGAAAGTAAGATGTTAAAAATGGGGAAAACAGCGCAGGGTCCACTGGCACTCTCCCTACTGTCTGCAATTTTTCCGTAAATTGAAGCCCATTTTAAATTTTTCAATGCATTTTTTTTAAGTAGTCAGGTGTATTTGTGTGGCTTGATTTCTAGGCTTTCCCTCCTGTTTCATTGATCTGTGTGTATCGTTTCGCCATCATGTGGTCTGTGGCTTTATAGTGTCTTGCAATTGGGCAGCAGGAGTCCTCCTGGGTCTGGGGAGGTTGGAGCTGTTTCTGGGTGCCCTGAGCACGTGGTGCATGGAGACGCACAGCACGGAGCTTCTGTGTGCAGGCTCTGGGGCCAGAATGCCCCAAACACAGCTTCACCTCCACCATCTGCTAGCTATGTGATCTTGGCTAATTTTCTTAACATTTCTGTGCCTTGGTGGTTTGGCTGTCAAATGGGAAAACTGCTGTACCTAGAAGTGTGTGTAAGGGTTAAATGAGCTCATATGGGCCAGGCGCGGTGGCTCACGCCTGTAATCCCAGCACTTTGGGAGGCCAAAGTGGGCGGATCACCTGGGTTCGGGAGTTCAAGACCAGCCTGGCCAACATGGAGAAAACCCATGTCTACTAAAAATACAAAAATTAGCCGGGCGTGTTGGCGGAAACCTGTAATCCCAGATACTTGGGAGGCTGAGGCAGAAGAATCACTTGAACTTGGGAGACGGAGGTTGCTGTGAGCCGAGATCACGCCATTGCACTCCAGCCTGGGGTATAAGAGCAAGACTTCGTCTCAAAAAAAAAAAAAAAAAAAAATGAGCTCACATGTATGGAAATGCTGAAGACAGTACCTGTGCCTAGCAGAGCTCCATCCTCTCAGCCATGATTGGTTCCTGCGGCCAGTTGAAGGCTTGGACAATGAATGGCAGCCTCCAGCCCTGCTTTATCCAAGGCACTTATCAAAGGACCTGGCCACTGAGTGGAGAATTCAGGGGCGTTTGCCCACCAGGTATACGTGGAGGGCAGCTTCGTCCCTGCCCACGTGTGTGCGTGGTCTGGCATCAGTCATCTTGTTGGCTCCTGAAATTACTGAAGGTGGAAGCAGAGAAGAAACCACGGGCCATGGGGTCAGATGTGCCCAGGGCTAGACTCGAAGCTGTCTGAGCTCTGCGACTGCACTCTGAGATGGCGGAGAGGGTTGTTCCGTGTCGTGTGTGTGCCTCATGCCCTTGGAGGCTGGCTTGGGGATGCTGCAAAACATAAAAATCCCATGGAGACATCATGAGGTGCCTACCCCCTGGATAAAAATGAAAATATTTATCTATAGCAGGTGTTGGCAAGAAGACAAAGCCATGGGAAAACATATCCTCACTGGGAGGAGTGGACATGCACAAGGTCCGGTCTGACCTGGGAAAGCCGAGGCCGTGGCTGCCCATAAGGCAGGGCTTCCACTCCAGGAACACCCCCCTCCTGTGGAAACCCGAGCTCAGGTGCACCTGCAGGTAGGGATGGAGGCTCATAGGAGCTTTGCCAGAGCCCAAATGCCCATCCAGAGAAACAGGGTTGAAGCGTGGTAGATTCATGCAATGAAACACCGTGCAACAAAAAAACTCGAAACCCACAAAATCCCCAAGCACACACATACACCAATAAACTGAACCCAGGGAACAACACGGATCAACCTAGAAACGTAATATTGAGGGAGAAAAAAGGCCAGACATGAAAGAGTTCTTACTGTATGTTTCCATTTATATAACATTCAAACACAGACGAAACTACATTGTTAGGGCAGCATAATTAGATAGTAAAACTCAGAAGAAAAAGCAGGAAGCACTTACCATGAGAGTCAAGGTGGTGGTTATCTCCGGAAGGGGAGGAGGCTCCGCTCAGGCGGCGGGGAGCTCAGGACGTTCGAGACAGGGGCATCTGGGTGTGGGCTGTTGCCTATTTCTTGACCTGAGTGGTGGATACATGGATGCTTGCTTTATAACAATGTACATACTCTTTTGTATGTTGTATTTCACAATTAAAATAATTTTTAGGCTGGGTGTGGTGGCTCACGCCTATAATTCCAACACTTTGGGAGGCTGAGGTGAGTGGATCACCTGAGGTCAGGAGTTCGAGACCAGCCTGGCTAAGATGGCGAAACCCCGTCTCTACTAAAAATACAAAAATTAGCCGGGCATGGTGGCATGTGCCTGTAATCCCAGCTACCTGGGAGACTGAGGCAGAAGAATTTCTGGAACCAGGAGGCGGAGGCTGCAGTGAGCTGAGATTGTGCCACTGCACTCCAGCCTGGGTGACAGAGCAAGACTCCATCTCAAAAAAAAAAAAAAAAAATTTTTTTTTTTTAAATTAAATATATGGGAGACCTGAGGCAAGTTTGGCGCCCTTGAAAAAATATCCTAGAAAATAATAAAAGGAGATCTGTAGTGTAGCAGAAAGGGCACCCTCTTTGGAAGAAGAAAGAAGTGGGTTTGATCCCTGGCACTGCTCCTTACTCTAATGCATATAATGCCTTGGGCAAGACATGAAACCTTTCAGAATCTTATTAACCAACCCATAAAATAAGAAAAATAGAAAAGGAACCCAGAAGGGCAGCTGAAAAGATTGTCTCTTGCCCAGTGCCTGGCACGGATTAAACCTTAAGAAGTGGCATCTGTGATTGTTGGTGTTGACATTATGGCCGATGTCTCGGGCGGCTAGATCTAAAGATGGCACCATCAGTTCCCTCACCCCCGCACATTGATGCCACCTCCCTACTGAGAGGTAGATTTTATTGCTCCTCCCCTTGAATCTGAGTGCACTGACGAATAAAATGCAGCAGAAGCAAGGTCTAAGAACTTCTGAGGTCTTGCTGAAGATCAGACCGGAGGGCTTCCTGGGACATCAGCCACCCAGACTTGGTCCCTGTCTCCACAGCCAGGTTACAGAGGAGACATGGCTCCAACCTGCTGGAGGCTCACAGTCAGGTGCCTCTGGAAGGTTGGAGAAGGTGCATTGAGAAACAAACCAGGGTGTGTCTTGCTAATAGGAATAGGAAAGGCTCTGCCGAATGTGAATCCTTCAGCTGGACATGTTATTAACCCAATTAGTTTAACAAGTATTTACTGGGCACAAGCTCTGGGCAAGGGTCAACCCCTGTCCCTTGCAGAATTTGCCCCCTATGGAAGAATGCAGGTAAGCTCTGGAGTCGTGAGTTAAGGTTGGCTCTTAATCCAGGTCTATGAGGAAAGTGGGAGGAGGAGCTGCACTTCCCAGCACTGTCCTCAGAACCCCATCCATGAGAGGGGCAGAGGGACCAGGGCAGGGCAGTCTTGCTGCTTTTAAGTCACAGCAGGATACCTTGACATTTGTCAGCCTGTGAAGGAGTCAGGATGAACCCCATCCCACCAACCTGAGCCCACCACTCACACATGAAATCTGATTCCTTGCCATGTAAATTGGAATACTCTTTCCAGAAGGAAATTTGGCACACATTCCTAAACTTAGAGTGCTCACACCATATCCAGCAGCCCCACTGGTAGGGATTCACCCTGCTGACATCCTCCCACTCACATTCCAAGACGCCTGCATGGCCATGTTCACTGCAGCATTGTTTATAACAGAAAATCCCGCACTCTCTCTGAATACTCGGTCAGTCAGGACCTGCTTAAGTCATGTTTGGTTCCTCTCCAGAATGAAATCCTAAGCAACTGGAAAGAAAAAATGAGCTAATACTCTCAGGTCATGGGTAGAAACACTCCATTTCCTAAAGATGTCATCTGTCCTCACTTAATCTATTCATTCAATACAATTCCAATACAATCTCAAATACATTTGTGTTTGCTTTTAGTGACACTTGATCGGCCGACTCTACAAGGTGTATTATTGAGCAAGGAGAGGGCTGGAACATTAGCAAGGCAATTTTGAAGGGCAAGGTATGGTCACTTGTACCTTAAACTATCAAGTCTTTAAAAGCTAGATAAAAAAGTGTAGATTGGTGCAGAAGGATCAGATGGACAGAAGCCCAGGAGACCCAGTTGTACAGGGAGACTGGTGTGGCAGAGGACTGGGCTGTGGCAGGAAAGCACAAATGAAGAAATGGAGCCAAGATAATGGGTTATCAGTATAGAAAAGAAGTTACACTGGTTTCTTTTTTTTTCTTTTTTTGAGACAGAGTCTCGCTCTGTCGCCCGGGCTGGAGTGCAGTGGCGCGATCTCCACTCACTGCAAGCTCCGCTTCCCAGGTTCATGCCATTCTCCTGCCTCAGCCTCCTAAGTAGCTGGGAATACAGATGCCCACCACCACGCCCAGCTAATTTTTTTGTATTTTTAGTAGAGACGGAGTTTCACAGTGTTCACCAGGATGGTCTCGATCTCCTGACGTCATGATCCACCCGCCTCGGCCTCCCAAAGTGCTGGGATTACAGGCGTGAACCACCATGCCTGGCTACACTGAGTTTCTACACCACATTGCTCACAAAAGGTATATGCCAGGTGGATGAAAGGCCTAGGTGAGATAAGCACAATTTTAACACTTCTAGAAGAGAAGGAAGGTGTGGTGATTAATTCGAATGTGTCAACTTGACTGGGCCACAGGGTGCACAGATGTTTGACTAAACATTGATTCTGGGTGTGTCTGTGAGGGTGTTTCTGGAAGACATTGACTTTCGAATCAGTGGACTGAGCAAAGCTCACTCTCACCATTATGGGTGGGCACCATCCAATCCATTGAGGGCTTGAGTAGAATGACGAGGCCAAGGAAGAAGTAGTTACTTTCTCTGCCAGCCTGGGACATTGGTCTTCTCCAGCCCTTGGGCTGGGGCTGATACCATTGGTATTCCTGATTATCAGGACTTTGCACTCTGACCAGAATGACACCACCAGCTTTCTGGGGTCTCCAGCTTGCAGATGGTGGGACTTCTCTACCTCCACAATTGTATGAGTCAATTTCTTATAATCTCTCTCTGTGTGTCCATATATAGATATGGGTATTGATATAAATATGGAATATAGATAGGTATATTTCCTATGGGTTCTGTTTCTCTGGAGAACCCCAACTAATACAGAAGGAGATGACCTTTATGATTCCAGTGTAGGGAAAGATTTCTTAACAAGAAACAAAGAGAATGTACAGACAATGAAAAGTTTCATGAAGTCCTTTCTATTGAAATTTAAAACCTGTGGTTGTCAAGAAATACCATACACAAAAAGAAAAGGCAAGCCACAGAGCAGTAGAAGTTATTTTCAACATGTATGCAATAATGGATTAATATCCAAAATGCATAAATAATTTTAATAAATCAACAAGAAAAAGATCTCACCCTCTTAAAAAAGCAGAAGAATGGGCAAAAGATAGGAACAGAAAATTCACAGTGGAAGACATCAAAATGGGCAAAAAAGAGAGAAATCCCATGGAAAGGAGCTCGATCTTACTATGAGGTTGAACCTTATGAAATTATCACTTTCAGCCACTCAACACAGTTGAATGCTGGTGCTTTCATACGGTTCCATCCTAGAGCTCAGGGAAGTCTGAGCTAGAACACAGTGAGCCATGATCTCATACCCATCCGAGTGTCCTCACACCCGTCCGAGTGTCCTCATACCTGCCCGAGTGTCTTCACACCCATCCGAGTGTCCTCATACCCGTCTGAGTGTCCTCACACCCGTCCGAGTGTCCTCACACCCGTCCAAGTGTCCTCATACTCGTCCCAGTGTCCTCACACCCGTCTGAGTGTCCTCACACCCGTCCGAGTGTCCTCATAACCGTCCGAGTGTCTTCACACCCGTCCGAGTGTCCTCACACCCGTCCGAGTGTCCTCATACCCATCCCAGTGTCCTCATACCCATCTGAGTGTCCTCATACCCGTCCGAGTGTCCTCATACCCGTCCGAGTGTCCTCACACGCGTCCGAGTGTCCTCATACTCGTCCCAGTGTCCTCACACCCGTCCGAGTGTCCTCACACCCATCTGAGTGTCCTCACACGCGTCCAAGTGTCCTCATACTCGTCCCAGTGTCCTCACACCCATCCGAGTGTCCTCACACCCATCCGAGTGTCCTCATACTCATCCCAGTGTCCTCATACCCATCTGAGTGTCCTCACACCCGTCTGAGTGTCCTCACACCCATCCGAGTGTCCTCATACTCATCCCACTGTCCTCATACCCATCTGAGTGTCCTCACACCCATCCGAGTGTCCTCATACTCATCCCAGTGTCTTCACATCCGTCCGAGTGTCCTCACACCCATTCGAGTGTCCTCATACTCATCCCAGTGTCCTCATACCCATCTGAGTGTCCTCACACCCATCCAAGTGTCCTCACACCCATCCGAGTGTCCTCATACTCATCCCAGTGTCCTCATACCCATCTGAGTGTCCTCACACCCGTCTGAGTGTCCTCACACCCATCCGAGTGTCCTCATACTCATCCCACTGTCCTCATACCCATCTGAGTGTCCTCACACCCATCCGAATGTCCTCATACTCATCCCAGTGTCCTCATACTCATCCCAGTGTCCTCATACCCATCTGAGTGTCCTCATACCCATCTGAGTGTCCTCACACCCGTCTGAGTGTCCTCATATCCATCCGAGTGTCCTCATACCCATCTGAATGTCCTCACACCCGTACGAGTGTCCTCACACCCATCCGAGTGTCCTCATACTCATCCCAGTGTCCTCATACTCATCCCAGTGTCCTCATACCCATCTGAGTGTCCTCATATCCATCTGAATGTCCTCACACCCGTCCGAGTGTCCTCACACCCATCCGAGTGTCCTCATACTCATCCCAGTGTCCTCATACCCATCTGAGTGTCCTCATACCCATCTGAATGTCCTCACACCCGTCCGAGTGTCCTCATACCCATCCAAGTGTCAAAGGTTTAAGCCTGACAATACCATTTGCTGGTGAAGACTGGCACAGCAGGGACTTATAGATCCTGACAGAGGGGCTGATGGATGACAATGACTCACCAACTTGGGGAACAGTTTGGTGGCATCTTGTCAAGTTACAGACGCACATATCCAACTCTTACACATTGCTGGGGAATGCAAAATAGTGCAGCTGCTGTGGGAAGCTGGGGCTCCAACAATGCAACATAAAGTTAGCGATTCCACTCCTGGAATGAAAACTTACATTCACTTGGTAGGGTGTGGTGACTCACGCACATTGGGAGGCCGAGGCGGGTGGATCATAAGGTCAGGAGATCAAGACCATCCTGGCCAACATGGTGAAACTCCGTCTCTACTAAAAATACAAAAATTAGCCAGGTGTGGTAGTCTCAGCTACTCAGGAGGCTGAGGCAGGAGAATCGCTTGAACCTGGGAGGTGGAGGTTGCAGTGAGCCGAGATCACACCACTGCACTCCAGCCTGGGAGATGGAGTGAGACTCTGTCTAAAAAAAAAAAAAAGAAAAGAAAAGAAAACCTACATTCACTCAAAAACCTGTACACAAATGTCTGTAGCAACCTTATTTGTAGTAGCCAGAAAGTGGAAACAACCCAAGTCTTCATGAATGGATGAATGAATACATAACTTGAAAAGGTGCCAAGCAGAAGAAGCCAGTCACAGAAGACCACACAGCCCACGATCCCATTTATCCCTTATTCAAGACAGGGATCTGCAGAGACAGAGCTGTGGTCTCTCAGGAACGAGGGGCTGGGGGGTAGCGGGTGATGGCTAAAGGGCATAGAGTTTCCTCCAGAGATCACCAAAATGCTATAAAATTGGTGATGGTTGCACGTATCTGTGAAAACATCACAAACCATTGAACTGTACTTTTTTTTTTTTTTTTTTGAAACAGATTCTCACCCTGTTGCCCAGGCTGGAGTGCAGTGGCGCGATCTTGGCTCACTGCAAGCTCTGCCTCCCGGGTTCACGCCATTCTCCTGCCTCAGCCTCCCTAGTAGCTAGGACTACAGGCGCCCGCCACCAGGCTGGCTAATTTTTTGTATTTTTAGTAGAGACGGGGTTTCACACCGTGTTAGCCAGGATGGTCTCGATCTCCTGACCTCGTGATCCGCCTGTCTCTGCCTCCCAAAGTGCTGAGATTACAGGCGTGAGCCACCGCACCCAGTCGAATAGTACATTTTAAATAGGTAACTTGCATGGCCTATAAATTATATCTCAAGAAAGCTGTTAAAAAACAACAACAACTGAACAATAGCAACCAAAAGAAGTTCAGCTCCCCCTATTCCATCACTGACCATGGACATTGAGCCACTCCCATGTGCCCACCAGGAGCCAAGCCTCGGAAGGCAGCTGCAACAGAGCCTGACCACGGAAATCCAGAAACGACCCATGGCCAGGAATGAGAAAGAAGAAATGAACATGGCATCCCCCGTGGAATACCGTTAAGCAGTGAAATGCAAAGAGCTGGCACCGCACAGACCTGCATGCATACGCTTAGCACAGAGCTCGAGAAGTTTTAGAGCACCCCATAGGTTTGCACAGAGTTTAACAGCTACGGATAACTGCTGACAGATCCTGGCTTGCTGGGTCCCTCTTCCCCTTCCTAGGGTCCTCCTGACCTTCACGCCAGGCCTCTGGGCCCCTTGCCCACCTTGGGGCCAGCTCTGGCTTCTCCATAACCTCTTAACATCAGGCTTTGCCCAACCAGTGTGTGTATGTCTGGCAATTTCCCGCTCAGAAGCCGTGTGGAATTAAGGAGTCTGACTGGAGTTGGGGAAGTCTGAGAGCTGCCTGCCAGCTCTGAGGAGGAGAACAAATGTATGTGCTTTGCAGTGATGGCCACTTTTCCAACAAGAAAATCACAGCATTTCAGATTTTTTAACTCTGAGGGACTTTAAAAAGAGAGGCCATAGAAAGAAAGATACTAAGCTGTATGTGTCCCAGTAGTGATTGCTGTGTGTGCAGATCAACTCTGTTGTGTGCTCATGATCCTGTGAGGCAGGAAGCTAGACAGGGTGTGCTGGGCATGCCTGTTTCTGATTCACCATCTCTGGGGCCTTGTTTCTGGAAAGATTCGACAGCTGGGGGCTGGAACCACTTGAAGGCGCCTTTGCTCCCTGTGTGGTGTTGATACCAGCAGACGCCAAGGAGCTCAGCTGGGACTGTTGACCGCAGCTCCTGCACACGGCCTCTCCATGCAGCTTGGGCTTCCTCACAGCATGGCTGCCTCAGAGGAGCCAGACTTCTCATCTGGTGGTTCCAGGCTCCAAAAGAGAGTGGACCAGTAGACCCAGCAGAAACCACATGGCCCTGTGACCCAGTGACCAGATGCCACATGCATCACTCTTCCCCGATGCTATTGGCCCAAACAGTCACAAGTTCACCCAGATTCAGAGGACAAGGATGTAGACCCCACCTCTTGATGGAAGGGTGGTAAGGTCACACTGTAGACCAGTGTGTGGGAGGGAAGATAGTGTCACATTCATCTGTGGAAAATATAATTTTCCACGTCATGTTAACGCACACAGCCTCTTGGGTATTGAGCAATGAAATAAGAAATCGATTGATTGCCCTATCTATCTCTTTATCGGTCAATCCATCATCTATCTATTATCTATCATATATATCTCTATCTATCCATCAATCACCTATCTGTAGCTATCTGTAGCTATCTATCATCTATCTATCCATTCATCATCTATCTGTCATCTATGTATCTATCGTCCCTTTTTCTACCATCATCATCTTTTATTTATCTCTCTGGGGTGATTTGACATTTTTCATCTCATCCCTCTCCTCATTCCTTCTATCAAATGCTTTTAAAGGAGTAAGTTTCATGAACCTATTGTTAGATTTTACTAAAATCTTCACTAAAGGTTTACTAAACCTTCCAAGAAAACATTAGTATGACTTTTAAAATAAAGGATTTTGTGGTAGTTTCTGACTGAGTGAGGCTGCCAGTAATATTGATTACAATTGTCTGAACAATGGTGTTTTTCTGAGTTCCCATTCTGCAGCAGGATTCTGGACTCACCTGGGTTAGGATCCCCAGATGGGTTCAGGTGCCCCTCACACCTGCCCTTCTCTTTTCATCACCAAGTTTTGCACTGACATTTCCTCCCTCTATACCCTCCCTCCTCACCTCCAAAATGGCCCTGTGGAAGTTGTATTAGCTCCTGGAATGTGGTTAAGAAGCTATTTCCGGCTACTGTCCACAACTCTTCCTGGCAGGGCAGCTCTGAGCAGCCTTCACCCCAGGTGGGTCAGACCCAGACCTGATTGCACTGTGGCCCATATGCCCTCAGCAGACCCTAGAGTCAAATGCCTTACAGTGCAGAGGGGAAATCTCTGGGCAGGGAGCCCCAGCCCTGTGTCATAGCCTGGGCTCTGCTGGGCCTCAGTGCCCTTCCATGTTCACTGAAGGGTCTGGCCAGAGGATCACAGGGTCAGTCCCTTACCGTCCCATGACGGTGGTGCCTGGACTGTCTTCCCTGGCACCCCAGATACCCTTCTCCTCTGTCCACCCCCAGATTTTGGAGGGGTGATTGGGTTGCAGGACCCTTGCTCTTGGACTGAGTGTGGGGTGAGCACCAGCTTGCCTCACTTTTCATCAAGGAAGGAGCAAAGATGGAACAAGTACCAGTCTGTTTCCAAAATGAGGCATTTTCTTATATTTTGTGAGGCTGTTAAGGCCTTAGAGCCCCTCTGACCCCAAGGAGGTTCCCCTAGCCAGCCCAAAGACTATGGAGTGGGGTTAGCCTGTTTGAATGAAATTTGAATCAATAAATGTAAACACACACACTGCAAAATTCTTGTTTATGATTTTTAATCCCAAATATTTGATCTTTTGCTATTTTTCTTTTATGGCACCTGAAATCAAGATCACATTTAGAAACCAAAGCTCACTCTATTCAGCTGAGCTTGATATTTGAATCATTTACTATGAAGTAGTGTGTGTGTGTGTATGTGTGTAACAGTGACAAGACTGGAATTAGGCAGATGTTCATGTGTTGAAATGTGGGCGTAGCGGTGTTTCGTTCATGGCATTTGAGTTCTGTTCTTAGAACTCTGGCATCAAATGTTTATGTCGATCACCAGACTAAGTTTACTTTAATGCAAATGTTGAATTTCTGCCTGATTCTTACGTATATACACATGCCATAGACCATTTGAAGGCCTAACAAAAGACTGTGTGCTTAACAGAGAAAGAAAAAGAAATTATGTCTGAAACATTAATATGTAACGTTTGTAAAGTATGTTGGCAAAAAAGCAAAACAAAACAAAACAATCCGAAGCATATTTTTAATCCAGAGAAAATACACAAAGGGCAAAGATGATAGAGGAACAAAAGCATCACTTAGATAAATGTCACAGAGGAAACACAAATTAAAAGTGACTGAGACACGAACATTTCTAGATTAAAAGGTGACTAGTAGCAGGGAGCCATGCCTCCTGAAAGTGACATAGGAGAGTTCATCTTCTCTGTAGTAAAGACCTCGTTGAAAGTGGGAAGTTGCATTTTCTGAAAGAGAAAAATAAAGAACGGAAGTAGACTGGTAATAAAAGAAGGGATGCAAATGAATGCCCTAAAACCTTTTAACCTCTTGAAGCCAACGTGACCTACAGTCAAAATGATGGTCAGTGTGGTCATGGTTTATCACTCTACCCAGGTATCCACACATTTTTGTATTCATGCAACAAATTGTCATTAGCAGAAATGAGGCTCTCAAAATTATAGAATGCCACATTTAGCCCTCAAAAGTTTATGTGAGTCAGGGAGACAGACGAGGAGACCTGGTCAGTGAAATTGGCCTCAACACGGATTTCCTACAACTCATAAAGGGTCAGAAGCTGGACAGCCCTGTGTGTCCCAAATGATGCCAGTGTGGGTCGCATTTCCACAGGACCCAGGCAAAATAAACCAAACAAAGATAACACACCAAGGTTTTCATGAAGCTCCATTTATCCTGCCCTTTATTCTGAGATCACATTCTTCATATTGGCAGGAGACAAAGGGGTTATTAAATGGTTTTCAAACATTGGCAACTCCTAGGTTGCCTTTCCGTTTTTGAGGGTTGGGGGAGAATTTTACTGATAGACAAAAGTCCCAAACCTGGAGGCCTATGAGCTAATTCATCCCCCTCCCTGGTGCAGAGGTGAGCTGCACCAGGCCAGGAGAGGGCCAGGAACTCGGCCAAGACCCAGGTGGCCACCGAGGGCAGAGCTAGGGTGGCAGGTGCCCTCAGCATGCTCCTAGTTCCTCCTGCCTCCTCACTGCCTCCTTGGCGGGGAAGTCTCTGGCACTCCTATGAAGCGGCTGCTTTCGGATGGTTGTGCCTTGTTCCTCTGGGGCAATCAACGGAGTTGGCAGATGTAGGCTGCCCTGTGAAGCACCTGGGCAATGCCTCAGCAGAGCATCTGTGGCTCTCCTTAGGGACCTGGGTTTCCTGTTGGCTGCACTGCACTCAGTGCTGTGAGCAAACACTGCGGCCTCTGTGGGTAGACGGCGGCCAGCACACAGAGGGGCTGGCAGGCGATGGGTCAGGGTGGATGGAGGCGCCATCACTTACTCGAATTAGTTAGGAGAGCGGCCAGAGTGGATTTCGAAGTCTGAATTGAGTTGAGGTTGTAAGTACAGCTGTGCGACTTGGGGCGTGTGTTGATCGCTTGGAAACGGTGTGTGAAGGTCACTGGAAGTTGTCTTCTTGAGATCCTTAAAGGAGCAGGTAAACTGAATAGCTGGATTTGTTTTTTCCTTCTGGGTAAACAGTCAGGAGAGGTTTCTGAGAGTGTGTCAAACATTTTCTCAGGATTTTCCAAAGCTTGCTTGGCAGTGGTGCTGGTGACATGAATTTGTGGTGCCCACGAGGAAATGTTTCCTTAAGAAAAGGCTCCATGTTTGCAAAATTGGAATTAGTGTCCAAATTAGTGAGAGTCTGTGGTTTTGGGGCTCCCAGGAGGTTAGAAGTGCAGTAAAGTATCAGGGCTAAAAGCAAAAGCTTTAGGATCACAAATACATCCCCACCTTGGTGGGGAGGTCTCAGCAAAGCGCTCCAAATCTGTGTCCTCATCTGGGAAGTGAGTGTGAGACCCGTGGATGAGGTTGCTGTGAGCCTCGCGTGCTTAGCAGGCGCCGGTGCAGAACCAAACCCATGCTTGGCACCCGGCCCACGGCGGCTGCCAGTACCGCACTTGTTGCTGGGATTATCCTGCTTTACATGTTTCCAGCGTTACTGAGCAGGCGGGGACTCATTAGCTGCTGAGGAGCCTTCCGTTCATTCATGTCCCACATCTTCTGATGAGGATTTCAGGTCTCGGGGGAATTGTTTAGGACATCGTGTTACTGGGATCGTAGTCAAAACTTTTTGGCCGGGCTGGGCGCTCTCATTTTGTGGCACAGCCCAGGGAACGAGTGGAGACCCTCCCTCCGCATCCGGACATTCTGGGCCTCTGCAGCCAAATCCACACTCTCCCCACCCCAGGCATCTCTCCCCAGCCCACAGCAAGGCAGCCCTTCCTGCCCCTGCCAGCTCTGCCCTCATATGGGTGTCCTGCTGCCACCGTGACAAATGACCCCCTGTGTAATGACTCAAAACTTGGTTTGTGGCCCCTTCCCCTGTCCTCAAAGCGCACCCTCCAACCTCCACTTCTGTGGCCCATCACTTCCTAATTCAGACTCCTCCAATCCTCCTGTCTCTCTCCTACGGGGAGCACTGTGACTGCCCCGGGCCCACCTAGATGAACCGGGTTAATCTCCCATCTCAAAATCCTTCATCACAGCTGCGAGGTCCCCTCTGTCCTATAATGTCACATCCTCAGTTTCAGAGATTAGGTCATGGGCATATCCAGCCGACCACACCCACCCATGGTTGCCCCTTCCTCCAGGAAGTTCCCGGGATAGATAGTGTGGGACGATGGAATCACCACCCCTCCCACATCCCTGCACGTGCTGTGGGGGGAAGGCCTGGCCCTGTGCGGGCAGCCCCTCGGGAAACCCAGCCCCTCTTCCCATGGCGCTGGTTCATCTCCTGGGAAACACTCTCCGCTCAGGCTGCGGTGGGCTGTCGGGATGCCCTGAGGCTGGCTGTGTGTCCCTTCTCCCCGTTTCAGCAGCACCCCTCTCCATACTACCCACTCCCACCCCGCCGCAGCACCAGTGTATCAGGTATGACTGCCTGGACAAGCACCCTGCTCCACTAGACTTGTGCCCTGCAAGTGTGGATGGGGCTTGACTTCTGGTCGGATAGGTGCTGGATAGACAGACGTTGAGCTACTGGAAGTCAATGGGGTTCTCTGAGCCCTCCCTGTGACAGCAGGCCTGGGCCTTGGGGTGCCTGTGGTCAGGCAGCTGCTGGAAATTGAAGTCGCCCTATAGCAAGCCTACTTGGGACCCCCACTCTACTAGGTCACGGGACCAGGGAAGATGGGGGGCGAGCCATCTTCTCCCAGGCTGTGGAGAACTCAGGGGCGGATAGGGGCCCAGGTGACCCGACAGTCCCACCGCTGGCCCTGTGCCTGATCATGGGGTGCAGCAGAGCTGGGGTCCCACCCGCCTGCTGCTGAGTGGGGGCCAGGATACTTCCTCTGTCTCCTGTGCCAAGGGCCTTCCCCAGTGATGCTTTCTGTTCATTCAGTGGTGTGTGTTGAGCACCTACTGCGTGCAGGTCCTGGGCTAGGAGTCAGAGGGTCGCCTGTGAGTACCTACTGTGTGTGAGTCCTTACCTGAGTGTCAGAGGGGCGCCTGTGAGCACCTACTGTGTGTGAGTCCTTGCCTGGGTGTCAGAGGGGCGCCGGTGAGCACCTACTGTGT
>NW_026652285.1:106749834-106826792 GCF_009828535.3 Hylobates moloch
CCAAGTGTCAAAGGGGCGCCTGTGAGCATCTACTGTGTGCGACGGGTACCTGTGAGCACCTACTGTGTGTGAGTCCTGTGCTGGATGCTTCAGGGCACTGCTGAGTGACAAGGCACATGGGCAGAGAGACAGACACCCACCTCCAGCACCATGTAGAAAACCCCACGTGGGGTGCTCCCAGGGGCCCATGGGAACATGGAACAGGGAGAAGGTTCAGCCCAGAAAGGTGGTTGCCCAGGGAAACCATGGAGGTGCTGGAGAAAAAGGCCCAGGTACTTTGGGCAGATCCAGCTCTTCTCCCTCATCACAGACTTTCCTGTGTGCCCTTCTGTCAGGGCTGGAGTTACTAGGCTTGAGGTCTGTGGCAAGCCCCAGGCTTCTCTGGGCCTCAGTTTCCTCCCCGATCAATAGGCACAGTGCACCTGCCCTGCTTTTTCAGATGAGACGATGGTGGTGCTGGGGCCTTGCGTACTTGGCACTCTCTGGTTTCAGAGGAGCATTTTGAGTTTTCTCCACCCCCGGGCACCTACCTGGCCCTCTCTGTCTCCCGCCCGTTCCGTGGTGGTTCCCTGTGCAGCGGGCCTTCCTTGGTATCTAACCCACTAAAGGCAGGACATGTGAGGGCGTGGGTGCCCCTGACAGCTCCCACTTGGGCTGGGGTTGCCCTCAACCTCCACTCGTCAGCCATCGGAATCCATTCTGCTGTTTGCCTTGGCCTGGGTGCCTCCCTGCAGACTCAGTGCCCCAGCGGCCAATGTCAACCTGCTCTGCCTCAGGAATTCCAGACACAACCTGCCCCGAGGGGCCCCAAGGGGAAGGGAGGGATGGCTGCATTCTTGGAAATGCCAAGGAACTAGGAACCAGATATTCCCCCCTAGCATCCCACAGCCCTGGATTCAGGTCCTCTGGAAGCACCGTGTGGGGTGCCCAGCATGTGGCCCACAGTGGACCCTGTTCACAAATTTAATCCAGCTGGTCAGAGCCTGTCGGGTGCTGGGAGATGGAGGGAATGAGGCCGGCATAGGTCTTGGTCTCTTGGGGGAATCCAGTTCAGGAAGACGGGTTCAGAAACAAGGATTAAGTCACGTGACAGCTGTGGGTGAGGGAATTGGGGCTCTGTGGCAGGTCTGGATCTGGAGGGATAAGAGGGGGTGCAGGGCGGCCACAGTTGGGGGAGGCCCAGGCAGGAAGGGGGCTGGGCCATCCAAGGAAGGCTGAGACGTGGACTGATGACAGTGTGAGAGTTGCTGGAGAAGACAGGAGGAAGAGCTCTTAGTTCCCATCTCCAAGACCCTCCTGTGGCCACCACCTCACACACTGCGCTCCACCCTGCACCCACGGTGAATTCCAGCTCTCTCTGGCCTGAACCGGCATCTCTCAAGAACGTGACTGCCTGCTTCTATCTTGGCCACCAGGAGGTGAATCCGTGGATTTCTAGTTTCTCTAGTGGCTGTGTTTCACAGAGAAGGGCACTGCTCTGGATTTAGAGCCAACCTTATATTGTACAGAAAGGTACATGCAGTTTGAGGAGGACCCCAAGCCTCTTTTCCTCTCGCCTGCCATAGTAGCAGAAGTCTCACCTATAGTGCTACCCCCTCTGTCTCTGGCTCCTGTGAGCTCATGACCTTGATGCTCCTGAAGAGGAAGGGTTCTGAAAAGCCCCTGCGACCCTGCCTGGCCCCTCCCTGGCAGGTGCCTGATGTCTGCTTCATCCCTGAGGAACAGGATTGCAGCTCCTGGGATGGACAAGTGTTCCTGTGCCTTCTGGGCTTATGTCTTGAACATCATTCTCTTCCAGACTCAGGATTTCCCTGCATTTTGAGGAACCCATACCTTTGCCACCAACGCCTCCACTGTTCTCAAGGTGAGCCTGGCCTCAGTATTTCATAGGTCGCATTGAAATTGTCACTCCTTGATGGATGATGGGCTCCCTGAGAGCAGAGATCATGTCCTTCTCATGTTTGTCCTGCCTGGCCCCAGCTCTGCTAGGTGCAGAGCCGGAGCTAACCATGGGTGTGTTATACGAGGAGATGATGAGATCATGGACACGCTGAAGGGTTCTAGCTTACAGACTGGCTTGGCTCCTGGAGGCTTAGAGACTGGCACTGTTGATCCAAAGATGTGACTCTTGGCTTCTGCCCCCTAGAAGCCGGTAGAATCCCTTCCCACAGACGTATCAACAATGACAGACGCTTCCATGGGATACATACGACATTGTCATCAGATATGGGATTTTAAAAAACTATGACATCTATAAGAAATTAAAATGTAAGATTGAGAATTTTAGTGAAAATTCCAGAAACTATTTTAAAAACAGAAAATTTGGAAATGAAAAAATAGGACTACACCTTTATGGATGCATTTAGCAGTAGACAGCAGACTGGAGAATTAAATAACTGGAAGATAGGTCTAAAAAATATTCAGTTTCCATGGATAGGCAAAGGATAGAAAATGTAGAAAAGAACATAAGAGTTATATAGGCTATGGTGATATAGATCAATACATGAAATTGGAGTCCCAGAATATGAGAAGACACAGAATAAGGCAGAAGCAGTATTTGAAGAGAAATTTCCCAAATTGAAGAAAGACAAGAAGCCACAGATCCAAGAAGTGATATATCCCAAAGTAGAATAAATCCAAAGGAAACTACATGTTGTAAAATTGTAGTAAGTATACTGAAAACCAAAGACAAAATTTATTATCAACCAAAGAAAAAGACATATTGGTATTTTTTAAAAAATGTTAACATTAGATGGATTGCTAATTTTCTCCACAGAAATGATGGAAGCCAGACACAATGGAATGATAACTTCAAAGGACTGAAAGAAAAAGCAGCCCGTCTGGAATTCTATATTCAGTGAAAATATCCTTTAATAATTAAGAGGAAACAAGGACATTTTCAGACCATCAAAACCTGATAGAACCAGCTGATTGGCACAAAAAGAAATACTAAAAAGAGCTCTTCAGACAGAAGGAAAATTAACCCAGATAGCAGAACAGAAGTGCAAGAAGGAATGAAGAGCAATGAAAAAGGTGAATATGCGGTTAGAACTCAATGGATAAAACAGTACTAATATCTTGTGATACTTAAAATGTGTAGAGAATAAACTATATCCATGAAAGCACGTGAGTTGAGAGGAAATGATAAACGAAGCCTTGTAAGGTCCTTTCTTTGTCCAAGAAGTGGTAAAAGCGCTAATACAGACCAGACTTTAAAATGTCAAGAGTGCATGCTACCATCTCTAGGGTAACCACTAAAAGAGTAGAAAACAATGTCTAATTAATTTGATTAGATAGAGCAAAAATGAAACAATAAAAAACAAAGAGAAGGCAAGAAAGAAAACAAAAAGAAAAACAGGGCAGATGAAGCATATGGGAAGAGTAATATGGTTGATTTAAAGCTCTACATATAATAATTACAGACGCTGGATGCGGCGGCTCACGCCTGTGATCCCAACCCTTTGGGAGGCCGAGGCGGGCAGATCACGAGGTCAGGAATTCCAGACCAGCCTGCCCAACATGGCGAAACCCCATCTCTACTAAAAATACAAAAAATCAGCCGGGCATGATGGCAGGTGCCTGTAATCCCAGCTACTCGGGAAGCTGAGGCAGAAGAATCGCTTGAATCCGGGAGGCGGAGGTTGCAGTGAGCTAAGATTGCACCATTGCACTCCAGCTTGGACGACAAGAGCAAATTCCATCTCAATAATAATAATAATAATAATAATAATAACAATAACAGAATATTAGCCAAGGTCTGGTCAGGGAAACAGAAACCACAAGAGTTAGTTCAAACAAAGGGAATTTATTAGAGGGAATCTATCACACAGTTGTTGAAGAACAAAAAAGAAGCAATGAGATAACATTGATGATAACAAGATGGTAACCGCAGGAAGATTTTACTGCTCTTAGGTCCGGAGGAACCAAAGGGAGGAGATGGGAAGGGTGCTGCGGCCTGGCTACTGCTGATACTTCCAAGGGCATAGGATAGGGGTGCAAGAGGATGTCCACAGCAAGAACCAACTGTTGCTGCCACAGGAGCAACGCTGAAAGGGACAGGAAAAAACAGAAAGCCCCCTCACCCCAAGTCCCGTGTCTCGCTCTAGGCCGTTCTATCAATGAATCCCGACAAAAGACCAGCTAGCAAGGAAGAATGAGAACCGTAATTTGTAGAGTCCCAGTCTTAGCATCACTGAAAAAAGTGTAAAATAATGGATTAGAATCAGAAAGAATGGATGAATATTAGCTATATACAATAAATGTATATGAAAAATACTCCAAATATAAGCCAAAATTTCTCTCACTGCATAACCTATTCTATATTACTAAAAATATTTATATGTAAATATAAGGATTTAGAAAGGTTGAAAGCAAAGTCATGGCAAACATACCCCAGACAAATAGTAACTATAAGAAAGCTACTATAGTTGTGGTGATATCAAAGTAAAGAAGCATTGCTAGCCGGGCATAGTGGCTCACATCTACAATCTCAGCACTTTGGGAGGCTGAGGCAGAAGGAGGATTGCTTGAGGCCAGGAGTTCAATACCAGCCTGGGCAACATAGTGAGACTTTGTCTCTACAAAAAACATAAAAAGTTAGCCAGCTGTGGTGGTGTGTGACTCCAGTTCCAGTTACTCAGGAGGCTGAGTGGGGAAGATGTCTTGAACCCATGAGCTATGATCATGCCACTGCCCTCTAACCTAGGTGACAGAGAAAAACCCTATCTGAAGAAGAAGAAGAAGGAGGAGGAGGAGGAGGAAAGAAAAAGGAGGAGGAGGAGGGGGAAGGGAGAAGGGGGAAGGGGAGGAGGAGGGGGAGAAGGAGTGGGAGGGGAAGGGGGAAGAGAAGGAGGAAAGAAGGAAGAAGGACGGAGAAGAAGGAGGATGAGGAAGATCGCCAGAGATTAAGAGGGGTTGTAATGATAAAAGGATCAAGTCCTGCTAGGAAGATATAATTCTAAACTTACATGTACCTATTATTGAGAGATTTGAATACACCCTGTCAGTAATTGGATTGTTCTAATCAAACAAAAAATCAGTAAGAAAATAAACGCTTTGAAAAATGCTGTTAATAAATATGACTTTCTTGACATATAGAGAACTACATCCAACAACTGCAAAATACACATCCTTTTTCAGGTGTACTAAACCACTTTCCAAAATTGATACTAAGCCAGTCCATAAGTCATCTTTCAACAGAGTTCTGATAGTTGAAGTAATACAGAATATCTTCCCTTAACCACAGTGGAATTAAGCTAGAAATCAATAATAAAAATATAACTAGAGAATCTCTAAGTATTTGGAAATTCACCAAAATGCTTTCAAAAGTGGATAAAGGAAGAAATAGAAATGGAGATTTAAAAATATTTTGAATTGAAAACAAATGGTAATATGACATATTTACAATTTTGGATACAGCTGAAGCTATACCTAGAGGAAAGTTTATAGTCAAACAAATGTACATTTTGGAAAAGAAGAAAACTTGAAAATAATGATTTAAGCATCTATCTCAAGAATCTAGAACAGTATCTTCAGTCAAATCCCAAAAATGAAGGAAGGAAAAAAAAGACAATAGCAGAAATCAATGAAGTAAAAAGAACAAATATATTATAGCATGGATCAACAAAGTTAAATGTTGATTCTTTGAAAAGACTATTAAAATTGATAAACCTCCAATGAGAGAGAGAAGCACAGATTCCCAATATCAGGAAGAAAAAATGGGACATCACTACAGATCCTACAGATATTAGAGGCTAATAAAGGAATATTTTGAAAAATTTTATGCCAATACATTTAAAAATTTAGATGAATGGAAAAATTCTTAAAAACAATACAACCTACCAAAAGAGATGTAAGAAATTAAGTAAAATTTAATTTAACTAGTAAAGAAATTGAATCCTTAATTTAAAATATTCCCACAAAAGATCTTCAGGCCTGATGGCTTCACTAGTCAATCCTTCCAAATATTCATGGAAGACTATCGCTTGTCTTTCACACATTCTTTCAGAGAATAGGAAAAGATGGAATGTTCTCAACTCCATTTGTGGAGACAACATATCCTTGACATCAAATCTGATAAGGATGTTACGCAAAAGAAAAAGTATAAACCAATCTCTCTCGTGAACATAAATGTGAAAATTCTAATCAAATATTAACAAATTTAATCTGGTGAAATAATAAAGGGCTAATACATCATAACCAAGAAAAGTATTGCACAAGGATATTTTAGCATTCAATAAATCAAGCAATGAAAATCACTACAGTAACCGTATAAAGGAGAAAAAACAAGTTATTATCTATGGATAATCCAGAAATACAGGAAACTCCTTAATCTGAAAAGAGAATTTTCAAATCAACCAACCAAGGAAACGAAAAATATCTGTAGCAAATATTTTACTCAATAGTGAAATATTGAAATTTTCCTCTGAGATTGGGACTGGAACCAAGCTGTCTGCTACCACCCTATCTTTGCAACCTGTACTGGAGATTTCAGAGGAAATCAAATGGAAGGTGTGAAGATGAGGAAGGAAGGAATAAAAGTATTGTTCACAAACCGTATGATTATTTGCATAGAAAATCCAAAAGAATATATAAACTATTAGAATTAATAAGTGCATTCAGCAAAGTCACTGAATATAATGTCAAGACAAAAAAAAATTGTGTTTCTCTATATCCTTAACTGACATTTAATAAATTTTAAAGATGTCATTTATAATGGTATTAAAATACATAAAGTTTTCCAAAAATAAAGGCATTAAAAGATATGGAAGACACCTTCATAGTAAACTACAAAACCTTGTTTGGAAAAATGGAAGAAGACCCAAACAAATGGAAAGATGTTTCATATTCATGAATGGAAGACTCACTTATGTAAAGATGCTCATTCATCACCAAGTGTATCTACTTTCATTGGAATTGAAATCAAAACCCAGCATACATTTTGTGGAAATTTCTATGCTGATTCTAAAATTTATACGGAAATGTGAAAGGCCAAGAGTAGTAGCCTAGACAATCTTAAAGAAGAAACAAAATATTAAGAGTTACTTTACTACATACTAAAATGTGTTATAGAATTCCAGTAAGATAGTGTGATATTTCCTCAAGAATAGACACCTGGACCAATGGAACACATTTAAGAACAGAAACAGACCCGTCTATATGCTCCCTTGATTTATGATCAGCTGGTTCTGAAGAGCAACGGAAAAAAAGATTTTTTTAAAAAATATGGTGTTCAGCCGGGAGCGGTGGCTCAGGCCTGTAATCCCAGCATTTTGGGAGGCCGAGGTGGGCGGATCACAAGGTCAGGAGATCGAGACCATCCTGGCTAACACGGTGAAACCCCGTCTCTAATAAAAATACAAAAAAATTAGCCGGGCGTGGTGGCGGGCGCCTGTAGTCCCAGCTACTCGGGAGGCTGAGGCAGGAGAGTGGCGTGAACCTGGGAGGCAGAGCTTGCAGTGAGCCGAGATCGTGCCACTGCACTCTAGCCTGGGCGACAGACCGAGACCTTGTCTCAATAAATAAATAAATAAATAAATAAATAAATAAATAAATAAATAAAAGATGGTGTTCAATCATTTGGGTCATATGGGGAGAAAAAGATAAAAAGAAAAGCAACTTACAGTTCTAGGTGGTTTGTAGAGGCGAGTGTGAAACATAAAGCAATATACTTTCTAGAAGATAACATATCCACTTTCAGGACTATAGGGATAGGTTGAGTGTTCTTTTTTTAAAAATAAATATATAACTATATTTATTTTGAATATTAAATAGTTTTTAAATGACAAGCAATTTATTGAATCACACTATGCATCAATATACAGTAAAAATCTTACAATTTAAAAATGTACACAATTTAAACTGAAAGTTCTTTGACTGTTACATTGCTGTGAACCTCTTTTGCCTGTGTTAAAGGACAGCAGGGAGCCCTGGTGGGTGGGACGGCCCCCCACGTCCTCCTCTGCAGACGGAATCTGACGGTGGACCCATACACCAGTCCCCTGATCAAGATCCCGCTCGGCCCACGTAGGCCTGAGCTCTTAACCAGCAAGCGTCCGTGCCGGTCAAACTGATCTTCACAGGCTGTTGGTAATTCAACACTGTCAATGCATCTTTAAGAATTTCTTGGCCGGATGCGGTGGCTCATGCCTCTAATCCCAACACTTTGGAAGGCCGAGGCGGGCGTTTCACGAGGTCAGGAGATCGAGACCATCCTGGCTAACACGGTGAAACCCTGTCTCTACTAAAAATACGGAAGGATTAGCCGGGCGTGGTGGCGGGCGCCTATAGTCCCAGCTGCTGGGGAGGCTGAGGCAGGAGAATGGCGTTAACCCGGGATGGGGAGCTTGCAGTGAGCCGAGATCGCGTCACTGCACTCCAGCCTGGACGACAGGGCGAGACTCCGTCTCAACAACAACAACAACAACAGCAACAAAAAGAATTTCTTTATAGACGAAAGAGAATGTTCTTTGTTAATAAAGACTTGAGCCAACCCCATTGCTACTTAGGAATATTGTTTTGGAGATTTCCATCGGAAGTCACTGCGTACACCCATTCTTTTTTTAAGCTACTTCTCATAATGCTCATGTTTGGAAACTCCTGTTAACAGAAGCCCAACCTTTGGCGTCTAACCCTTAGTTCACTTCTGAATTTTCAGATGACGGGCCGAGTTGAGGAAGAGCAGGTGCTGCCTTCCTTCCACCGGGGCCCTGGGGACAGACATGCAGTAGGTCCTTAGCTGTACAAACACCCTATGGGGAACAGGAAAAAAAGGAGGGGTTCAGAAAGGCCTTTTACAGCAGCAAGACATACCAAGACTTTTCTTAGATAAACCCATTTCTATAGAAACGATCGGACCTGTACATTTAAAAATAGAATGAACGCTGTTTGCAATTAAGCTTGGTCAAGCTTTCTGCACCCTTATGATTAATGGCTTCTCATCCAGACACAAGTCTCAGAAGGATTTGGGGAGGACTTTTTCTGTGTTGCCCTTTCTGGCTTATTGACAGGGTCACTTGAAAAGACAAATTTGCATCTAGCTAGGAAGGAAATGAAAGCTAGATTATTTTTGTCATAGGATTTAAAATGTACAAACTCCACCAAAATAGTACTAATTCAGATTGATTCTGGGTTGCCACTCATAGGCCAGAAAATATTCTAACCTTCCCCCACATTATCTAGAGAATGCCACTGATTTATTTCATTGTACAACTTATTAGAACAAGTACATTTTGAAAACCCACCACTGATAGCCAACTTATTAGTTAAAAAATAACAAAATGAACAACAAAAACCTCAACTGAACACGGCACATGCTGACATTTCAAAAATGGGCTGCAATTTTTATTCTACTTAAATTTCCTGTGTATTGCTTGGATTTCAAAAAAACATGTTGACCCACGTGTTGATTATAAATATAAAATCTCCCCCCTCCATGCAACACCACACTAAGACCCACTACCCCCCACCCCCAACTCAATGTATAAAATGCTTTTTTGGCAACTAATTACGAGTGACTCAAAATAAATAAAAATGGGAATTATGTTGTTAAAGTCGTCTTCTTCTTCTTTTTTTTTTTTTTGAGACAGGGTCTGGCTGTGTTACCCAGGCTAGAGTACAGTGGCGTGGTCTTGGCTCACTGCAACATCCACCTTCTGGGCTCAAGCCATCCTCCCACCTCAGCCTCTCAAGTAGCTGGGACTATAGGTGCACGCCACTGTGTGCCCAGCTAGTTGTTTTTTGTTGTTGTTGTTGTTTGTATTTTTAGTAGAGATGGGGTATCTCCATATTGCCCAGGCTGGTCTTGAACTCCTGGGCTCAAAGTGAACCGCCCACCTTGGTCTCCCAATGTGCTGGGATTGCAGGTGTGAGCCACAGCGCCCGGCCAAAATCTCAATGCTAGTGGAAAATGGACGGCCCAAAAAGGTCAATAAATGTACTCGAGGCTGACACTGTGTAAGAAGATGACAGATTCCATGATCTGCGTGACTTTGGTCATTAAATCTGAACTCTTTAAACCTACAATTGAAAAAAGTAGTATAATCACATGTCATTTCTCCTCAGCCAAGACTAATCTTAGATGTAAAAGCTGAGAAAACTCAGTCAGTCCCCACAGCAAGAATTCAGAGTCATGGCAATTTTGGCAAAGTCGTCTTCTAATGCCCTGTTAATTTTTTTTTTAAATCCACACATCCCGAGAGCTGGTGCTCCCCACACAGCCCAGGTGGGCACCACGTCCACCCCATGACTAGACAGGAGGGGATTCTCTCCATCCTGAACTTCTTGCTTTGGAAAGTTATTGCTTAGTATAATAAATGAGCGGAGCGGAGCGGAACTGGCAGTGAAGGTTGTCATTTGCTGTGCACACTCTGGCAACCTCCATCTGCATTTTGCACTAGGACTCAACTTCCTTCTGTGCACCCCAGGCGGTGAGGCAGCTTCTGACTTGGGCCAGAGCTCAGATGTGGGTGGCATCATCTCATCTCACCTGAGAATGCAGGAATGACTTCCGAGGGGCCGGGGCCCTGCTTCCTGTGTGGGCGGTCCTGGGCTGCGGGAGCCCGTCGAGGAAGTGGGGGTGGGAGTTGGGATGCTGCTGCACACTGACACTGCCTTAGGAAGGCCTCCCTGGTGACTGGAAGCTGGCTGCATGCCAGGAGAAGCACGTGGGATCTCGGAGGGCAGGGCTGGGCTTCAGAGGGTCTGTGAGACACGGGGAGCCCATGGGACATGCTGGGCATGTGTGCACTTATGCACTTGGCGTTATTCTGGGGAAAGGGTCCAAGGCCTTCATCGTTGGGTCCAGAGCTCTAGTTCTAGCACACTCTCCACTTTACAGCTGAGCTGAGATGCGGATTCTCCCAGTCAAACCAGTGCAAGCAGGGAAGGGGTCCCTGCAGGCAGGGTGGGAGGTGGGGTCGGCAAGGGCTGGGTCAAGGCTTCAGAACTTTTCTCCTGGTTTCCAGCAACTCGTTGGAATACAGTCATCTGCTCCAAGAGGTCGTCTCCAGCAAAAGTCTCATAGCGGCTCCCGGTTTCCTGGACAGACTCGCAATATGGGAAGTCTGTTGTTTCTCATTTTCTGGATTTCTTTTTCTAGTATTACCTCAAGGACGTTTCTAAAACCCGTGTCGCAGGCACAGCAGGGTGAGGCTCAAAGCCCTGACCCTTGACGAGGAGGGCCAAATGGCCTCACGGGCACTGCCCGGCCGGGAGACAAGGCAAGGAATTACCCTGCTGGTCTCTCTTTGAGCTGGGTCTGGTTCGGGAGTATGAATTTATAGCCGGCTGCCTGGTCTTTTTTTTTTTTTTTTTTTATACATATATAAGGATATTTACTGTGGTATTGCTTACACTGGCAAAAAAGTGCAAACATCCTAATAGCTAGCAGTATGAGGAAGATTAATAAAGTATAGTTTGTGGTTTTTTTTTTTGCTGTCTATTCTTTTTTTTTTTATATATACTTTAGGTTTTAGGGTACATGTGCACAATGTGCAGGTTTGTTACATATGTATCCATGTGCCATGTTGTTTTGCTGCACCCATTAACTCGTCATTTAGCATTAGGTATATCTCCTAATGCTGTCCTTCCCCCCTCCCCCCACCCCACAACAGTCCCCGGAGTGTGATGTTCCCCTTCCTGTGTCCATGAGTTCTCATTGTTCAATTCCCACCTATGAGTGAGAACATGCGGTGTTTGGTTTTTTGTCCTTGCGATAGTTTACTGAGAATGATGTTTTCCAGCTTCATCCATGTCCCTACAAGGGACGTCTTAAGTGCAATTTCTGAAAACAGGCAGAGTGACCAAGCCTTTTCTGGCCGGTGGTGGCCCAAGGTCAAGTCATCAGCACGTGGGGTCTGCTCCCAGACTTCCATCCATTTCCAGGCTGAGTTGGATTGTGCAGGTCAAACGCGCGGCGAGGCAGCTGGGCCGTCTGCTTTCCTGGCCTCCTCCACCAGCTCCACTAACAAGGGAACCAGCATCTGCTCCACCAATAAACCATCCTGAGCTCAGTGGCTGCAAACATGAGCAGTTCTTTAACCCAGGCCTCTGCTGGGCTGGGGAAGGGGAGGGATATGGCTGGCTCCTTGGCGTATCTAGTCCACCATGGGCCCCTCCTAGGCAGCTGGGACATGGACGTTGGCAGGGATGCCCAGCAGTGAGTCTGCAGGCTGCTGCTGCGTGCCCGAGGCCCCAGGCTGGAGGGTGTGTGCCTCACCAGCTTTCGAGCCCTGTGGCTGATGGCTCCCAAGTGCCAGCAGAGGGATCTCGTCCTCTAGGGCCTGCTCCTAGTGGGGATAAAGCCAGGCCAGCCGACCATGCCTACCCCACCAGGGCATTTGGGTTGTGTGGCCTGGAGGATGAGGGTGTGTGGCAAAAACTCTGCCTCTCACTCATCTGGCTAATTCTTCCCAAAATAGGACTTTGGATGATTCCAGTCCCTGCTCAGTGCCTCCCAGGGCTTCCCAGGGTCTGTGGAATTGGGGGGTCTGAGCCCCCCAGGCTGTGCCCTGCATTACTCTTTCTGCCTGCCCCTCACCTGTGTACTCCTGGGGGTCCAGGGTGGGGGCTGCTGCTACACTCAAAGCCCACCTCCTGCTGTCTCCTCAGCCTGCACAGCCCATCCCGCCCACCTTTTCCTGGTGACAGCCTCCTCCCGGTGACAGCCTCCTCCCTCCCAAGGAGGCTTCTGAGGCTCCCTGCTCCTAGCACATGGGGATGCTCCTGTGGTGACCTTCTCGTCTTTCTCCTCCTGGGGGCAGGGGCACCAGCCAGGGCCACTTTGCATATCTGGGAAGGGTGAAATGGTTGAGCGAGAAGGCATCACCGTTGGAGGGCGGTTTGAGTAACTAGGAGGACTCCAGTGAGCTTTAAGGGCCTTGGACAACTTAGCTGGCCAGGCAAGAGCAGAGGGGCTGGGGTGTGGGGGATCAGAAGGAAAGGCCTGAGCAAAGCCACAGAGACAAGCGGGCATAGAATGAGTGCCAGGAGCCAAGGATGGTTCTCGATTTTTCTTTCTTTCTGAGACGGGGTCATACCATGTTGCCCAGGCTGGACTCAAACTTCTAGGCTCAAGCAATCCTCTCACCTCAGCCTCCAGAGCATGCGCCATGGTGCCTGGCCAAGGGTGGTTCTGCTGGGCTGGGGAAGGGGAAGGGTGGCTGGGAGGCTGGTCAGCCAGTCCAGCACAGCCAGGCACATGGATCCTGAGGGCGATCGAAAGCCCCCAAGTGTTCTTGCAGGCCTGGGACTGGGCCTCCGGCTTCAGCAGGTAAAGAGGCACTCATTGACTCTATGGTTGTGCAGATGCCTGAGTTTTTGGCAGGGACTCCAGAAAAATTGCTCTGGTGCTGGTGGAGAAGGAGCCAAGCCTGGAGCTGGGGAGACAGGCAGTGTCGGGAGCCACTGCTAGGATCCGGGGGCAAGGACTAATGTGGATGCAAGAAGGGGATGGGATGGGGGTCATCCATGGGTTTGGGGTGGTGTGGACAAAGGGTGGTGGAGGTGAGAAAGACCCTGGGCTCTGGCTTGGGCATGGTGAGAACAGAGGGTCCGCCCACAGAGAGAGGCCCTGGGAGGATCCACACACAGATATGGTGCTCAGCAGAGGGGGCGAGATGGAGGCAGGGACAAAACCCTCAGCCTGTGCATGTCACCCAGATACCACTCAGGGCATGTCCGTGATGGGAGAGGACCACCGCAGACCAGGCCATGAGGAGAGGCAGTGACAAACCATCCAGAGAAGAAGGCTTTGCAGGGAGATTAGGACTCCACAGAGAGGGAAGGGGCTCTCTGAGATGGGGGTGGCAGTTCCCAGGAGCAGGGAGCGGCTGCCTCCTCCCCAGGGCACCAGAAACGTGGGGCCGGCAAGCGCCTATCTGCCTGTGTTAATCGCGTTTCTTATCTTCTGTATTTTGTGATGCTTTCACATCCTGGGGCCTTGCTAATCCTGGAGAGACTGCTCCTCCCAGGGCTGGCTAATTCCTAGAGCCAGCAAGCAACGTGACTACCAACACGCCTTTCACGTACATTCCAACCACTCCACAGCCTGTGTCCCCAACCGCCTCCTTCATCTGACTCTCACACCCCAAACCGATATTTTCACTGCCCTAAATCACCCTAGGGCCAGGTGCCAGGCAGCTAGAGACCATCCCTGTAGACCAGAGCCTGCCAAAATTATTCAAACTGCCCAGTTCTATGCTCACTGTGACTTGTCTGCACTCTGGGGCACGCTCTGCCCTCACTCCTGCTGCCTCCTGACTGACCCTGGTGCCTCCCCAGGTGGCCCTGCATGGCGTGGTGTGCCCCCCTTTTCTTGGGAGCTGTAAGAAACTCTTCTTTCAATGACATTAGCCTCTCTGTATCATCACCTGGTTACCTCCATAAATTAAACCCCTCCATAAATTAAAGCCAGGTACCATCATGAAATAGTGCCCAACGCACTCCCTCCTGGGGGCTTAAGCATCTGCCTCTTCCTAACGTGGTTCTCACGGAAGCACAGCCCAGAACCCTCCAGCCGGGCGAGCACTTTAACAAACACAACCACACAGATGACATCCCCCAGAGAACACACCGCTGGCCCCAGCCTGTCCTCCCACACCCTGCTGGGGACCTGCTGGGAGCCCAGACACTTACTGACTCTTTCCTGTTTTTTTTTTTTTCCTTAGTCTTTTGGCCCCAGGATAATGAAGAAATCTATTGACAGTAGCAATATTCAGTCTGGTGCCTTCTGGAACAAATTAGCCACAGGAGAATATCTGAGTGGTTTTTTCTGTTTGGAAAACAGCGCCACCCATGTGGGAGCGAGTCCTTGGAGGGGCATTTCTGATGTTCGGGGCCCCGGATCCACCGCACGAGGCCCTCCTTAGCAGATCCCACTCCCTGCAGCCAGAGGCGGTGGCAGCCTTGGCTTAACAAGCCCCGTGCTGTAGTTGGCCACAGAGCCGGTGGTGACCCTGAGGTCGCGGGTGCCCAGCCTGAGAGAGCCGGCTTTCGGGTCCCTTTAATTGTGTCCCTTCGAACACTCCAGTTCTGAAAGCAAGTTATTTATATCTGCTCCTCAAGGCGGGCCTAGCAAGAGGCTGAGCTGGCGGCCAGCCTCAGCCTCTCTCTGCGGCTGGCGGTTCGAGCAGAGTTGGGTTCTGAGAACAAAACAAAAGTTTCTTCATTTCAGATGTTCACTAATTCAAACTGGCCCTGGGCCCATGGGCAGTGCGTTTCTGAGGACTTTGTCTGCGGCCGGGCTCCCTGCCCCCTCCCAGGGCCTCCCCTTTCATGGGTTGTGGGGTTTGGGGAGCAGCGGCCTTCTCCTGCCTCCGTGGACAAGCGTGTAATGACAGAGCCACATCTGTGCTGACTCACTGTGCAAACATCTTCCATTGGCCTCACTGCCCCTCCCGGCCCGGCCTCCAGGCCCCCCTGGGGTTCCTAGACTCAGGCCATGCTTGTGCATCACTAGGCCCAGGACTCAGGGTTCTTAGACGGGGGTCCCGTGGCGCCCCACGTAGACAGCGCCGTGGCCAGCAAACAGGGCAGGCGCTGAGCCAGCTGGCTACGTGGCTCCGGAAGCCTCCCGGATGATCTAAAGTCCACCCTGGGCCGGCCCTGCAGCCTGCTGGAGCCGGGGTTCTCCTGAAAGCAAAGGGTCACCTGGTGTCTGTGCTCAGACCTGGGAGAGGCTGGGCTGGGTGGACGCCACCTTCAAGTGAAGTCACACCCCATCCTCCTCCTCTGTTGTTCTCCTGGATGCCCCTGGAACTTTGGACCACCCAGAGGGAGGAATAGCGACCACCGCAAGAAAGCGCTGAAGGGCAAGGTGGGTGGGCGGGAGACTCAGCCCTGGGAGGGCAGGTGCTGCAGGGGACTGGGGTCCCACTGCTTTCATCCCTGCAGCCCCATGGACCCCACGTCCATCCCCTCTTCTCCACCCCATGGATCTCCCTGGTCAGAAGGCCCCACCTCCACCCTCTCATTCCATTCTTTACCCTGCAGCCAGCAGAGATTACAAGGCTGGGCTATACCTGGACCCACCTTCGACCCCCACTGGCCACGCTGACCCCCACACCCCTGCCCCGGCCACACTGATCTCCTCATGGGCTCTCCCTCCACCTGGAGAAGCCTCTCCTGACAGCCCCCCACCCCTATCTAGGCTGCTCTGCCCTTCCCAGCTGAACTGAACTCAGCTGGGTTCTGCCAGCTCAGCCCTTGGGGCCTCATGTCACAGCTCACCCTTCCCTGTGTCACCTGGCCACCCCTTCTTGCCATGCACCGCCCTTTGGGGACCTCGTCATTTACTCCCTGCAAGCCCGTATTTCCCTGTGCTGACCTCGGGACCTGTTGTCCTTGCTCGATGCCTGCGGTCCCTGCTGAGCTGAGGCTCCACCCTCCACCTGCGCCTGGAGCACCTGGGCGCAGCCAGGCCAGGTGACAGCATGGCCAGACGTCATTACAGTCACCTGCCCTCCTCTCTCTCTTCCCAGCCCTTCTTCCTTCTCTTCTTTTTCTTTGTCTCTTTCTTTCTCTTTTTTGGCTGGTTTCCCTAATGTTTAGCACGGAATGTAACATAAAATGTGCTCCATTCGTATTTGTTGAGTGACTGAATCAATACGGGGGCCTCGAGCACATTTGAGGACACAGCCTTCCATGCGGGAAGCATCTCCGAAGCGCCAGGTGCATGCTGTGCCCTGGTCATGCCTGCTCTGCCTCTCTAAGGTCTCCCGAGGTAGCCCCGGGTCTGTGTGGGAAGCACTGGCCTGGGCGGGGTCTGCTCTGCATCTCGCCTTCTGAGGTCACCCCAAGGCCAAATGCTGGCTTTAGGGTGATGTCCTGTGGGGTGCTGGGGTTAGGTATCAGTTGGGAACCTTCTCTCTGTCTTTTGGGGCTGGTGGCTGACTTGATGTCCCCTGCCACACCTCCACTGGGGCTGCCAGGCAGTGAGGCTGTGTTCCCCGGGCAGCCCAGTGCAGGGCTGGCCACAGAGCCACTATTTCGTCTTCCACAGGGACCGAGAAAGGCCTCGCCTGTCCTGGTAAGTGGTGGCTGCAGGACTTCATCTGCTGGACCTTCGAGGGTCCCATGAGGGGATGGGAAGAAGGCCGGGGCTTGGAGGAAGCCAGAGAAGTGCCTTCCCTGGTCTCAATCCTCCAACAGCCCAGAGACTCCGCCCCAGGGAGTCCCAAGGAGCACTCCTCAGGGAGAAGCAATGGCTAGCCCGGCTCAGGGGTGCTCCTTGCAGGAGTCCAGGGCCCCACTCTGCCCCCCAGCAGCACCTACCCCAGGATGGCAGTCCCAGTGGAGCAGTCCCCAGGGGCCTGCTCCTCCCCACCCAACACTGTGCAGGCAGAGCGGTGCAGTCTGAACCCTTACCAGCTGGCCGTCTGTGGCCTCCTGTCCTGCCCTCTTCCAGCCACTTCGCCCTCTGGGAGCTGCATGCTGGGTCCTGGAACCCTCCAGGTGCCCCGCCAAGGGCCCGGCCTGCACTGCTCCCCTCTCAAACACCAGCCCCCACGCACCTCCCACTCACCCGAGGTCCCACTCTACTCAGCCCGTGGACTGAGCGTCCCTCCCCATGCCGAAGCCTCATCCCCTGTGTGATGGTGTTTGCAGGAGAAGCCTCAGGGAAATGGCTAGGGCAGATGAGGACAGGAGGGTGGGGTGCTTGCACCAGGATCGGTGCCCTGGGAAGAAGACACCAGGGTGTCTGCTCCTCCCTCTGGCCCCGAGAGGACACAGCGGCAGTGAGATCCTGCCAATGGGAAGCGGCCTCACGGGCGCTGGGTCGGCCAACCCCCAAGCTGCTAGCTCCTGAGCTCCCAGAACAGTGAGAAATCCACATCTGTGGCTTGGGCCACCCACTCTGTGGAAATTGGCTATGGCAGCCTGTTCTGACTGGGCTCTCATCACCCTGAGCCTGGCTGAAATGCCCTCTGCCTGAAGCCTCCCCTTGCCCCAGCTGTTGGGGCCCCTTGTCCTGCACCTGGGGTCACTACCCGCCTGGGAATGGATGACTTGTCTCGAGTCCACCTGGCGCCCTGGCGTGGAGGCCCCCAGGAGAGGTGGGGTCTGTTCCACCCACTGCTGCACCGCACCCTCCGTGTGGGGTTCTGGCCTGCTGCTGGTCTCCTGGGGGGCAGACCGTGCGGGGACTTCTGGGGGTGGATTTCAGTGAGAGCACCTGAGAGTTGCCCCTGGCACCAAGGACAAGATCAAGCCAAGGCACTGCCCACCTGGGGCAGACCTGAGTTCACATCCTGGCATGGCTGGTCACCAGCCACATTGTTTATCCTCTCTGGGGCTCTGTTCCATCATCCATAAACCACAGGCCACACCAGGACCTACCTGACCAGGGGCTTACTCCTGGAGCTAGGACTTCCATCTTCTCCCGGCCTTCACCTTGGTGCTCCTGGTTCTCCAGCCTTCAGGCTTGGGCTGAATTAAACACCAGGGGCTCTCCTGGTTCTGCAGCTTGTAGACCGCAGACTGTGAGACTTCTTGGTCTCCATCATAAATCTCCTCATATATATGTCTATGTATGTACATATACACACATATACTCAGATATACACACATATATACTCATATACACACTTATACTCATATATACACACACATATATACTCACATACACACATATATACACACATATTATACTCATACACGCATATCTACTCATATACACCCATATTATACTCATATACACACATGCACTCATATATGCACACATATACTCATATACACACATATGTACTCATATACACACATATATACTCATTTATACTTGCACATGTATATACTCATATACACATGCACACGTATATACTCATATACACATGCACATGTATATACTCATATACACATGCACATGTATATATACTCATATATACAAGCACACACATATACTCACATATACACACATATACACTCATATATACATGCACATATATACTTATATATACATGCACACATATATGCTCATATATGCACACACATTTATATACTCACATATGCACACATATATACTCATATATACGTGTGTATATATACTCATATATACACGCGTGTATATATACTCATATATACACACACGTGTATATATACTCATATATACACGCGTGTATATATACTCATATATACACGCGTGTATATATACTCATATACACGCGTATATATGTACTCATATATATACGCGTGTATATATACTCATATATATATGCACACCCATATACACTCATATACACATACACACATATATTCATATATACACATCCACACATATACACTTATATATACACATGCACATATATACTCACATATACATGTGCACATATATACACTCACATACATGCACACATATATACACACATATATACTCATATATACTCATATACATATATACTCATGTATACACACATATACTCATATATACACACATATATACTCATATATACACATGTATATATACTCATATACACGTCCACATGTATATATACTTATATATACACACACACATACACTCATATATACTCACATATACACACACTAATATATACACACACATATATATACACGCACACATATATACTCATATACATGTACACATATATACTCATATATACATGCACACACATATACTGATATATTCATGTACACATACTCATATATACACATATATATACACACACTCATGCAGGCACACATATATACTCATATATACAAGCACACACATATACTCATATATACATGCACACATATATATTCATTCATACACACACATTATACTCATATATACACACATATATACCGATATATACATGCACACATATATATACTCATATATACATGCACACACATATACTCGTATATACACACACTATATATACACACGTACTCATATATACATGCACATATATGTATACTCATATCTAGACACATGTATGTTTATTAATATACACACATCATACTCATATATACACACATGTATACTCATATACACATACATACTAATATATGTAAGCACATGTACTCATATATATACACACATACACTATATATATATATATATACACACACTCATATACATATATATGAGAAGAACCTATTGGAGATATGTATACACACCTAATACACCTCCAATTCTGTAAGCTAATTCCTTGTGAAGTCTTTATATCTGCCGCTGGTGGCTTCTCTGTTAAATCCTGACCCATACAGGGCTTCATGAGGAGATGGGATGAATCACCAAGCTCACACTCCATCCAGCAAGTGCTGCTGAGCCAGCCCCTGTACTCGTCACATGTGGCAGGTGGCACGAGGCTCCAGGTGGCCCTGCTGAGTGACATCAGATGTGCACAGTCACCACTTACCCGCTGCGTGCCTATGAAGCACTGTGCGGTTTCAGCACCCCGGCCCCAGCTCTCAGCAGACACAGGCCAGGGGCCCAGGACCTGGTGTGCCTCGTGTTTGAGTGTTTTCACTGTGGACTCACCTCAGAGCCTCGGTTTTGTCCACCTGTAAACTGAGGACAGCAAGGTCTACCTGACAGGCCAGCAGAGAGGGTAAAATCAGTTTCTGAACCTAGGAGGCACCAGACACACACCATGGGTGGGCAAGTCTCTTCTTTCTCCAGGGCTCCGGGTTCTATGCCTGGGCTGCAGTGTCTGTCTTCACCGGTTTAGGATTCTAACACTTCCCCTGTATGTTAACAGAGACCCTGCAAGCAGGGTGAAAACCCCAAATGCAGGGCCTCAAAGTGACCAGGGTATGTTAGACTCAGGGTCACTGTGGACGGCTGTGCAGGTTGTGTACTGCACAACTCTAGGGATCTGTCCACACCGTGTGACTTGTGTCGTCTAGAGTCATGCCGTGACAGCCTGCTCCTCTTAAGCAGTGCTCTGCCGAGCCTTCCTACCCTGTCCATCCAGGAGCATGGGGGAGCCAAGGATGGACCCACTGCACTTCCCACTTGAGGACGTGTTGTCTCAGCCTCAGTGGCTGCAAGAGAGCTGCACTCTTATTCCACAGCCCTTTGTCCTCTCCCTAGTCAGCTTTCTCCCCGGATGGCCAAGATTTAAAGAGAAAAATTCTAGACTAAGAATCAGGAAACTGGATAAAACCAGAGCCTTGTGGAAGTCATTCCTTGTGTGTGCCTCAGTTTCCCCATCTGTAAAATAAGGGGCAGACTGCACTTTCATCTGTGGTCTCTCCGGCTAAAGCTCCGTGTTCTGTGATCTTCGGGGTGTCCAGGGTGTGCCGCCCCCCTCTTTCAGGCAGGTCCTGGCCCCTCAGCCACCCACATGCTTGGTCTCTCTCTGGGAGCAGATCCTGCACGTGGCTCTGCCTGCCTTTGGATAAGGGAGCCTTGGCCCTTTTCTCTGTCCCTCACCGTGCAGGGGAGGAGAACGTGCAACGTATGAATCTGTGCTTTCCTGTAAAAGCTGGACTGCTTTTCCCTCTTTTTCCTTCCCTCATCAAACTTTACTGCCTTGAAAATCTGTTTAGTAAAACTGAGAGTAAGAGGCACGTCTGTTTCTCTAGTCTCTAATCTCCTCGGTTCCAGCCTCCTCCACGCCCGCGCCTGGGACCCGCGCACATCCCTAGGCCTCCAGTCCACGTCTGGCTCTGACAAATGGCTGGTCAGGAAAAGCCGCGTTCGGCGGTGGAAGCTGTCACCAGGCCCTGGCTCGGCCCTAAGCTACAGAGGGACACACAGACTTTTTGTGTATCTGGTGCCAAAGATGGTTCCCACGGAACAGGAAGGCCTTGTGCTGTGGGATCCAGGGCAGGGACCCTCGGTGGATCACAGCCCATGCGGGGAGCCAGCGACCCACCGTGTGTGCCCACCGGGCAGGCGCTTGAGGCCAGTGCAGAAAACATGAGGCCCTGGAAGGGGAAGCTGAGGCTGCTTCATCTGCCGGCGCCCTGGCCGTTCCAGCAGGCCTGTGATTGTCATCAGCCCACTGGGCTCCACCGACTCCGCCAGCTTGTTTACCGGCCTCCTGGACAGAGAGAGACCTTGGCGGCCTCTGTGAGGCTCATTTTCCATGAGCAGGAAAGTCTCTGGACTCCAAGGGATTTAGAGCTCTGAGGGGCACCCAGCGTGCGGTCCCAGGGGTCTGAGGAATCTGTTCCAGCGTCGGGGTGAGCCCTGGGTGTCGTTTGCTCTGCCCTGTCCCCATGAGAGGGAGGGTGTCCTTCTTTCCTAAAATACCAAAAACATGTGGGTTGTTCAGGCATCACACACGCGGCTGCTGGGCTCCAAGCAGCATTATGTGGTGTTGTCTGGACAGGAAGATGGAGGGAGAGAGAGAGAGAGAAGAGAGACACATAGAGACGCACACGGAGACAGAGAGAAGAAAGAGGCACAGAGAGACACAGAGACACAGAGAAGAGAGACACAGAGACAGAGAGACACAGAGATACATAGAGACAGAGGAGAGAGACACACAGACACAGAGAAGAGAGACACAGAGACAGAGAGACACAGAGATACATAGAGACAGAGAGAAGAGAGAGACACACAGAGACAGAGAGACAGAGACACACACAGAGACAGAGAGACAGAGACACACACAGAGAGAAAGATACACAGGGACAGAGAGAAGAGAGAGACACGTAGAGACACAAACAGACAGAGAGAAGAAAGAGACACAGAGAGAGACACACACAGAGACAAACACAGAGACACATAGAGAGATACAGAGACAGAGAGACACACAGAGACAGAGAGAAGAGAGAGACACAGAGACAGAGAGACACAGAGACAGAGAGACACAGAGATACATAGAACAGAGAGAAGAGAGAGACACAGAGACAGAGAAGAGAGAGACACAGAGACAGAGAGACAGAGACACACAAAGACAGAGAGAAGAGACACAGAGACAGAGAGACACAGAGAAGAGAGAGACACACAGAGAGACACAGAGACAGAAACACAGAGAGACAGAGACAGAGTAAAGAGAGAGACACATGGAAAAACACAGAGACAGAGACACACACACAGGGACAGAGAGAAGAGACAGACACACAGAGAGAGACGCATACAGAGACAGACATACAGAAAAAGAGAGACACACAGAGACAGAGAAAAGAGAGACACAGAGACAGAGAGACACACAGACACAGAGAGGAGAGAGAGACAACCGCAGACAGAAAGACATACAGAGACAGAGAGAAGATAGAGAAACAGAGAGACACAGAGACAGACACACAGAGACAGATACAGAGAGAGACACAGACAGACAGACACACACACACAGACAGAAGAGACACACAGAGAGAGGAGAGAGAGGAGACAGAGACACAGGGAGAGACAGAGAGAAAAGAGAAGGAGGAGAGAACAGAGGGAATGAGAGAAGAGAGACAGCGTGAAAGGGGGTGAGGCAGGAAGGAAGAGAGAGGGAGAGAGAGGAAGAGAAGAGAAGGAGAGGGAAGAAGAGAGAATATAAAGATAAAATCCCAGCTGCCCTGGATGGGGTGGGCTGGGGATTCCACGCCCCATTCCATGGGGCTTTGCACTTGAAACCAGACTCTCCCACCTGAGTTCGGTTACATCTGGAGCTTCAGATAAAACAAGATCACTTCTTAAGGATCACAAAGACCTGGGGATTTAGAAAATTGGATGATCCCACTTTTGCCAGGTTGCAACATTCTTCCTTTTCAAAGGAGTGTCCATGAGTGATCTCCAAACAGGGTAAGGTCCCCAATCTACATCAAGTAAAGGGAAATGAGAAGAAAAAATTCACATGGGCTGGGCATGGTGGTGCCTGTCTGTGGTCTCAGCTGCTAGGGAGGCCAAGGAGGATCGCTTGAGCCCAGGAGTTCAAGACCAGCCTGGACAACATAGCGAGACCCAGTCTATAAAAAACGAAAGAAAAGAAAAAGAAAAAAAGAAACCCACACAGGCAATGGAGAAGTAAACAGGATCTCAGTCCCTGTTCTGCTGGCCAGGCCAGGCCATATTCCCAGCCGTCCCTCCCTGAAGCTCCTCCTTTGGGTGCACACGCTGCCCCCGAGCCACCTTCAGGGAGCATCACTTCCTACTCTAGTTGGTGGCCTGGTGCAGAAAGAGCCCCATCACCCGCCCTCTGGCCTTTCCAGCTTCCCATAGTTAACTGTCAGCGACCACGGAGCGCCCAGGGCAGAGTCCCCAGGCACTGCATTTGCTGCTGTTTGCCTACACCAGGGTGTGCTGCTGGCTGTGGGGTCAGGGTCTCCTTGCCCCCCATGTGGACCCTGGGAGGGAACGAGCTGTCATTCCTACTTCTCACCAGTGTCCAGCTCCCTCAGCTTCTGGGCAGGGGGCAGCACCTCCTCCCCCCTTGAAGTGGAACATGGTCATTTGACTTTTGCTCCTGCAAATGAAGCCACCATTTTACTTCTGAGTGGAGGCACTGAGAGAAAGAGCACTTGTTTCCTCTGTTCCCATGGCCATGGACGATATTCCCAGGGGGTGGAGGATCCAGCAGCCAGGACCACAGAATGAAGGTGTCCAGAGATACAGGACAGCCCTCTGACCCTCAAGGTACAAGGAGCAAGAAATACTTCCTTGTTGTTTTAAACCATGTAGATGCTAGGGGATGCTTGTTTCCCAGCATAACCATGCCTGAGCTTGCAGATACAGGAAGGAACTATTATCTCCCTAAAGAAATGAGTGAAGTGACAACTGAAGGCCACAAACCCACTTCATGACAGGACAAAGTTGGAGTCCAGGTTTTCAGGCCCAGGCAGGATCCTGGATCCTATGGCGAAACTTGGCTGAGCTGCACTCATTTCTTATGGGAAACACGAAAACCTCATTCTTAGGGTTCATGTCCTCCTGAGAGGGAGAGAAAGTTCCTTTACAAAGGAGCAGAATCAGCTTGGTCTCAAGATCTCTCTGCAGCATGAAATGAAATGCCACAGGGGCAACACTCCAGCAAACACTGAAGGATAGAGACCGTGACTCTAAATTCCATGCCCAGCGAGCTGCCAGCAGTGCGTGATGGCTGCAGAAGGGCGTGCTCTTAGCGGCAGCACACCCTTCTGGAAAAATATCTCTGAGGGGTGCACTCCAGCTGTGCCAGAGAGCAAGATGTGAAGACTTGCAAAAGGAGGCCATGGGGTGAGAGGTGGCGGTGATGAATGACTTCCATGTGAAGTCTTGCAAATTTGCTTATAAAGTGGAAAAACGCGTATATGTCCTCAGCAGGTCATGTGGGAGGAGAGCCTAATGGTGGAAATTTCTAGAGTAGATGCAGGTCCTGTGGTTTATGCGTTTAAGGCTCTGGGACCTGGGGTGGAGAGGGGACTCCTTTGCTCTGTTGGGCCTCAATTTCTCTGTTTATAAAAGAAAAAACGTGGCCTTTGATCTCTTGAAGCTCTCTGTCACCAGATGACTGCAAGGTCCTTCCACTATTTGGTAATAAGACTCCCCCGCCGCTGCCAACTCCCTGCTTCTGGTGTCTCACCAACATTCTGGATGTTTGGGGTGATGGTAAAAGGGTTTGTGTGCCCGCTGAGGAACAGTTTTATTCTGCGGACTTGGGGACACTCGTAGAAATTGTTTGAGGCCCCTTAGAGAATTGTAGAACCAGGAGGCAGAGGCTGTGTTTGTGGTTTGAGCTGGTCAACTGGAGGAATCCAGGTTTCTGGGAACGTTGACCAGTGACTAAGTCCCATCCTTAGCTTGACAGCCCCCACCCCCACCCTGTCCCCAGATAGTGCCTATGGGGAAGCCTCGGGAAGGAATACAGCCCTTCCCCCTGCCCCGACGCCACATCTGGGATGAGCCCCAAACCTCAGTTGGCTTTGATGCTGCAACTTTTTCCAAACCCTGAGCATGATTCACAGCCCAGACCGGCAGTGGAATTTCTGCAAACAGAGCCGAGGGCTCCGTCTGCACTCTTGAGAGGTCTGCAGCTCCCACCTTCGGAATGGCCCGAGAAAGAGACTGGGAACACACAGGCCACATTCTTCCTGGATGAAACACTGGCCTTATCAGGAGGAAGTAATGACAAATGGCCCGAGCAGCTCACAGCCAGGGGGCTGGCTCTTCTTAAATCTGCTGAGATGGATTTTCTCTGATGAGCCCAGCAATTATGGGAACCCGCAGGCCTGCTCCACGCCCGCACCTTTGCCATTTCCTGATGAAGACTGGATCATCCGTCCTCCCCATCACCGCCCCTTTCTTCTTGGAGGAAAAGCCTGCTGGTGTGGTGCGAGGATGGCGGGTGTTCCACCCTGCCCTGGGCCACCAACACCACGGCCAGGGCGGCCCCCTGCATGCACCGAGAGGGTCAGCTCCATGTTCCGGCAGAGCCAGGAGAGAAACGACGAACTCTTGTCTGGTTAATTGCTATGTGTATATATGACGATAAAGGCATGTTGGCCGGGCGCGGCGGCTCACACCTGTGATCCCAGCACTTTGGGTGGCCAAGGCGGGCGGATCACAAGGTCAGAGATGGAGACCATCCTGGCCAACATGGTGAAACCCCGTCTCTACTAAAAAAGATACAAAAAATTAGCCAGGCGTGGTGGCGGGCGCCTGTAGTCCCAGCTACTAGGGAGGCTGAGGCAGGAGAATGGCATGAACCCAGGAGGGGGAGCTTGCTGTGAGCCGAGACCACGCCACTGCACTCCAGCCTGGGCGACAGACCGAGACTGTTTAAAAAAAAAAAAAAAGACGTGTCGTGTTATCTGGTGCCTTTTACCTGGCAAGCAGGATGTCGTGGGCAAGCGCAAGGGCACCACACTCCGGCCCAGAGCACAGCGATGAGAGATAAAGGCCACAGAGAAGCAGTGGCCTCCTCGGGCCTCCAGCGCCCAGGGAACAACAAGGCCACCATTGTAAAGGGCACAGAGGGTCAGCTTTCCAAGTCTAAGCACAGAGGGTCGCAGGGAGAGAGACCCAGAAGGGATGAGATGGGGGGAGTGTCCTTGTGGTAACGTGAGTGTGGTTGGGATTCTGCTGAGCGCACAAAGGCAGACACAACTCAGTGGACGTGAACGGGCATCCCCCAGTGATAAAAGCCGTTGTCCCCAAGTGATGTTCCTTGAGGTTAGACTGAGCCAGCTTCATGTTATAGGCCTGATATAGACCTGGGGCACAGTGGACACTGGATGGGTGTTTGAATGCATGAAGAAGTAAAAAGAAGAAAACACGAAAGAAAGAGAAAAAAAGAATGAAAGAAAGAAAAGAAGGAAGGAAGGAGAGAGAGAGAAAGGAAGGAAGGAAAGAAAGAAAAAAGAAAGAATGAAAGTAAGGAAGGAAAGAGAGAGAAAGAAAGAAAGGAAGGAAGGAAAGAAAGAAAAAGAAAAAAGAAAGAGAAAGAAAGAAAGAGAGAAAGAAAGGGAGGGAGGGGAAAGAAGGGAAAAGGGAGGGAAAAAAAAGAAGGGAAAGGGAGGGGAAGAAAAGAAGGTGGGGGAGAATTTTCACCGGCAATGTGGTTCCCTCTCTCTCCTTCTCCATAGCTCCCTCCCTTCGTGGCCTTCTTGGTTTTCTCAAGCTCCCACTCTGGGTCCTGGAGCCTTAGAAGGTTTGTGTTGTGCTGATAACCAATTCTGGGTAGACACCGAGTGGAAGTGATTCTCACTGGAAATTAGGAGGAACAATTGCCTAGCACATCACAGCTTGCAGAGCCTCTTTGACTATCAGCATTTTATTAGGGCGCCCCTCAAACAGCCCTCTGAGGGAGGCTTTTCCCTACCTTCATTCCACCAAAGACTCCACATTGTAGAAACAGGTTAGATGAACTGTGCAGGGCTAAGCTATCTCTAGGAGCGAGAATTTAGATTGGGTTTGTCTTGGAATTCAAATTCCATTCATGCACACTCAATTTCAATTCCATTCTCAAATCCAATCTCTCTGTCTCCCTCACACAAACTACATTGGAATCCTCCGTGCGTGGCCGTGGTGTGATCACAGCAGATGCTGCTCCAGTGTGCCCGTCACTGCCAGTCGACAATCAGCCGCAGTTAGGAACTCGCTTTGTCACTTCACGTTACATTGTGAACATTTTCCCTGCAGCTAAATAGTCCTCAAAGCCTGTTTATTTTTTTTCCTTTATTAGATCAGATGTGGGTGAGACCAAGGTACGATTCATCTTAAGGCAAATTTCTCTCTAGCTGTGAGCCTGTGAAATCAAGCACTTTATGCTTCCAAAATTCAATGGTGGGACAAGCGTAGGACAGACACTCCCATTCCAAAAGAGACAGCCGGTGAAGAAGACAGGAGTAACAGGCCCCAAGCATGCCTGAAACCCAGTGAGGAAGACCAGTCTTAGACTCAAGAATAATTGTTCAGGCTGGGCGCGGTGGCTCACGCCTGTAATCCCAGCACTTTGGGAGGCCGAGGTGGGTGGATCACAAGGTCAGGAGATTGAGACCATCCTGGCTAACACAGTGAAACCTCGTCTCTACTAAAAATACAAAAATCAGCCGGGCTTGGTGGTGGGCGCCTGTAGTCCCAGCTACTCGGGAGGCTGAGGCAGGAGAATGGCGTGAACCTGGGAAGTGGAGCTTGCAGTGAGCCGAGATCGTGCCACTGCACTCCAGCCTGGGCGACAGAGTGAGACTCCGTCTAAATAATAATAATAATAATAATAATAATAATAATTCCACCTTCCGCACACACTGGGGCAGTGGCTGGGCTGTAAGGCTCCTCCGGCACTGCCCTTGAGACATTGCTGGGCGGCGTCTGTAACTCTCCTGGACCGAAAGCACAAGCCGGTGGCTCTACTGGTCTGGGGTGGAGAGGGAGCCCTGGCCCCATGGCTCCGGCAGGCATTACCGCTATGGGCCTCTCCATGGGGCCCAGCCCTTGAAGTCATTCCCTGTCTATGTTGTGGGTCATGAACCTGTGTCTCCAGCTGGCTCCATCTTTAGAAATCTAGGTGGAGGCAGCCACAGCTGCATAGCTCATGCACTGTGCAAACTGGCAAAATAGCACCATGCAGACACAGCAAAGGTTCACCCCTAGGTCCTCCAGAGCGGGGCCAGTGTGGCCTGTGCCAGGTCTGGGCCCAGTGTATTCTAAGCTAGAGTGGCCCCTTTTGAATCATCTTGTCCCCCAGGCCTTGGCATTCTGGGCCTGTGATGGGAGGGGCAGCTCCAGAACCTCTGAAAGTCTTCGGTCCGCTCTTCCATTTTCTTAGATAACAGCTCCTGGCTTCAGTGTAGATGGAACTATCTCCTTCTCAGATGGGAATGCAGCCACGCCTTGAGTGTCTTCTCTTGAATACACTTTCTCATTCTTTTCAATGAGGATAGGCTAAGAATTTTCCAAAGTTAAAGTTTTGCTTCCTTTTTGATTACAAATTCCACCTGTCTAAAGTATTCCTCTCTTCTGGCATTTTACTCCAAGCATTGAGAGAAGCCAGGCTTCACTCTCGACACTGCTTAGCAATTTCTTCTGCCAAATATCCTGTTTCATTGCATGCAAGTTCCACCTTCCAGAGAACACCCAGACGCGACACAATTCAGCCAAGTTCTTTGCCACTCTGTAACAAGGATGGCCTTTCCTCCAGTTTCCAATAAGTGCTCCTCATTTCCGCCTGAGACCTGACAGTCATGGCCTCTTCCGTGTGCATCCCTACCAACCTCCTGTTCACAGCCACTTAGGTCATCTCCAAGAAGACTGAGGCTTTCTCTCCTGCTCTCCTTCCGAGCCCTCACCAGAATCATTCCCGACAGTCAGTTCACAGTGATGTGGGCTTTTCCTAGCACACACCTCAAAACTCTTTCAGCCTCTACCTGTTATCCAGTTCTGAAGCTGCATCCACATGTCCAGGGGTTTGTTATACCAACAGCCCGCTTCTCAGCACCAATTTTCCGTCGTAGTCTGCTGGGTCTACTATAACAAAATACCCTACGTCAGGTCACTTAAAAAAAAAAAACAGGGGCTGGCACAGTGGCTCATGCCTGTAATCCCAGTACTTCGGGAGGCCCAGGCAGGTGGATCACTTGAGGTCAGGAGTTTGAGACCAGCCTGGCCAACATGGTGAGACCCCGTCTCTACTAAAAGCACAAAAATTAGCCAGGTGTTGTGGCACGCACCTATAATCCCAGCTACTTGAGAGGCTGAGGCAGGAGAATCACTTGAACCTGGAAGGCAGAGGTTGCAGTGAGCTGAGATTGCAGCACTGCACTCCAGCCTGGGTGACAGAGCGAGACTGCATCTCAAAAAAAAAAAACCAAACCAAAACAAAAAACAGGAATCCATTTCTCACAGTTCTGGAGGCAACAGATTTGGTGTTGGGTGAGGACGTGTCTCCTGGTTTATAGAAGGTGCTGATGCAAGGCAGGTGAGCCCCAAACTGGGGCTTAACTCACAAGGGTTCTTGGCTTTGCCCAGGAAAGATTTCAAGGGTGAGCAGATAATGTTGAACAGCAACTTGTATTGAAGCAGCCATGCACAGCAGCAGCTGAGGTCCTGCTCCTTGCAGAGCAGGGCTACCCCATACGCAGTGAGCCCAGAGTAGCAGCTCAGAGGCAGGGTTGCAGGCATGTTTATACCCATTTTAATTATATGCAAATCAAGGAGCCAATTATGCAGAAATTTCTAGGAAAAGAGTGGTAGCTTTCAAGTGGTCAGATTGTTGCCATGGCAATGGTAAACTGACAATGGCGCATTGGTGGGTGTGTCTTATGGAAAGCTCCCTCCTCTCCATTCCTGTTTTATTTAGCTTGTCCTCAATTTCCTCTGGTGTCTGAGCCCCACCTCCTGAATCGAGCCCTGCCTCCTGAATCAAGCCCCGCCTCCTGAATCAAGCCCCACCTCCTGAATCGAACCCCACCTCCTGAATCAAGCGCCGCCTCCTGAATCAAGCCCCACCTCCTGAATCAAGCCCTGCCTCTTGAATCAAGCCCCACCTCCTGAATCAAGCTCCGCCTCCTGTCTCAGCACCTTCCTGCTGAGTCCTCACATTGTGAAAAAGGACTCAGCAGCAGCTGGGTGCGGTGGCTCACACCTGTAATTCCAGCACTTTGGGAGGCTGAGACAGGAGGATCATGAGGTCAGGAGATTGAGACCGTCCTGGCTAACACGATGAAACCCCGTCTCTACTAAAAATACAAAAAATTAGCCAGGTGTGGTGGTGGGCGCCTATAGTCCCAGCTACTTGGGAGGCTGAGGCAGGAGAATGGCGTGAACCTGGGAGGCGGAGCTTGTGGTGAGCTGAGATCGCACCACTGCACTCCAGCCTGGGCGACAGAGCGAGATTCCATCTCAAAAAAAAAAAGGACACTGCAGCTCTGCAGGCCTGTTTTGCACCAGTTTTGTTCACGAGGAGTCATAAGCATTCAGAACATCACCTTTATTTTATTTTGTTTTAAATTAGTACTCTATTTTTTAGAGTAGTTTTAGGTTCACAGCAAAATTCAGAGGAAAGGACGGAGATTTCCCTTGGCACCCTGCCCTCACGCACACAAAGACTCCCCAGCAAAGCGATACCTTTGCTGCAGTTGAGGGCCCTCCCTTGACATGTCATCATCTCCCAGAGTCCAGGGTTTACATTAGGGCTCACTTTTGGTGTTTGCATTCTGTGGGTTTTGACAAATGTCTAATGACCTGGATTCATCAGTACCACATCATGCAGAATAATTTCACTGCCCTAAGAATCCTCTGGATTCCACCTGTTCATCTCCCCTCCTCTACCCCTTTCCTTGCAACCACTGAGCCTTTTACTGTCTCCATAATTTTGTCTTTCCTGAATGTCATAGAGTTGGAATCACACAGCATGTAGTCTTTCCAGGTTGGCTTCTTTCTGTTAGTAATATGCACTTAAGATTCCTCCACGTCTTTTCATGGCTTGATAGCTCATTTCTTTTTAGCTCTGAGTAACATTTCATTATTTGGATGTACCACTGTTTAGGTATCCATTTACCTCCTGAAGGACACCATGGTTGCTTTCAAATTTTGACAATTTTGAACAAAGCTTCTATAAACATTCGTATGCATAGTTTTTGTGGATGTAAGTTTTCAGTTCCTTTGAATAACTACCAACAAATATGATTGCTCCATTGTACGGTAGGAGTATGTTTAGTTTTATAAGAAACTGCCAAACTGTCTTCCAAAGCAGCCATAGGGTTTTGTATTCCCACCAGCAGCAAATGAGGGTTCTTATTGCTTCACATCCTCACCAGCATCTGTTGTTGTCAACGTTGTGGATTTTGGCTGTTTTAGGTGTGCAGTGGTGCCTCCTTGTTGTTTTAGTTCGCGATTCCCTAAAGACATGTGATGTTGAACATCTGTACATCTTTTCTTTTCTTTTTTTTTTTTGAGACGGAGTCTCGCTCTTGTTGCCCAGGCTGAAGTGCAGCGACACAATCTCGGCTCACTGCAACCTCCGCCTTCAAGGTTTAAGTAATTCTCCTGCCTCAGCCTCCTGAGTAGCTGGGATTACAGGTGTGCCCCACCACACCCGGCTAATTTTTGTATTCTTAGTAGAGACGGGATTTCATCATGTTGGCTAGGCTGGTCTCGAACTCCTCACCTCCGGTGATCTGCCCACCTTGGCCTCTCAAATTGCTGGGATTATAGGCATGAGCCACTGCGCCCGGCCTGTATATCTTTTTTGATGAGGTGCCTGTTCAGGTCTTCTGCCTATTTAAAAATTGGATTGTTAGTTTTCTTATCGTTATGTTTTAGGAGTTCTTTGTATATTTTGGATAGCAATTCTTTATCCGATGTCTATTTTGCAAGTATTTCCTCATAGTCCGTGGCTTGTCTTCTCGTTCTCCTGACACTATCTTTTGCAAAGTGTTGCATTGCCTTGGACAAGAGTTTTCCATTTGAAATGACCTCCAGCTTATCAGTTATTTCTTTCAGAGATCGTGCCTTTGATTTTCTATCTAAAGAGTCACTGCTATGCCCGAGGGCATCTAGGTTTTCTCTTATGTTATCTTCTAGGAGTTGTATAGTTTCGTATTTGGTCACCTCAGGTGGAACCTTTGTAAACCACCTTAAATAACTTAGCCGATCCTCAAAGCCCTCAAAGCCACTTTACCAGGTAGATTTCATTATTAACCCTTTTAAATTTAGGTTTATGATCCTTTTTTTTTTTTTTTTGAGACAGAGTCTCACTCTGTCACCCAGGCTGGAGTGCAATGGCACAATCTCAGCTCACTGCAACCTCCACCTCCCAGGTTCAAGTGATTCTCCTGCCTCAGCCTCTCCCAGGTATGCACCACCACACTCAGCTAATTTTTGTATTTTTTTTTAGTAAAGATGGGGTTTCACCATGTTGGCCAGGCTGGTCTCAAACTCCTGACCTCAGATGATCCACCCACTTTGGCTTCCCAAAGTGCTGGGATTACAGGCATGAGCCACCGCGCCTGGCCCTAAGATCCATTTTGAGTTAATTTTTGTGTCTAGATTCAGTTTTTTTACATAGGATGTGTGGTTTTTTTCAGCACCATTTGTCTTCTTGCCTATCTTTGCCCCATGGTATTGCTTCTGCTCCTTTGTCCAAAGCCTTATTTTTTAAAATCTTTGTTTCATCGTGTGTCAACTCTTTGGATTTACCTTACTGTATTTAGTCAGTTTTTATTATTAGATATTGATTTCGTGGTTGTTACTGTTTTGCTAATAACAGTCATATGTATCTGGATCTCATTTATCCCCAGAAAACAATTATACAAGGGGAATTGCTAGATCAAAGTGTTGGAATAGTTTTATAGCTCTTGATACAGAATGCCAAATTGTCCTCCAGAAATTACAATTTAAATTACCATCAGGAGAGGAAACATCCATTTACCCAAACCTTACTAACAGAGTGTTATCACTGAAAAAGATTTGGTGAGCCCGGAAGCTATATTTCTTCTAATGAACATTTCTTTGATTGCTAGTGAACATGAGAATTTTTGGTATAGTTTTCTTTTTATACCACATTCTAGCCTTCACTTTATTAAGCTGTAATATTTCCTGAAAGGCAAACAATATAAATCTTGGTCTTTGCCGTGACTCCCATCTACTTCCGTAATTGGCCTTTGCCCATTAGTTTCAGTCACTACAGTCTCTCATGAATAGAAGTTTAAATATTTTAAATTTTATTTCATATTTTTTTCCTTTGCTTTTTATGCTTCCAAATGACTTTCCCACCTGGAGATTGCTTGAATATTATTTTTCTTTTGAATATCCTTTTATGTTTTCACTTTTTACTGTTGACTCTTTAATCCATCTGCACTCTATTTTGATGGACAGGAAACCCTAACTGAACATTTTTCTGAATGGCTGACAGTTACCAACCATTGGTTATTTGTTGACAAACTCTTTCTATCTTCATTGATTTAAAATGCTACTTATAACAGGATCAATTTCTAGACATTTTATTTATTTTTGCGGATCTCTAGTTGTGACAGGAGCTAGCGCTGTACATGTAAAATTATCAGGACTTTCTATCGTGCTTTAACATAGGATGGTATGTTATGACTCACTATTTTTTCCCAAAATGCCTTGGCTGCTGTTCTCACCCGTTTGTTCTTTGAGGTTCATTTTAAAACTGCTTTGTCAAAGCGCCCTCCTGGCAAGAAAGCAAGGATTCTCTGAGGCAAAATATCCCACATATCAGAACAGGTCTTTGCCATGACAACCTTAGGTGAATGTCAACTTCTGTGTTTGTGGCTTTCCAGGGTGCGGGGAACAACAAAAGGCCAGCATTTGCCCAATCAGGGGACTCTAACAGGAGTCTTCTGTGGTTTGGATGTTTACCTCCTCCAAACTCATGTTGAAATCCAGTCCCCCCAAGGTGGCAGTATTAAGAGGTGGGCCCTTTAAGAAGTGAGTGCATCATAAGGGCTCTGCCCTCATGACTAGATTAATTCACTCTGGATTACTGGATTAGTGGGTGATCATGGGAGTGGGAATGGTAGCTTCATAAGAGGAAGAGAAATTTTAGCTAGCATGCTTAGCTCCCTTGCCACATGATGCCCAGCTCTACCTTGGGACACTACAGATGGCCTCCCATTAGCAAGAAGTTCTTCACCAGGTGTGGCCCCTTGACCTTGGACTTCTCCAACTCCATAACTGTATGAAATAAATTCACTTTCTTTATAAATTACTCAGTTTCAAGTATCGTCCTGTAAGCAACAGAAAATGGACTAAGATAGACCCATTGCTGCAATGCCAAAGGATTCATATCAGTGTGAGGGTGAATTAAACATACCTCCAATATGCCCTGGGGCAGTCAAGAAAACCAGCTATAAACAACTTGGCACTGAATAGAGAAAAAAGTTCTCCCTGAAATTTGTAACCTCAATCCAGCCCTTACATGGTTTGCAGTGTGAGTTCACACTACCTAGGTGGTCCAAAGAGCCTCAACTTGAAAATGCAGTTTAGAGTAGCCAGGGTCTGCGGCACCTTGAGGTACTTAAAAGAATTAAGGATACATCCTTTTGGGAGAAACTCCCCTTCAAATCTGGCCTCAAAGTATTCCCCAAAATAAGCTCATTTCAAGTGGCTTGAGTTTCCCATCACATTACACACAAGAAAACAGAGACCCATGAAGAAGACTCAAATGAAACATAAAACATAAAATGGAACAACTGGAAGAATAGGAAGCAAAAGACTTCACCTACTGGAATAATTATACAGGAATATAAGTATCCTTAATATGGTTAAAAGAATAAAAGAAGAGACTGAAAATATGAGTAGGAGTAAGAAAGTATAAGAACCAAACAGATTTGAAAAACAGCCAAATATAATCACTGAAAAGGAAAACATTTTAACTGAATTTAAAAACTCAATGGATGGAGTTAACCACAGATTAGATGCAGCTAAAGAGAGAATCAATGAACTGAGAGATAGAGCTGTAGAAATTATTCTAAATGTAGCACAGAAACAAATGATATAAAAGATCATTTTTATATCAACAAACAAATTTTGTTATATATAACAAAATGATATAAAAGCACAGATGATATAAAAGAGAGATAAATCATCATAGAAACAGAGAGAAAAGCTTTCACTTACATCTAGTTGAGGAAGAAGCAATATTTGGTGAAGTAATGGCCAAGAATTCTGATGAGAAATGATAAAAAAAACCTTGATCTTCATATTCATCAAGCCCATCAAATCCAAATTAGGATGAATAAAAGTCACACAATATCTAGAGACAAGATTGAAAATGCAGAGCACCCCCACAAAGAATAAGAGAATATCTTTAAAGTACCAGAGAGAAAAGACAAATTTCCCACAAAGAAATGAAAATGAGACTGACATCTGACTTTTCAGTATTAACAACGGAAGCCAGAAGACAGTGAAATCATGTTTACATTTTCTTGGCAAAAAAAAAAAAAAAAAAAAAATTCTACTTTTTGAATGTGCATGCCCAAAGTAAATATCTTTCAAGAATAAAGGCAAAATACAAGTATTTTTGGATAAACAAAACTGGCTCTACCTACATATCTTCCCTAAAGGAAATTCTGGAAGATGTGTCAGGCAGAGTGAAAGTTATCTTTGGTGGGAGGTGAGATGCAAGAAGAAATGATAACCTGGCAGATGCCTGTAATCCCAGCTACTCGAGAGGCTGAGGCAGGAGAATCACTTGAACCTGGGAGGCGGAGGTTGCAGTGGGCTGAGATCACACCTTTGCACTCCAGCCTGGGCAACAAGAGTGAAACTCCACCTCAAAAAAAAAAAGAAGAAGAGACGATAACCCAAGAAAGTGTTACTACATATGTAGGCCAATGTAATTAGTAATTGACAATGTAAAACAATGAAAATGACTTAGGGAGTTTTACAAATTACAATAAAACAAAAGTCAGGAGGGAATGGTTTGAGTTGAAGTGCTTTATACCTTTGTTGTTTTGGAGCAGGGTAAATCTGTTGATCGACTTTGAAGTTTCATAAGTTCAATGTACATATTAAAATATTAATGTTTAAGGTAGCCAATAAAATAGTGAAAATAGTGTTATAACTATAAGGGGAAAAACTGGAATAAAGATATTAAATCAATCCAAAGGAAGTAGAAAATAGAAGAAAAAGAAAGAAAAGAGGCAAGACAAATAAAAAGTTCCAAATAAATAGTAGAAATAAATCCACATATTAGTGACTAAAATGAATGTAAATAAACCAAAAATTCTGTTAAAAGATGAAAATTGCCAAATCACGTTTTAAAAATTCAATTATAAGCTGTTTTAAAAAGATCTATCTAAAACATCAGGATACCTAGAAGTTGAAAGTATAGGATGAAAGTTAATAGACCAAGTGCATACTAACAACAACAGAAAGACATAGCTAGATTAATACCAACAAACAGAATTTAAGAAAAAAATCCTTACTAGAATAATTCCCCCCAAAATGCAAGAACTTTGTATTAGTTCTACTCCATTCACACACACCCCACGCCCTTTGTGCTATGTTCGTATATTTTGTTGATTCCTGCATATAATAAACACCAAAAAGACATTGTTGTTGATATTGCCTTACATAATAACAATTCATTGATATTTACCCACATGTTTACCTTCTGGGTCCTTTTCATTTATTTGTGCAGTCCTGTGATTCTATTTGGTGTTATTTTTCTTCAGCTTAAAGAACTCCCTTCAGTACTTCTTGTACTACAAGTATGGTGGCAGCATATTCTTTAAGCTTTGTTTTTACTGCATGAAAATTATTTATTTCATCTAAATTTGTGAAAGGCATTTTCACTGGCTATAGAATACTGTGTTGACACCTTTCTTTAAGCACCCTAAAGACGTTGTTCCATTGTGCTTTGGTTTCCATTGTTTCGCTGAAAAGTCAGCCATCGAGTTTACCCTTGTTCTTTTGGAGACAATATGCGCCCCCACCCTCAGGCCATTTTTAAGGTTTTATTTATGATTTTTAGCATTTTGAATGATATGCCTAAAAGACTGTCATAAATCAAGAATACACATTGTAATGTATAAGGTATCCGTTTAACTAAAATGTTGACACAGAAGAAAAATAAATCAACAAAATAATTTTTTATAGAAATTTATAAATTGAGTCTAAAATGTATATGAAAATGCAAAGAACCTAGAGTAAATGAGCAGAATAAATTTGGAGAAGAAGAGAATGTTGGAGAAGTTACACTACCCAATTCCACAGCTTCTTATAAAGGTACACTCCTTAGGTCAGCATGACTTTGGTGTGACAACAGGCATACAGATCAACAAGACAAAACAGACAGTCTAGAAACAGGCTCGTACAAAGGCATTGATTGTATTTAGTGGAGAAGATGAAAGTCTTTTCAATAAATGGTGTTGAAGAAGCTGGATATGATACAGGAAAAAACAAAACAGAAACTTGATCCTCTACTTCACCACATGAACAAAAATTACTTTACTGTGGATTATAAGCCTGATTGTGGAAGCTAAAACTATATCTTCTCTAAAAGGTAGTATCAGGGAATATCTTCATGGCGTTGAACTAGGCAAAGATTGATTAAACAAGACACCAAAGGCACTAATTGATATATTGAATTTAATAAACATTTAAAGTGTCTGCTATTCAATAAAATACTAAGAAAATGAAAGGTAATTGATAGATTAGGAGAAAAATAAAATATCTGCAATGTACACACCAGAAAAGAATTGGACCAGAATATATTTAAAAATGCCTGTAACTAATTAATCAAAAGGTAAAAAGCTTAAGTTTTAAAATGAAAAAAACTAATGAAATTTTGTTATAAGAGATAATGAATAGCCAATAAGTACATGAAAAGATGCTCAACATCATTAAGCATCAGGAAAAGGCAAGTGTAAACCATAAAGAGATGTAAATACACACCCATCAGAATGGCTAAAACCTGAAAAAACCCAGCGGTAATTCCGGATAACTGTCTAAGAAAAGTGAAAATATAAACACACACACACACACACACACACACACACGCGCAATGTACAAAAATATTTGTAGAAACTTGATTGATACGAGGTCCAAACTAAAAACAACCCAATTGATCACCAAGTGAGGAGGGCTCAGCAAATTGGAACAGATTTATACATGGAATGCTTTCCAGCAATAAAGAAAGAACAATCTGCTGATGTTCACAGCAACAGGCATGGATCTCAAATCACTATCCTGTGCAAGAGGTCAGGCACAGAGGCGCATGTGCTGTGTGCTTTCATTTATTTAAAATTCAAGAATAAGCAAGACTGATGTGCAGGAATCTACGGATGGCAGTGCTGACCTCTAAGGTGGGTTTCCACTGGACAGGGCAGGATGGAGCCTTCTGGGGTGATGGAAGTGTTACATATTTGATCTGGGAAGTGAACCTTGGCATGGAACTTAATGTTTTTTTGCTTCAGTTTCTCTTATGTAAACTGGATAACAATTATATCCCTATCAGTGAACAAATAAAATGCTTCAGTGTTTTTGTTTGTTTGTTTTGGTTTTTCTTGAGATGGAGTCTCGCTCTGTTGCCCAGGCTGGAGAGCAGTGGCGTGATTTCGGCTCACTGCAACCTCCCCTCCCGGTTCAAGCAATTCTCCTGCCTCAGCCTCCCAAGTAGCTGGGAATAAAGGCATGTACTACCATGCCTGGCTAGTTTTTGTATCTTCAGTAGAGACGGAGTTTCACCATGTTGGCCAGGCTGGTCTCAAACTCCTAACCTCAAGTGATCCACCTGTGTGAGTCTCCTAATGTGCTGGGATTACAGGCGTGAGCCACTGTGCCTGGACTCAGTGTTTGACCCATGGAAACACTCATACATTTGCTTTTACTTTCTATGTGTTTGACTTTGACATAAGAATGATGCAGTTCCATGAAATGAGTTAAACAATTTTTGCTTCTTCTGTGACCTGGAACCACTTACGCAGCCTGGGAATACATACTTCTACCATGATAGAATTCTAATAATAATTCTAGAGCATTTGAAAGAGCACTCTCATAAAACTGTCTTGGCCCAGACCTTTTTTCTGTGAAGGTATTACTCAGAACAAGTTTTTTCTCTCACATGTTTTCCCCATTACTTGGATTTCAAATTTATTAAAATACACTTTTCTTTTTTTTAAGTGGAGTCTCACTCTGTCGCCCAGGCTGGAGTGCAGTGGCACCATCTCTGCTCACTGCAAGCTCCGCCTCCTGGGTTCACGCCATTCTTCTGCCTCAGCCTCCCGAGTAGCTGGGACTACAGGCGCCCACCACCACGCCCAGCTAATTTTTTTTTTTTGTATTTTTAGTAGAGACTGGGTTTCACTGTGTTAGCCAGGATGGTCTGGATCTCCTGACTTCGTGATCTGCCTGCCTCAGCCTCCCAAAGTGCTGAGATTACAGGCGTGAGTCACCTCGCCTGGCCCTAAAATTCACTGTTTTAGCAGATACTGTTAGTTGCCTACCCAAATTTCCCTTTCTTGTTGGCTGATCGGCTTCAGAGCTCACCCTTTTCTGTGATACCCACGTGCTCAGAGAATACACCTGTCTTAGCCTTTGGCGAAGGACTGCGTGCTACAGATTTATCTGGGGCTATGGCCTCCTGGAGCGGACACGGGATGGGGGGGTGAGGTAAGTCTCCCATGAGACAGGTTCTGGGAAGCCTCACACCTGGTCTTGGGACCGTCACTCCAGGGGAAGAAAGTGGGAAAAACGTATCCACCGGCTTGTGCTCCTGTTGGTCCAGGTATGCCCCGTGGGGTAGAAACTCCCCTTGCTTTCGGGTGGCTCATGCCTGGGCACTGAGTGGTGTCTGGTATTATTCCCAGGCCCTCGCCGGACAGAGACATTAGAGTGGGGAGGCAGGAAGCTGCTCAGGGTCAAGCTGGCCTGGTGAAGGGTCTGCAGAGAGTTGAGCCCTTAGGGGCCCCTGGATCAGCAACCCAGGGAGGGTGCCTGAGTGTCACCCCACACAGCGACCCTATCCCCCACCCCAGAAACAGGATCATCCCTGCTTTAAGCCAGTCACCATGCCTCTGTTCTTCTCTGACTGGTAGGGGAAGGGCCACGAGGGAGATGCTGCTGGGGTGGGTATGGAGGGGGTTTTCTGGGAAAGGAAAGGCCCTCAGCTCTTGAAACAATTGTCAAAGCTCAGAAAGACCCAGTGCTCTTCCGCCGCAGGATGTAGGTGTGTAGGATGTGATGCCCGGGGCTGCCATTGTACCAGGCCAGAAGCGCAGGTGAACGAGAACAACCAAGGCCTTAGAGGCGTGGGTGAGCTGCTGGCCCAGTCCACCCTGCAGCCCCTCCTGAGACCTAGGATCCTCGCAGTACTGGCCCTTAGTTAGCATCTATTACCTGTAGACAGAGCCTCCTGGTTGCCAAGAATAGGGCTCCTTCTCATGCAAACCCCTGGCAGAATCTCCAGCCCCTGTCTACTGAGTGTGACATCCCAAACCCCTTCCTCCAACTACTCCACCGCCTTCAGAATTCCAGGCCCCGTCGTGGTCTGCTTGTCCAGCCTCCTTTCCCCCAGGGAGCTCATCTCCAGCTCCTGGCTGTTGGCTCTCGCGAGCCCAGACAGACAGGGCACTCTGGGAGAAGCGGGGCTGCAGGGCTGCCTGTGAAGCTCTCTCCCCGCCTGTCCACTCAGGCCATTTCCTGCTCCACGTTTCAGCTCCAGACCCGGCGCCTTTATGAGCTTCGTGCAGCCTGCACATGTGGGTTTCCACACGCCGAGTGCCAAGGCTGGCTTCTCTGCCTGATGCTTGGACCATCTGCACTGGAGCCCACAGACCGGGCCGGAACCTCCTTGGCTTCCTCCAGCTCCTCTCTTGGTTCTCTTGCCAGAAAAAGGATTTGATGTTTTCCATTTCCTAAGACCCATCAGCATGTGTTTGTCTAAGGCTCGTTCGCTTCCCTTCTGCAGGACTCTGGGACGTGCCTTGCCTGCTGGTTCCCTCTCTGGTGACCAGGGTGGACATGAGGCCACGGGAGGCCCATGGAGGGACCACGTCGATTGCCCACCTTGTTCAGAGTGATAGCTGAACTGGGACAGTCTCGCAGAAGGGAGGGCCCTGGCCGCTTTGCTGAGGGAGGTGGGGGTCAGATGGGACTTGAGGGGTGGGTTCTCATTCCTGGAAGGGTAGTCCAGCTTCCTAGAGAAGGGTGTGAAGAAGAAAAAATATGCAAAATGCTATGCCGTGAGGAGGCAGCGATCTCAGGGCAGCGAAGCCGGTGAGAGGCTGGCCCCATGCTCTGGCTTCTACGCCTGCTCCTCTGTGTGGACGTTTACCGCACGGGAGTGGTGGGCTGTGCTCTCCAGCTATGCTGTGTCTCATGCCTCTATCCCCCCAGGGGGGCTGCTCTTTCCACCTGCACTCCAGGTATGTGGCGGTGGGACTGTACCTGCCCTCCTGGCAGCCTCAGGGGTGGGTCCAGACCCAGCCCCTGTTCCCACGGTGCCCTTCTCCACCCTGGTAGGCTCTAATGATCCATTCTCATGTCTCTCTCCTTGACCAGACTCAGGGCTTCTCGCAGGTGGAGGCTGCACCGTGCCATCTTGGAATCCCCAGGGCACGTGGTCAGCCCAGTAAACTGCAGGAGTGACCCGTGAAGACCGGCAGGGGCTCTATGACAGGCTTTACCAGGGTCAGAGGGACGAGGACGTGAGTTCCAGGCAGAGGCTCGGGGGCTTGATGCTGAGAGGATGGGGTCCCAGAGGCTGTGCAGGGACATGGGGGTGACAGCTCACACCTTGCCCCCACACCCATGTGTGGCGATCATTTCTATCCATCACAGAAGCAGTCTGCTTGGATGGGGCACGCCCACATCCCGAGTCTCCCAGCTGGTGGGGGGGTCCCAGGGTGGTCTCCCTTCGTATTGCTCAGCTGAGGGTCTCCTGCCTGTGAACAGCAGCTTCCTGCCTGAACCCTTGGTGTGTGGGGGGTGGAGGGAATGTGTCATCTGGAGAGATAGACTATCACATTGTGCTTTCCGCCTCTGATCTCACCAGGATTAGAAAAAGCGCTGCTTCATGAAGACCAGACCCGGCTATAATCCTTCCCAGGAGAGAAGAGAGGAGGCCAAGAGGAGGCAGAGCCGGGAGAAGTGGCCTGTGCCACTCAGCAGTCGGGTGCCTGCCCGCGAGGCCCTCAGTGCGTGGCCCAGCAAGAGCCTGAGTTGCTTCTGCCGCGGTCTGGGGCCACCTGCATCTGCAGGCTCAGGAAGGACACTTGGGTGATCAGATGGAAACCAGAGCTTGAGCCTGGGGTTGTCTGAGCCTAAGCCCCACCGCTGCCCCCTGTGCCGTCAACTTCCTGAGGGTAATATCCTCTCCAGCACTGTGGGCCGATGAGAGAAGGACCCGGGACAGGGTTGGCTGGCGATACTGTGTTTGAGACCCAGGCCCATTAGTCCAATGTACCCTTTATGGTTGGGGGAACTGGGGCCCAGAGGAGCTGATGGATGCTCCCAGGGTCTCCCGGCCAGCTGGCCACTGGGAGGTACCTGGCCGGGCCTCCGGTCCAGGCTGCACCCACACCTGCCACCTGGCCTGGATTCCCATTGCTCCCAGGCCCCTCTGGGATGACCCATGTTGGGGGTACTGGCTGTATATTCATGGCAGGTCTAGCTTTTAGCCTGACAGGGAATCCTGGGTGAGAGGCCCCATGTCCCTGTAGGGCCACAGTGCTGGGAGGATCCAGAAGGCCCCTGTGTGCACCTCGGGGTAGGTGTGTGGCTGCGGAACTGTGGCACATCAGGGGGCAGCTCCTGGTCCTTGCCCAGATAGAAACACACACAGTGGGGCTGGGCCAGGACATCTGGCCTCCGCTCGAGTGCCGGCAACGGGCCTGGCTCGACCAGCTGAGCTCGTGGAGGCTGCCCTCATGTCCTCCCTGAGGCTGGCTGTGCCCTGCTCACCCACATGACCGCCAGGCCCCACCCTTGCCCGCAGCTGACGTGTCCTGGCCTCTGGCAAAGCCCAGGCTGCTGCCTTGCTGGGATCCTAATTGTGTCTCTGCCTCAGCAACCCAATGGAGAGTCCAGCAATTTTGGTTCTTGGCTTTGTCTCCCCTGACCTACAAGTACCCGTTTGGAAGGAGAGATTTATGGGTGGGCATGAAATTGCCATCTTGAGAAGGTTTGGGTAGAGCTATAAATAGGGCAGCCTGGTCCCTGGGGGTAGACTCCTTTCGGGGAGAAGGTGTCCCAGGCCAGCTGTGTGTGTTGGGGCCGACCGCACAGCTGCTGAGACAGGCCCTGGAGGACCCCCGTGACCCCGACAATGGAGTTATCTTTCCTCCTGCCAGATACATGGAGTGGCCAGGTTCTGATAAGCCACCTGCCCTGGGCTTTCCCCGACCCTGCTGTCACATTCTGATGGCTTTCCCCACACTGGGATTAACTCGGGGCAGTGATTAATCCAGCTTTTTCCTGCTAATGTCAGTCTCTTTCCCCTCCTCACCAGATACTCTCCACTCAGGCCAGGAAGAGATCCGGAGCTTCAAGTGTGCCCCAGGTCAGAGGCCGATTGGGCTGGCCCCTTCCAGGGCCCAGGTGTGTGATCCAAGGTGGGAGGGGGCAGCAGGGCACAGGTGTAGGGTCGGGACAGCTTGATGCCCGTCAAGGGTACCACTTGTGGCTCATGCCTCTGGACGATCCCACTGATGTGTGGGCAGAAGGAGAGGCTTGCGCTACCACAGGGGCCACCAGCCAAATTTGCCCCAACGCTTGTGCCTGTGCGGCCAAAGTATGTCCTGGCTAACCCTTTACAGAGATAGTTTCTGATATTTCCAGATCAAGGGTCTGAACCTTTAAGGGTGTGGGCCCTATGGCATCTGCTGAGTGAGGTCACCCCCTCCCTTGGGAAGGGGCAGGTGCGGAGCATCCACCCTGTGGCTGCCGGAAGGTCCAGTCCAGGACCCCCCAGATCCATGCATATTCATGGTCCTCAATCAAGGGCAATTTTGTCCCCCAGGGGACATGGGGCCATGTCTGGGGATGCTTTTGTATGGCACATGGCGGGGGGATGCTACCCACGTCTAGTAGGCAGAGGTCAGAGGTGCCGTTCCACAGCTGCAATGCACAGGGCAGCTCCCACGACAAAAAATGACTTGGCTCCATGTCAGTAGTGCTGAGGTTGAACAGCCTCGCTCTAAATTAACATGATTCTTGCGTGTGTGTGAGTCATCGGGGCAGACCTGCTGCAGAGATTGGGGGGACGCAGCTGGACCCGGTGGGATTGAGTGTGTGGCCAGGAGGAGAGCTGCCCCCTGGCAGGCCGGCTGCACAGGGGCACCTGGGTCTGTGTGTTCAGCTGGATTCAGGGTAGTTCTGCTTCGGTCTGAGAGCCCTGAGCTTTTTGGGGTACCCCTCAGGGCACCCATGTGCCAGGCTCCACACCACACATTGAGGAGCAGGGGCTACACAGAAAAAGCTGGTTTGAGCCTTTAATTCATTTTAATGACAATTCTGGACAAAAATCACACCAATGACAGCAGACAAGGCCCTTGGTGATTAGCAGCCCAGCTGCCCACCATTGCCTTCCATGCCTCTCCATCCTCTGATGACCCACACACAACCTCCTGGGAGGTGCAGCTCCCTGGAAGGCACAACACCCTGGAAGGGGCTTCTGTGCTTTGTTCACAGTTTGAGCTTCCAGGCATCGTTTAATCCTTCCAGCCTCATTCAGCACAGGTACTTCTTCCTCTGCAAAGCCCTCTTTCTTCCCTCCCTCCTTTCCTGCCCTCCATCCTTCTCTCCCTCCTTTCCATCATTCCTTCCTCCTCTCCATCCTCCTCTTCCTCCTTCTCCCATTCCCTTCCTCCTTCCTTTTTTGCCCCTCCCCCCTGCCTTCCTCCCTGCCTCCATCCCTGTCTCTTTCCTCCCCCTCCTCTTTCTCTTCTCTTTCCCTCCTCTCTCTGCCCTTCTCCCCCTGCCTTTCTCCCTGCCTCCATCCCCGTCTCCTTCCTCTCCCCTCCTCTTTCTCTTCTTTCCCTCCTCTCTCTGCCCCTCTCTCCCTGCCTCCATCCCCGTCTCCTTCCTCTCCCCTCCTCTTTCTCTTCTTTCCCTCCTCTCTCTGCCCCTCTCTCCCTGCCTTCCTCTTGCTCCCACAGGATTCATCACAGCCTCTCTGGCACACACACCACTTTGTACGGGCTTTGTACGGGGCATCTCTGGTGGGCTGCAGCCAGCTGCCGACAAGGGTGTCATTGCTACCAAACTGGAACTCCGCAAAGGCAGGGTCTGTGCTTTGTCTCCGTTTGTCACTGCAGTGCTAGCGGCCAAGCTGGCCACAGCTAGTGCACTTCGGAGATCTGGTGACTGAATGGAGACATGGAACCATCCAGCATGGCGTGGCATCTGCTTACAGTCATGTGAAAGACTGGCTTGGGACTGCAGACCGCCTTGGGCTGGAGTTAACTGGAAAAGTTCTTTGGCAATGGTGGCCTGGGAGGATGAGCAGGGCTGCAGGAAGAGTCTCTGCAGGTTGCAGAACTGCCGCGGCGGCCGCACAGTCCAACAGACGCGCATTCAGAGTCCTCCTCTGGGCCGCACTGATGAATTTTCCAGAACTCAAGCGAATCCAGAGATGACTGCCGCTCTGAATGAACAGAAACAGGCGTCAGTCCTGTAGAAACCCGGGGCCTGGCTGGAGCCAGCCCTACATGATTCATTTGCGAGAAACTGGTTCTCGGCTCCCTCGCCAGTTCCCTCTATTAGGAAGTCACTTCCATTCAAATGTTCTGGAGGGCCAGGGATGGTTTTCGGTGGACTGGGCTAGCACATGGGGTCTATGACAGGTCCTGTGTTCTGGCGCTGCTGGGCTTCACACTGAAACACCCGGCCCTATCATGCTGTGTGTCCAGAATGCAGCACACTGTAGTTTGGGGAGACCAAGGAGTCAAGGGTGTCAGTCCCTGTCCCCTGGCAGGCATGGGGGCCGAGGCTTCTCATAAGAGGAGCAAACGTCCAAACGTCCTCCCCTCCACCCCTGCCTAATGGGCAGCTCCTTCCCTGGCTGTGGGGCCTTGGCAGGTTGCTGGGCCTCAGTTGTGTTGTCCGGCAAGGTGCCTCTCTGTTCCGCGTGTCACTCGGCGGAAGCAGCTGTCAGAGTGGTGGGCGTGGCTCCACATCTGGGGAACACCACCAGGACTCCACTGAGTAGCATCTGTAGAGGGCAGTGCAGGGGTCTGCATTTTTGGCCAGTGTCCCAGCTGACTGTGGGTCCCCCAAGGTTCCGGACTGATGCCATCCGACGTCCAACAGAACTCTGCACCAATGGAAACATCCTATATGTGGGCCGGGCGATTGGTAACCACCACGCACATGTGGCCATTGACACTTGAAATGCAGCTCTTGTGACGGAGAAACTGAATTTAAATGTTGCTTAATTGTAATGACTTTTAAGTGAATATTTAAGTAACCACGTCTGGCCAGCGGCTACCACATTGCACAACGCAGTTGCAGAACGGCCGAGCTGGCAAAGCCCCTGGTCTCAGGCAGCACTGAACGAGGGTCAGGTCTACGTTTGACAGCTGAGATTCGCAGAGCTGTTCCATGCCCGGCACGGGAGACACTCACAGCGTGACTTGCCCAGGGAGGAGGAGCTGAAGTTCAGAGGGGATAAGTAAATTGCCCAAGGTCACATGACAGGCCAGGACTGCCGTGCAAGGGTTTGTTCATCGGTCTCGCAGGCTGTTTGCTGACCCCCACTGCAATGTAGGAAGAACATAGTCAGCTTCTGCTCTATTTTATGTGTGGGCATTCAAATTCCCCGAGATTCTTTCTTCAGAACCGAAAAGAAAAAATATTCAGCTTTTGTAAGAAGAAATGGGACAATTCACCAGCCATCTGGTCTGCCTCTTGCGGCATCTATGTGCAAGGGGACTTGTAGATGTTCCAGAAGCCACCAGGACATTCCAGAAGCCCATAGCAGCCACCACATTGCCTCAGAAGGGCCAACACCATCCAAGCTTACCTTCTGGCACTCCGCTCAAACACTGCCCGACTGGGTGCCTCTTCTTGGGTCCTGCACTCGCTTGCCCCAGCCTCTACAGCTCAGGGCCCACCATCTACCTGAAGTTCTGCACGCCTGCATGCCCTGAGTCACCAGCTGGCCCTGCCAGTGGGGCTGGGGTGTGAGGCATGTCTGTTGACCTCCCACACTCTGGTCATTGAAAACAGTCTCTCTGCAGAGGAGGGGAGCTGTCTCAGTCCCTCCAGACACCCACCCGCCAGCACCATTGCTCATCACTGGGAGGGACTGAGTTTCCTGCGATTGAGTCATGCAGCCTGGAGGGTACAGTGGACGGGGCACAGCCTTTCTGGAGAGTAAGTCTCGTTCCAAAGAGGAGGAGGGAAAGTAGGTCAGTCATTTGGATTCGGCAATAAATGGACCCCCAGGCCTCCTGATTCCGCAGCAAATGTTTCCTCACGCAGGCCCAGCAGCCTCTCAAATCCACACCTACAGGTATGTTTGAAGAGAAGCCTACATGTTCCTTCTCAGTGAGCAACCCAGTTTTCTCTGAGCCCAAGTCAAGCCAATAAGAGGTCTAGGCTCAGGGAAGAGCTGGTTAGTTCCCTAAGCACTGAAGGTGTTAGGATGCAAAGACAGAGACGAAATGCGGCCGTGGACCTGGGAAGGCCTGGTTCAAACTCCGGCCCGGAGATTTCCTCCCCGCAAGCTTCCAGCCTCACAGCGTTCGCGTTCCCAGGACTGTGACAATCGTAGACCGCGAGCGAGTCTTGAGTAACCACGCAGCGCCCGGCAGATGTGACACTCCACTTGCAGAATATATTAACTGAACTACGCTATCATTTTTGCATGAGGAAAGTCGCCATTCCACGTGGGAACGAAGACAGAGGCGGTGGCCAGGAGCCCTGAGCTCTCCTCTCAGCCTCGCCCCACACAGCGCCACGCTGGGCCCACCCGTGGCTTCCCTGTGCTGCGCTTACGTCCCTCGTGGGCCTGCCTGAAAGCGCTGCATAAACCAGAAGCAACACGGAAGTGAAATACTTACATTCCCCAGATAAGACCCAACCTTTTCCTGTGACATTAACTCAACAATTCATCTTCAGGCACATGTGATCACTGACCCTGCCCCCAAAAGACTGTCAGTCAACCCAGTTTTAAATCTAGCCTTAATTGTTTTAATTTGTTTCAAAGGTAAACAAAACAAACAAAACAGCACGTTTTGTATCCAGGCTGTCCAGTGGCCGGTCTCAATGCAGGCCGACAGTTTGGCCATTTACCAAAGCAGCTCCGGACCCCATGCAGGCAGGGACGGCGTCCCCACTCAGCAAGCCTCAGCTGGGGGCTTTGATGAAGAAATCGGCCTCCTTTCAGGGGGAGTTGCTGAAAGTTAACATGACACCTCTGAGAGTCCTCCCAGTAGTTCTACGATTTGATGCGAACGTGGGCCTGGGACGTACTGATGGCCAGACATTGAATTCTCACCAGGCCTGTGTCAAGAGCTGGGCATGTATTCTCCTTTCCCTGGGAGGGCCTCTGGGTGACAGAAGCAGGGGCAGGGATAGGCACCCTTCATAACTGGCCACAGCGGGGGCTTGGCAACGACAGTATCTCTGTACTCTTTAAGTGAGCGGAGTTTTGAGGGGTCCTCAGAAAAGAGAAAGGGGCCTGGGAAGGACCTTTGTGACCCCACGACATATGCGGAGTGAAAGCAAAACTGCTTCCCCGAACATCCACGCAGCATATTCCTCCTGGCCCATATGGAATAATCCTGCTCGCCGTGACGGCCATGCAAATATCTGCAGGCAGCTGTTTAGGAAAGACAGCTTCTTAAAAAGGCAGATGGCCACCCCACAGGAAATCTGGGCTTTTAACATGGATAACGGGATGATTGAACTTCCCATCCTCCCCCGAGGGCCTGCCACATCACCGGGAGGGTGCAGGGAAGGAAACCCGGGCTCCCAGGAGGGCAGGCCAACGTCAGCAGGAGCCCGAGGGCCTGCCACATCACCGGGAGGGTGCAGGGAAGGAAACCCAGGCCCCCAGGAGGGCAGGCCAATATCAGCAGGATCCCGCGGGGTGGAACCAGCGGGTGCTGCCGAGTGCTTAATGACTGACTCACTCTTCAGGGAAAAGGCCTTAATTTGCTGCATCTGCCTATTTCTGTGGTGTAAGCTCTCCGGCCGAGGCAGATTTTAACACAGACTTCGGAAGAGACATGCACTGTTGGCTGCAGCAAGCCGGAACACCTGGACCTCTCCTAAGGCCAGGAAGGTGGACCAACCTCAGGTGAAGCAGTGGGTCAGGGTCAAGGTGAGGCTGCCAGGGCCTCAAGGTCTACAGAGTAAAGGAGAAGGGCAGCTCAGGCAGCCTGGTCCAGCTGTAGGACTGTTACCAGCCTCCAGGCCCCTAAGTGTCTGAGGTTTGCACCCTCGCTGGTTCAGAAACACACACACAACCAAGAGCCTCTCTGATCAGCTCTCCCCGTGCAGGCTGAAGCCTGATTGATATTAGCACGGGTGAATCCAGCTGCTTCTGCAGGCACTTATTATCTCACGGAATCCTCATGACAACCTTTGAGGTTCCCCAGTTTACAGATGAGGAAAACGAGGCACAGAGAGGCTAAGTACTTTGCCTAAGATACGTGATCATCTTGCAGGAAGCATTTCTGCTCCTTTACCCTCCTCCTTACAAGGGAGGGAAAGGAGTCAGTGTCCCATCCTGAGGTCAGCTCACAAAGAGGAGAATGCAGTTGGGGGACAGTGGCATCAGATGCCTGAAGCGGAGGGCCAGTGAGCTGGAGGGTGACATGCAGGACAGGGCGGAAGGCCAGGAGAGAGACAGGAGTGGCCCTGCTGCTGCTGAGGCCCCTTCTCCCTAGGACGCACTCCCTCCATCCCCACCGTCCCCAGATTCGCAGCTGTCCCACCTGGGGTGGAAGCCGGGCTGCTGCTGTTGAGACCTGCAGGAGTGGAAAATCTGCTGGTTCCCATTAAAACAAATCTCCTTGTTGACAAAAATAAAGAGAACCGAATCTCTGCCAGCATTTACTGTCTGCGAGTTGCTTTTATTCTCCCGCAAGGAGCTGGATCCCCGTGTTCCAAACTGGCACAGGCCCACCAGCTTCAAAGCGGGGAAAATTCCTCGTCGGGCAGGGGCTTTGGCGGGGCGCCCTGGTGAATGGAAGTGCCTCCCCAGGGGGCAGCAGCCGGGAGATGCCCAGGCCCACGGTCTCATTAACGCTGCACAACATTCTGCTTCATTTTCCTTGGCGCGAGGCGTGGGTTTTCCTAAGCAGAGAGGTGAGATGTGAACGCCGAGTAGAAGCCCACGGCACGCTCGGGCTGCACAGCCGGCACTTTCTGAGCTCAGGCAGGTGGGTGGGCGCGTCTGAGACGCCGAGGATGGGTGGTCCGCTCACGGCGCAGGGTACCTGAGACAGCTGCACCCTGCAGCAGAAAGACCGCGGCAGCTACTGTGCAGAGGAGAGTGGGGTGTTGACAGGCGGGTGGACGCCACGTCACCATCTCAGCCCTGGTGGGAACCCCGCCGGGCTCTTACGGCATTGAGCTTTGGGTCTGTAGATGGGGAAGTGGGAAACCTACATTAAACAGCATGTTAGTGTCCTGCACAGTATGCCACAAACGAGGGGACTTCAAACAACACAGATGTACTCTCCCATAGTTCCAGAGGCCGGAGGTATGAAATCTGGACGTCAGCAGGGCTGCTGCCCTCCAGAGGCCCCCGGGGAGGCCTGCCTGCCTCCTCCAACTCCCAGTGGCTCCAAGTTTTCCTTGGCTTGTGGCCGCGTCGCTCCAGCCTCTGCCTCCGTCTTCACACCAGCCCTCCTCTTCTCCCAGTGTCTCTGCTATGTGTCTCTTATGAGGACACTTGTCATTGGATTTAAGACCTATCTGGATAATCCAGAATGATCTCATCTCAAGACCCTTAACTTGCCTGCATCTGCAAAGACTCATTTTTCCAGATAAGGCCCCAGCCACAGTTTCCAGTTAGATGTGGATCTGTTGTTTTGGGGGCCACCCTTCAATCCACTCCACACGGTATTCAGTAGGATATGTCAGGCACATAGAAGGCAGAGACATGTAAGAAATTTCTCTTCCTAGGAATTTGCACAAGACTTGGGGCAAATAGTTCTTTCTCAGGGTTATTTAAGGAGAATGGATGCGAACAGCAACACGATTCTAATCAGCTATGGCTGTGCCTTCCATTTGAACATCTATGGGGCACACTAACCCTCTCCACACATTGTACTCAGAGACAGACACATGTGCCACACTCATGTCAGCGGCCTCTGATTGGCTCTCACCCTCTGTCCATTCAGTGCAGCCCCACATGGACACGTGTGGCTGGAGAAGGGCACACAGCCGAGTGACTATCTCCACTGAAGCCCATGGTCACTCAGAGTAAGCGCGGCCCCCCTTCCCTGGCTGTTCCCTGGAGGACCATGGCCTGCCTTTCCTTCCCTTCCTGTTCACCCCCCACTCCCAGCCAAATAGAAGCAATCAGAAGAGAACATCCATTCGCCCTCACCAGAAATTCACGCCTCATAGCTGCCTCGGCTGATGCCGATGTGGGTGAGCCGCCCCTGTGCCCCTCAGATGGGGGCTGCACAGGTTCCCGCCGCTCACCCTGTGCATCACCCCCAGGCCCATTCCCCTGCAGCTCCTCTGCGGACCCCTGCCCAGCTTGCACTTCTGGCTGCAGAAGTCTCCAGGCCCCTGTCGCCTGGTAGGATTGCTCCTGCAGCTGGGGCAGTTCAGTCTGGGAGTCGTTGCCCCAGCGTTTGAATAACATCCCGGGCAGGGCCTACCCTGCATCCATGAGAATTCCCAGCCCTGCGCCTGGCAGGAAAACAGCTCATGGGTGTGACCTGCTCCCTGTCTGGACTGGGTGGGCAGCCTGCCTGCTCCTGCCTCCGAGTCCATCCTCTTCTTCCAGGAGTCCAGCCCGGAGTGGCCACAGCAGACGTGTAGGCCTCCCTGGCTGGCCCCCTGTCTCCAGCCTGTCTGGGGCTAGCCCAGGCCTGGTGCCTTCTTGGTCACCCTCACTGGCCAGGCATGGGAGAGACGCCGAGGGCCAAGTCCTTGGCCCAGTCGCACAGGGGTCTTGGCACAGGTTGCCCGACCTGCCGCCTGGAACTTCCTGCCCCCAGCCCCTCCCCTGCTGGCGCTGTCCCAGCCCTTCCAGGTGCCCCACGCTGTGAGCCTGCCCACTGAGCGCTGAGCTCAGAAGGCTGCGTGGGTGAGTCCTGCGGCCACCACAGGATGGAAGGAGCACAGCCTCGAAGGCTGGAGACAGATCTCTTCCCTCAGCGCGGGAGCCTGGAGTCCGCAGCCAGGGCGTCGGCAGGGCTGCACCCTCCTGCCTTCGCCAGCTCTGGGGGCTCCAGGTGCTCCTTGGCTTGTGGCCACCATACTCCAGCCTCCGCCTCTGTCTTCACGCAGCTTTTCTCCTGTTTGGTTTTTAATCTCCTCTGCCTCTCTCTTCTAAGGACACTGGGGGTGGTGATTAGGGCCCACGTGGCAAATGCAGGAGGATGGCCTCATCCTACAGTCCTTAACCTAATTGCACCTGCACAGACCCTTTTTCCAAATAAGATCATATCCAGGGGTTCGGGGCATGAGTGTGGGCCTCTCTTCAGGTGCCACTGTTGGCCTGCCGCAGCTGAGCTTCCCTGCCCACGCTCCTGTCCTGTGCCCCTGCCAGGCCCTGGGCGTCTGATCAGCCCTGTTTTTGCTGGAAGGTGGAAGTGAAAGAGATGGCGCCCTGGAGGAATGGGCTGGGAGGGTGTCCTGGCTCCTTCACCCGGGCGCTGTGGCCTTCAGCCTGCTTCTAGGGTTCTGAGCCTGAGTGCTCACCTCCTGTGTGGCTCCTTCACCCGGGCGCTGTGGCCCTCAGCCTGCTTCTAGGGTTCCGAGCCTGAGTGTTCACCTCCTGTGTGGCTCCTTCACCCGGGAGCTGTGGCCCTCAGCCTGCTTCTAGGGTTCCGAGCCTGAGTGCTCACCTCCTGTGTGGACTCTTCCTCTGTCTCCTCCTCCTGCTTCTCTGCGGCCCGAGAACCCTCCCGGAGGCTCAGCTTGTGGACCAGGCTCAAAGACTATGAGGGTGGAATACATATGGCTTCTGGGTTCGACTCCAGTTTGAGAGTCATTTTAAATTCTATATCCCTTTTCACTTCCTCTTATGGAAGAAAATCTAATCTGGGAGATATTTCCATTAAAAACATTGGTTTAATACTAAAAATGAAAACAAAACTAGAGCCTGCTGGAAAAAATAACAGCCCCAGACGGCATGCGTCTCGCACGAGCACCGCGCCACCGCAAGCAGCCTCTGACCAAGCTCCCCGTGTGTTCTTGCCAGCTTGAACCCTCCTGTTGGGGACAGGTTTCTGCCCCTAACACCCAGCTGCACAGCAGGCACCATTTACCCCCTGTTGCTCCAAACCATGGCTGTCTCCACCCCACTGTCTTCTCAGCTTCCAAAGCTGGAGAGCACAGGAAGACGTGGGGTACAGAGGCCTATTTTACTGTGTCCTGGAATGTAGTGCATTGTGATGGTTAATATTGAGTGTCAACTGGATTGGATTGAAGGATGCAAAGTACTGTTCCCGGGCGTGTCTGTGGGGGTGTTGCCAAAGGAGACTCACATTTGAGTCAGTGGGTGGGGAGAGGCAGACCCACCCTCAATCCAGGTGGGCACCATCTAATCAGCTGCCAGCATGGCCAGAATAAAGCAGGGAGAAGAACATGGAAGGAAAAGTCTGGTTGAGTCTTCTGGCCTCCATCTTTCCCCCGTGCTGGATGCTTCCTGCCCTTGAACATTAGACTCCAAGTTCTTCAGCTTTTGGACTCTTGGATTTACACCAGTGGTTTGCCAGGGGCTCTTGAGCCTTTGGCCACAGACTGAAGGCTGCAATGTGGGCTTCCCTACTTTTGAGGTTTGGGGACTCACACCGGCTTCCTGGCTCCTTAGCTTGCAGATGGCCTATGGCGGGACTTCACCTTGTGATCACGTGAGTCAATTCTCCTTAATAAAATCCCCTTCATATGTACAGCTACCCTATTAGTGCTGTCCCTCTAGAGAACTCTGACTAATACAGGGTTGAAAGGTGGCTCCCAAAATATACTCCCATATCCCAGACCCCAAACCTGTGAAGATGGCCTGATTTGAAAAAGGGTCCATGCAGATGCAATCAGCTTAAGGACCTGAGATGAATGAGGTCATCCTCCTGGATTAGCCAGGCTGGCCCAGCCCTAAATACCATCCCAGGTGTTCTTGTAAGATGGAGGCAGAGGAGGCCAAAATAACAGACAAGCCCTGAAGGCAGATGGTGTGAAATGAAGGCAGAGATTGGAGCCACAGGAGGAAGGCCTGGAGCCGCCAGGACCAGAGCAGGCAGGGAGAAGCCTCTGAGGCACGTGGCCCTGCAACATGTCGGTCTCGAGCCTCTAGCCTCCAGAACCGGGAGAGAAACATTTCTGCTGTTTTAAGCCTCCCTGTTTGTGGTATTTTCTTATGGCAGCTCCAGGACTCGGAAGTAAGGACCATAATGAAGTTGGCGTGGCTCAAGGACTAGAATTTTTAACAAATGAAGCTTGGCTGTTTCAGCCAATAAGCAGGGCATCCTTGTCCCGCCTGAACACTGCCCTGAGAGGCAGAGGGTGTGCTCGCGTGATGTCAAACAGCCCCAGGCCTTGCCCGAGATGAGCAGCCGTGTATTCTCAGGGTCTGCCTGGGGGCCAGGATGCATGTAAATATGCATCCCACAGTGAAGCCCAAAAGTCACGGTGAGCTCCCTGCACTTGGGGGACCCAATTCAAATTGCAGAATGACTTTCCCAAAGCCACCTAACACCCCAGGTCTTCAGTGTCTGTCAGCTCCCACCTCATGGCCATGGTGAGGGGATGAATGAGACAGTGAATCCATGAAACCTCTTACACCCGGCTCAGGAAGGGGGTCCCCAAGGCCCCAAGGATGGGGATTTTTGCTGAGGCGTGATGTAAGTGGGCCAGGAAATATGGTCGGGGTGTGTGTAACCAGTAGGCAGCCCTGCCTCTCCGAGGGAAGAACGCGCCACCTGAATCTCATAGGTCACTCCCAGGGGCTCTTGCCAGACCTGGGCAGATGCGCTGGTTTCCTACCTGAGACAAATCAGTCCTATCTCAAGGCCTCAGTTTCTTTATCTGTGGAATGGGAACTGTGGCCTTTGCCTCCCTCACAGGGGAGTTAGTGCCAAGGGCCAGGAGAATGGGGGGCGGGTGGTTGCCATGTGTGAGACCATGAGAAGGAGGTGATGGTACGAAAACAATGTCCAAGAGAGGTTCCTGGGTAGACTGTGTTTTCTGCTCCCCGTGGGAGGCCCTGCACAGGGTCCTGAGTGACGGGGGCCATGGTTCCCGTGTGGTATGGTTTGGCTCTGTGTCCCCACCCAAATCTCACCTTGAATTGTAATAATCCCCACACGTCAAGGGCGGGACCAGGTGGAGGTCATTGAATCATGAGGTGGTTTCCCCCATGCTGTCGTTTTGAAAGCGAGTGAGTTATCACAAAATCTGATGGTTTTATAAGGGGCTTCCCCACTTTGTCCGGCACACATTCTCTCTCCTGCTGCTCTATGAAGCAGTGCCTTCCGCCATGATTGTTAAGTTTCCTGAGGCCTCCCCAGCCATGCGGAAGAGTGAGTCAATTAAACCTCTTCTCTTTATAAATTACCCAGTCTCCGGTATGTCTTCATAGCAGTATGGGAACAGACTGATACACCGTGTCTGGGAACAGGCAGGGCCACAGTGCCTACCTCGCGGGTGCCTGGCCGGAGGTGCACTCTGCAGCTGACAGTGTCCAAGGCAAAGTCCTTCAAATGATAAGCACAGCCTGGGTGGGGTCCTGGGCACCGCTGCCCTTGCTGCCGGCGAGTCCCAGCCGATTCCTCCTCCACCGTGTCCTGGAAGGCATCCCACCCGTCTCCCCTCTCCCTGGAAACCATAGCTGCCTCTGACTTGAGCCCCACCTCTTGTTCCTCTAAGCAATCCTCAACACTGAAGTCAGAGACCTTTCCAGGATGCAAGTGTGACATAGCCTTCTCCTCTTAAAACCCTCTACGCATCCCCATTCTCCTTGGGAAGGATACAAACTCCCTGCCTAGACTGGCTTGCCCTGTGCCAGCCACCCCGCCCTCCTGTCCCTGTGCCAGCCACCCCACCCTCCTCTCTCCAGCCCCTCAGCCCCCAGGCCACCTCCTCCCTGTTCCATCACAGCCTCCTTGGGGTGGCCTTCTGTGGCTTCCTCTGGGCCTGGGCATGTGCATTCCCTCTGCAGGTGGGGAAGAGTCCAGAATGGCATCAGTGAGGGGTGGCACCTGGCCCCAATATGCCCCTCCTCCTCTTGTATCTGTTTGGGACATGTTCCCACAAGCGTCCCTACTTCTTGAACCCCTGGGCCCTGAGCCTGGGCCCTGCTGACCCCTGTCTGCAGAGAGAAGTGTCTAGGAGGACAGTGTATATATCAGCATCCTTGGTAGCTGACTCTGAGGCTCCGGGTTTTCTGGGCGGGCTCTGGAAAGAAGGCCTGTGGGGGGCGAGGGCAGCGAGCCAGGACGCAGTTGCATGCATTCTGCAGAGGCCTCACGGATCCCCCCGACTGCGGGACTCAGAAGTGGGGACCGCCCTTCTGAGTTGTCCCACATTCAGGAAAAGGGACAGGACCTCGAACCTTCTTCCCAACCGGTCCTTGGGTGTGGGCTGCCCTTGAGCAGGGAAGGGGTCTAACCTCCAGTAAAAGCCAGTTTAGGCAAGGAACTCAGCTGTGGGCTGTCAGCAATCCATACTCTTGACAGAGGCCAGGGGAGTCTGGGCCCTGAGGGGGTCTGGGCCAACCCCCCTGCACAGTGTGGGGCACTGGCTCCTGACTTTCTGAGAAAGCCTTCAGCTAACAGGCATTCCTGCTGGTCCCACCTCCTTACGCTCGTGGTATCCTGGAGCGTCGCTGGGGCAGTTGGGCATGGAAAGAGCTCTGTGCCCAGATGGGGTGGGGCTGTCTCCAACTCCTACTCCTCCGAGTTAAGTGGTTTCACCCGCTGAGGCTCAGTTTCCCCAGTCAATCATGAAGCTGCCGGAAGCAGGATGGATGGAGCCTTTTCTGAGCCTCTGTTCTGTGCCCCGCACAGTCTGCGTGTCATCTCGGATAACTTCCACAGCGTCCTGTGCAGGGGTGCACTGCTGTCCCCACTTTCCAGAGGAGAACCTGAGCCAGTGTGGGGAGGCTGCAGCCTTGGGCCCGTTGCTGAGGCAGACTCATATCCAGGACGCCGCTTGCTCCAGGCTCTGTGGTCATGCCTGCCCTCACGTTCGTCAGATGGTGGGAAAGCTTCAGTGAGATCCCTAGGTGGGGAATCGTCGCAGACACCCTCAAATGCTGTTTCACCTGGGTGATCTTGTTGACTCCTGGGGAACAGCCCATTGACTGGGAGGCTTCTCTTTCCACCTATGCAGATGGTTCTTTAAAAGATTTAATAGCGGGGATCTTTCCAACTGACATTTCTCTTAGGCTTCAAACTCAACCTTTATCTCTAACATATTCTCCTGGAGGATGACATGCCAACCCAGGCCCAGTTTGGAAATGTGCATTGGCACACTGTGGCCTGAATTAATTGTGAACTCACTCTATATATCTAAAGTCTGTTTGGTGTTCGTCATGGGCTCTCTCGCCTGGAAATTCCATTATTTTGCAGGGTTTACTTGGCACCTGATGGGATATCCAGGTCCAGTAAAACCAGGCCTTCGTGGACATGACATGGAAACAGCTGTGCTGCACAGTGGAGCGGGGCCAGTGAGATGGCAGGGCCAGGCGCAGCCAAGGGACAGCCAGGCTGTTTCGGCCATCGATGTCATGGCTCCATCCCTTGCTGATTTATGCTGCTCTGTCCCCGGGCTTGAAGGAGGGGCAGCCCCTCAGCTGTCGAGAGCCCTGCTTCCTGGCCCTCCATCAGACCATGATAAAGAGCCTGAGCCGCCATGCTTGAGAAGCCGCCATGATGAAAAGCGCCTCCAACCTCCAGTTGCGTGTGTATGTTTGATCAGATGCCAGGGCCAGCTGTGTCTGGTCCTGCTTGTGTGGCTTGATGAATTGGGCTGTGGGTCCTGGCACCGTGGTGTCCCGGGATGGGAGCTCTGGGAGGAGAACAGCTCCTTTGCTGGACTCTGGGTTGGGGAAGGCTGAGGGTTGGGGAGGAGGAAGGGGCTTCAGCTTCACAAAGTGGTAGAAGTTCAGGTGCGGAGGAAGGGCTTCAAGTAAACCATTGAGTCAGCGGATCGCATTTTCAATGGAATCATGGGGCCTGGAGTTCATTGGACCACAGCCTGCCCAGGTTCTTCCCAACTCACTCCTCTCACCCCCTCTCACTCCCTCCCACCCACTCCCACCCCCTCTCACCCACTCTTACCCCCTCCCACCCACTCCCACCCCCTCTTACCCACTCTCACCCCCTCCCACCCCCTCTCACCCATATCTAGATGGAGCATAGGCAGCAGGCTTGGACTGGGGAGACTAAGGTCAGACCCACGGCTGCTTCTCCAGAAGCAGAGGGATACACAGATGTGACCACACTGTGTTCCAAGGCGTATGCCCCCACCTACTATGCTTGACTGTGTGCCCCCAGCCACACCTGCTTCTGTGCCCACCTGCTCCAATACACACCTGCCCCTGTGCACCACTGCTCCCATGCACACCTGCTCCCAGACACATCTGTACCAAAGACTGACTTATTCACATGCACACCTTCATATCCAGAACAGAATGTGCTCCTAACAGGTGGTGTGGGCGGGGGCACCTCACTTGCAGAAAAGGGAGGGCAATTTATTTACTGTGGGGACGGAAGCAAAGAGAGGAGACTCTGGAGTGGGCTTGGAGCCTTTTGGAGGAGATGCTGCATCTGCACTGGTGTTCTGGGCCCTCCTGCTGGCCCCACTCTCACACCCAGGGTGGACAGTGCCACTGAGGAGAGGTTCAGCCTATGTGCTAGAGGGACAAGGAGACAGGGTGGCCACACATTCATCAGAAGCCAGAGTCCCCTCCCATTGGCCAGAGTTCCCTCCCACTGGCCAGAGTCTGCACCCCTCACCCCTGCCTCCGCCTTGGGGTGTCAGAATCCACAACAGGAGAGCACCTGGGTGGGTAAAGGTCTCTACTGTGCCAGAAAACAGAGCCCCTCAATCCTCAGATTTCTGCTAAAGGCCCACGGACTGGGACTGTTTTGCAGGAACCCAGTTTTAGGGGGATGAATTGTGTCCCCCTAAAATTCGTACATTGAAGCTTTGCCTCTCAGAATGTGGCTGTGATTGGAGATGGGGCCTTTAACAAGATAATTAAGTTAAAGTGGGATCATTAGGGTGGGCTCTCATCCAACTGACTGGGGTTCCTGAAAGAAGAGGAGATGAGGACACAACACACAGAGAAATGACTGTGTGAGGGCATGGGGGGATGATGCCGTCTGCAGGCCGAGGAGCGAGGCCTTGGGTGAAACCAGCCCTGCCATCACCTCGACCTCGGACTTCCAGCATTCAGGACTGTGAGGGAATAAATCCGTGCTGTCTAAGCTGCCCCATCTGTGGCACTCTGCTGTGGTGGCTGAGCTGACTCACATACCTGGGAAGCCTGGTGACCTGGGGCACGGCCCCGGCCCCTCTCTCACCCTCTCCTCTACTCTCCACTTGGCGGACACAGGCTGAAAAAGGCTGCAAAAACAAGGCAATGAAGGACATGCTTTGTCTAAGGCCTTTAAAGTGGCGCCTTCCCCAAGTAATTTTTCAAAGAGAGCTCTGGCTTGAAAGGGGCTCCCTCCCATCTGCCCCGCTCCAGTACATAGGGAGAGTCCTGCTGGCTCTGTGGGCACAGCGGTGGCCCCTGGTCTGCTGAGAAGCCACAGCTCACGTGGAGCAGTGGTCAAGGCCAATGGGTCAGAAGGTAAACCAGGGCCAGTGGGGGTCTGGGCCCCTGGAATCGGCAGGACATGCGGTCAGCCACGGGCCAGCCCTCGGACCCGGCGCCTCCTTGTTTCGCTCTGCTGCTGGTGTGCAGGCTGCACGGTGGTTAAGGGCTGGGTTCTGGGCTACTGGGTTTAGCCACACCCTTGCTGTTCAGCCTCCAGCAAATAGTTTCTCCTCTCCGAGCCTCAGCTTCCTCCTACCTCAAAGGGTTGTTGCTCCATTGAATGAGATGAGGCAGGTAAGCAGGTGAAGCCCTGGAGGGCGGCAGGGGGCTTGGAGGAGGCAGAAGAGGATGAGTGCCCAGCAGCAGGGAGCAGGGAGGGAGGGGACTGTGGCCAGGCCTCCCTCACCTACCTTCTCATCTGAGCTTCCCAGGGACCCCCCAGAGGTCAGTTTCTTCACCTCCCATTCACAGATAACAAACTGAGGCTCAGAGACAGAATCCTCTTGCCCAAGGTCACGTGGCTAGTGACTGGTGCTGCTGGGATTCTCACGGAAGTCTGTGTGACTGTGGCGTTGGCCTGTTCCCAGGACATCAGCTGAAGGACACAGCTGCAGCCCCAGGTGCCGGATGCAGGTTCAGAGCATTCTCCTCGCACAGCTAGAGGGAACTCCTCCCCTGCATGGGACAGAGTGGGGCAGCTTCCAGCCACTCTGCCAGGCCATGGCTCACCCAGGCCCTCCTGGGCCCGCTTCAGCACTCTCTGGACCATAAATGCTTAGAGGGCAAGCAGATATCTGCCTCCAGGCACTCCATGAAGACCTGTGTTCCTCCACCTCCTCCATGGGTCTAGGAGAAGAAGGGACAATCTGGCTGCCCCTCGAGACCTTTGTCTTGGGAAGCAGCTGGCCATTTTCCAGCCAGACATGACTGTGGGAGGCTGGTGTGACCCCTCAGGACTGGTGCTGAACCATCAGGTCCACATGAGGGCAACACCTGATGCTTGCCATGGCTGCTCTGTCCAGACCACAGCTCTGCCGCTCGAAAAATAAATGAGAAGAAACACAGCCTTGGAAGGAGAAGTTGGGCCACTGGACTCCACGTGCAAGGTGCAGGGCACCTGGCCTGTTCCACTCTCTGCTAGGCACTGTGGGAAACACACAGTAATGGGTGGTGGCGCTCCCGGTGGGCCAGGAGTACACAGGGTACAGGACCTGGTTAGCCTTCTGCGGTGAGTGCCGCGAACAGGAGCAGGCCGCCAGGGAGGGCTAGATGGGAAACGACGGATAGCAGAAGACAAGGAAGACACACATGCAAAAAAGGGGCCACCTCTGCATGGGCGTGGGAGTCACTGCTGCATCGCAGGTCAATGTGGAAGGTACCCAGGCACCTTGCTCACCACATACTCCCTAAAGCCTAGAGCAGTGTTGGCAAGGAGGACGCGCGCGATCAACAGTTTCCCAAGGACTCTCGTTTTGCTCAGTTGCGGGAGGGCATGGAAGATGGTGAGTTTGGGACAATGTGCACCAGTTGCTGTTGTCTGAAACTGGGCAGGGTGGTCCTGGCGGCAGGCGTGTGGTCCGGATGCCATGGGGAGGCAGGCAGTGCACACTGGGCTCCAAGCACGGAGACCTGGGTCCAAATCTGGACTCTGCTACGGATGAACTGGATAAGTCCCCTACCCTCTCTGGCCCCTGATTTCCTCATCTGTGGATGGGAGAGATGCCAGTATTCCCTACCGGTGCGTGAGAACTGATGCAAGTGGGTGAAGAGTATGAGGCAAAAGCCTTAAGATGTGGCTGATACTCTTAGTTTGGCAACAGAGTTCGAATCCTGATTGGTACTGCCAGGCCATTCTCCCACAGTCCCTGGCTCACACATCAGGTCGCCAAGTCTGGGGCCTTCTCTCCGAGTTTCCTGGTGGGATAGAAACTTGTCTCTCCACCCAACTCAAGGCTCAGATGAGGGTGGAAACTCACATTTGGCAGCTTTCCAAGCCACCGCACCACTTGCCCTCCAAGAGAGGATAAAGTGCATCTGTCATGGCTGCTTGAGCTGCAAGCCTGAGCCATCTTACCATTGCTGAGAAGTCAACTTTTGGGGGACCTTGGGGTGGTCACTTGAGTATCAGCTCTTAAGGCGCCAGTTGTGTTACTTCAGGGCAAAGTTTAGATGCTGGCTCTGAGTTACAGGAGGGCTTGCTGACCGGCACGGATGTGCACATGGCACTGTCAGAAAGGAGCCCCACTTGTGCTTGGGGAAAAAGAAGCTGGAACCAGAAAGCCTGCACTCTCTTCTGATAACCAGGCCATGGCCTGTGTGAGCACCCCTAGTCTTCAGGGGATAGCTGGCCTTGCTGGTGGGATGGGGGCACTCCAAGGACCAAGCACAGCTGGGGCTGGTGCGCAGGCTGGGGTTTGATGGAATTTCTCACTCATTGAAGTCCACAGGGAAAGTAAAGGGCCAGTGGCTGCAGGTTAACCAACACACAGACACGCACACAGGCACACACACAAACACACACATGCACACAACTCACACCCATTTTTCCCTGATCACATATACTTTATACAAGTTGTAAAACAAAATAAAATCAAATAACAAGGAAATAGGTCAGAACTAACATTTGCTTTACTGAATGTATCTCAAGCACCTCCCCACATCTGTGTGAAGAGCTTCTCATTCTTTTCCTGCGAAATATTTGATACCTATGCAAGTGCATGTGGCAGATATGGAGACTAAAAGCCTCATCACCAAGTTAGCAACAGCGACCTATCACCCAGCTCCGGAGCCTGCCATGGCTATCCTGGCAAACCTAACCTCGGACGCCTCCCTCACCTCCTGTTTCCAGAATGGTGAGAATTAAAGAGCATTTGGGGAATTTCATGCCCAGTCTGGAGATGTAACTGGAGAGGGGAGTCCCAGCCCTGTCTGGCATCCCTGGCTAAATTGTTTGTCCAAAGGGAATGGGGATGGCCCAGGGTTTGCAAATCGTTCTTAATTCATTCTGATTCCCTCCTTTTAAAAAACTAGCCCTGCAGCCCTTGGGGAAGGGGTGTGGGTCAGGCTTCAGGAGGCTGTGCAGGGAGGCCAGGCTTGGGGAAGCTGGAGGGAGAGACGCCCACCTACCACCCAGAGACTGGCGGGCCTCCTGCTGGAGGAGACCCCGAGGGGCTTAAAGAAGCCAGGCAGGAGAATCAGGGCCCCAGCTCTTCCCCGAGAGCAGCCGATCAGGAATGCCTTCTCCCTGCACCAGCTGTCACTCCCAAGGGGATGCCTTCTTTGGTTTCCTATTGCAGAGGGGTCACCAGGGAGTGGGCAGGCGTGAGGGGTGGGGGTCTGGGGGCCGCAGAGCCAAACTTCGCCTGATTAATAACCCAGATGTTCCCGTCCAAGCACATGGAGGTCCCTGGAGCTCTTGGGAAGTCAGACCCCAGCTCGGTCCCGTGCCAATCTGCAGTTAGGAGGCAGGTCCTCGGTCCGGGTTGACACGTAGGCCACAGTCTTGGGCGCCCTGATCTGGCTGGATGGGAAGTTTAGTCTCCACCCAGAAGAGGAGCTCTGAACTCCTCCACGTTAAAGAAAAAGTTAGGCAGGGTAAACTGCAACTTTCTTTTTAATCCAAAGTGATCAAACCTCGGGGCCCCTCTGCACTGGTTCTTGGAGCACGGCCAGGTGCGGGCACCTGGGGTGGGAAGAGTGGGGGGACCAGGGTGGGCCCCCGGGCTCCGAGGCCTCCCCAGGCCCGCCCGCCTACCGGCTCTCAGAGAAAGAACAGGGGGCCGCGCCCGCCCCACGTCCGCTCCGCCCCGGGCCAGCCCCTTCCTCGCTGCGACTCGCCCGCTGTCCCCACCCCCTCGCCCGCGGTGCCCAGTGGGAGGCGGGGGCTGGCCTCGCCGAGCCCAGCGCCGGGCTCTGATTTGCTGCGGGCGTTGGGGATCGACAGCCTCCGCGGCTGCCTTCCAGGAGAGAGGGAGGGAGGAAAAGGGGGAAAAAAGTGCTCGGCGCCGAAGGCGAGGTCCGCACTCTCCGTCCCCGCGGCTGGCGCAGGACCTCACTCGAGCGGAGCGCCCACGGGGAGCGGGTCGCGGGGCGGCGGCGGCGAGGAGGAGGCGAGAAGGAGTTGGAGGAGGAGGAGGAGGCGAGGGCGAGCGAGCCCAGCGGGGTCCCGGCCGCCCCGCGGGCCAAAGTCGAGCCCTCCCGCCCGTGGGCGAGCGCGCCAGCCGCCCCTTCTAGAACAGCCGCCGCCACAAAGAAGAACGGGGGGTGCCGAGGTCCCCATGACCTCCTAAAGTGGTGCGGTCCCTGCTGAGTGCGCTGCCCGGGCCGTGACCCGCGCCCCTGTGCGTCCCCGCGCGCCTCCGAGCGCCCCTGTGCGCCCCGGCCCGCGCCCCGCCGGCATGGACGTCCATACCCGCTGGAAAGCGCGCAGCCCGCTCCGCCCGGGCGCCCCGCTGCTGCCCCCGCCGCTGCTGCTGCTGCTGCTGCTGTGGGCGCCGCCTCCGAGCCGCGCAGGTAAGGGCGCCCTGGGGCGCGGGACTGCGGGATGGGGCGCGCGCGGCCCGGGCGCCGCTGTCATCCCCGGGCACCTTCGCCCGCAGAACTTTTCTTCCTTGGCCTGTGGAATGCACGGGCCAAGACCACGAATGCCATTTGCTGGGGGCCCCCCCGAGATGACGACACGCAGACACAATGCCGGCGGGCGCGCCGCCCCCTCCCCAAACGGGCGGGTCGGGTGGGGCTGTCGCGCGAGCCGAGGAAGGACGGAGGGCTGGATCAGCAGGAGGGGTTGTCCACGAGGCGGGCAAACTTTTGTCCCAAAACCTTCCTTCTCTGTCCCACATCACAGGCGCCCAGCTTGGGCCCACACAGCCCTACAGCAGAACTTCCTCTGCTCAAAACCGGGCAGGGCCGCCCCCTAGAGTCACAGCCCTTCAAATCCCGGGACTTCTGGGGATGGGGGGAATCCCAGAAGCCTGGGCCCCCAGCACTGACCTTCCCCCAGGCACTGTCGCTCTAGGCTGAGCTGGCGCCCTGCTTTCCCCAGGGACAGCGTTTCCTGCAGCCTTGGTCACCTAAGTGTTCGGGGGCACTGGGGACCCCTGCAGGGTAGTAGACAGCCTTGCTCCTAATCCCACCCCCAAACTTCTTGATCCCTGGAAGGCAGCTTTTCCTGGATTCGCTGCTGAGAGATGGGATGCGTGGAGCAAAGCCAGAGATGGGCTTGCAGGCGGGGCTGTGAGTGGTTGGGATGATATGCAGATGTGGGATTCCTTCTGCCAAGGGTCATCCCTTAGAAGGAGGCTTGCTTCCCAGGGAGGGCGCTTCAAGGCGGGGACTGTCTGCGTCCCTGCCTGGGTTCTCGAGGGTTCAACTCTCCCTGTCGCAGTTTCCTGACGGGGGAATTTTTCTAGGCATTGCTCTTGGTAGTTAGTGGCGGGGTGGGTGTTCACAGACTCTCCAACATCAGAGCCCCCAGCCCTGGAAGGTCCCCGAGTCCTTATTGACAGGTGGGGAGATGGAGGCTCAGAGCTGTGTGCCGCCAGGTCAGGAGAAGTGGCGTGCAGAGCGATGGGACGGTGGGCTCAGCGAACTGCTGGACCAGCCCGCCGCCTGCCAGCAGGAATGCTTCTGTCTGCTTCACGATTGGAAGACAAGTGGGAAGAATCATTGTCCGTGTTCCGCTTGTCAATTAAAACACTCTTTTCCTTTTTTTCCTGGCACGATCAGTGCTTGTTGGGCTAACTGGATGAGCTGAAGTCTGGGTGTGGGGGCTGCCCTGGGGCTCTGGGGGAGGAGCCAGGAGCCTGGCCTGGTTCCCAGGACCTGGGATCTCATCCCTGGGCCGCCACCAACTCTCTCCTGACCCTGGGCTAACTGGGCTTGTGTTTCTCCAGGGGTCAGCTGAAGGTGGGGGACAATAGAGGTACCCAGAAAAGTGGAGAGGAGAAGGAAAGTGTGGTCAGGGACTGTGCCATTGCCGGGGCACTGGGCCCTGTCTCAGCGCCTCTGGGGACTTTTCCCCAGAAACTCAGGAGGGAGTCCTTCAGGGGAATCGTCACCCTAGACAGCTGGGGCAGGGCACTGCCTGGGGACCGTGCACCGGACCGGGCTTGGGGTTCCATTTCCCTCCCTGCCCATCTCCCACCTCCACACTGTCTTTTTGCCTCTCTGGTTGTCCTCGCTAATCGAAGTGCGGCTTGTTGGAAGTGGGAGTGAGGATGGCCCAGAGCAGCAGGCTATGGAGTTGGACATTTTGCTTTTGTCAGAACAGACTTTTAGAAGCATGTGAAGAGACCACTTTTCTTAGTGAGTTTTGCCAATGTCTCTCCACCTCCCAGGGTGGGACCTGTTTGGAAGTCATCCTCCGAGCATGGCCAGAGGGGGCGGCTGTCCACTGGAGATGCAGGCGCAGTGGGGAGGGGGCGGCTGTCCACTGGAGATGCAGGCGCAGCAGGGAGCCACCAGCAAGTGCCTGCTCTCTTCTCCATCTTTGGATCTGCCAGATGTTTTCCGAGGGTTTTCTGAACACAGTTCTTTTGCCTGCCTTCTTTTGGCCAAGTGTGTGAAGGAATGAAATGTAAGATTGCATTTGGGGCTGCTGAACAGTGTAATGGGGAAGGAGAGTATGGGAAATGAAACATGACCCCAATATTTGGAAATTGAGGTCATCTCCTCTACACGCCATTGGTTGACTCCAGTCACGTGATTGCTTTTTGCAATAATTTGTGGGGAGTCGGCCAAGTTTTGTGAGACTTGACAGATATCAAATGGTTAAATTTCCTCTGACTCAATCAAGTTGGCTAGAAAGACATCCTTTTCCATCCTCTGCCCTCTCCCTCCCTCTCCCCGTAAAAGAGCAGTGAGTGGGAGGAGCTCAGAAGCCCCAAGAATTCCCCAAGCCCTCTCCCTGCTCTGGTCCAGATTTGCCGGAGGGGTTGAGTTTTGGTCGCTACCCAGGGCTGTGCCCACCCAGCAGTGCCACAGCCCCAGGCAGCGGCGTGTTCCCAGTGCCAGGCTCACAGCGGCTTCTCCAGTGATGTTACCCCTGGGCTGCTCCTGCGGGGTTGGCCAGAGCCTGCTCTTCACCCCGCCCTGCAGATATTTCTGGACTCCCCACTGCCACGCCTTAGCCGAACACAGCTGGTGCTGCCCGTCCCGCCCTGCCTTCTCGCTGCCTGGCCTGTCTGCCTGCCCTGCCTCCTCCCTGGACCGCCCCATCCCACTTCCCGGGAGATAGACCTTGATGGGTGGAGCAGGGGCTGTGCGGGGCAGTGCGGGGCAGTGAGCTGCCCCGTTGGAGGGCCAGGATGAGTCCCCAACACTTCCCCAGGGCACCCACATGGAAGCCTGAGCCAAGCTGCGTCTGGCACATTGCAGGACCTGTCCCTGCTCGTCACGTGACGTGGCTCTGGGAACGGCCTTGGGAGACAGTCACACGTGGGAATGGAGGGGCTGGCACTTGCCTGGCCTGTGGTGAGCATCAGCTGCACCATCTCACTGCACCCTCACCCCGGCCTGAGAAGGGACAGAGCCTAGGAGTCGGGGGCAGGGATGCCAGGCAGATGTCTTCCATTCCTGCTGTGGGGCCCTAAGCCAATATCTGCCCTCCGCCTGGCATGGTCACTCTTTGACTTGTCACAGTTCCCTCTTCTCACTTCCCGTCGGTTTATCAGCTCTCCCCGGGGAGAAGGCCAGGACCCTGAGCGATGGTCCTGGCCTGGGGGCCCAGTCCAAACAGGGTCCTGGGAGCAGAGCCATTCCATTTGGCCAACACAGCTTTTAAGTTCCTTTCTTCCTCCTTCCCCCTCCATCCTTCCCTCCCTCCTTCTTTCCTCCCTCTCTTCCTCCCTCCCTCCGTCCCATCCCCTTCCTTCCTTCCCTTTGTCCCTCCATCCCTTCTCTTTTTACTCCAGTGCCTTCAAGAGGGATGCAGCAGCCACAGTCTCCACCACTTGCTTCTGGCCACCCAGGCCTCTCTGCACATCAGCATAACCTGCCTGGACCCGGAAGGCTTTTGCCTTTTCACCTGGGTGGGGCCTATCTTGCGGAGACAGAGGCAAATGGGATGGGGCCCCTCGTTTCCCTCCAGGAGCTCACAGTCTGACAGGCAGACTATTGTGAATTTTACTCAGGGCGCTACGTGGGATGTGCTGGGTCTCGTGTCTGACAATCTGGGAGGGTTAATTGCACTGGGGAGAGCTGGGGAGCTTCCTGGAGGAGGCCATGTGAAACTGGCCTTCCCTCCTCCTCTTCTCCTTCCTTTTATTGCAGAAACGAACCTCCTTCGTGGGGTCCTCCTCCGCCTCTGGCTTTAATCTTGCCCTCTTCCCTCCTTCCTGACAGGACATTCCACACCGTGTCCCAGAGCTCTCCTGGGCGGCTCCCTTGGCTGGAAATCCCCTCATTCAAGGGCTTGGCAGGTGCCCCCAGCATCTGTTTGCCAGGAGAATGCAAGTGCCCCTAAGGGAAGTGGCAGATCCTGGCAGCTTCCTTAACCCTTTCTCTGCCCCCGTTCCTCCTGTTTCCCTTTGGCGGGCCCTGCTGGCCTGGCACAGTGAGCCCAGTCTGCACAGCTCTGCAGACAGCTCCACAGCTGTGGATTAGGATGTGGGGGCCTCTGGGGGTGATTTTGGGTACCTGTGCTGGGTGACAGGTGGTCTGATGTGGGAGGGGACATTCCTTGGCAATCAGATTACTGAACCCCAGGCCAGCAAGGTGGATGTGAGGCCGGAGCTGAGTTTCTCTGCCTCTGAGGGGCTGTTGGATGGGCTGGGCGAGGACAAGTCACTGTGCCTCAACTTCCCCTCCTGAACATGGGGAGAAGCACATTTCTTGCTTTGAGGCATGGTTGTGAAGATTGATTGAGGCCACACCTGTGAGAAGCTTTACAGGCTGCCTGACCTGTACTCGGCACTGGCTGTGTGGGGGCGTTAGCATCGCCCCCATCTTCAGTGGTGCTTTTGCAGGAGGAAAGAGCAGTGTTCCCACAGCCCTCTTTAGCTGCAGGTATCCCAGAAGCACAGGCGAGGGAGGTGTGCCTGTGTGGGGCCTGGCCCTGCTGAGACCCCGGGGCTCTGCTGGCGCCTGCTGCCCCCCTGCCTTCCTTGGCCCCGGTTCTTTGCTTTCCCATGGAACCTCATGGGGTCATTGTCCAGGCCGTGGGGTATGATGCACGTGAAAAGCTTTAGAAGCCAATTCCAGGGTTTGCACTCGTGTGTGCGTTTGTGTATATGTGTGTCAGGCCATGTGCACGTGTGTACAATGTATGTCTCCCCGCGATCTGCCTGCACACATGTGTTTGTGGGTATACATGTGTGTTTGAGTGTGCACGCATGTGCATCCTTGCACATGTACATGCGTTCACATGGGTGTCCCGGGCTGACTCCACATGCAGGGCCTGGTGTGTTTGAGGAGCTCGTGGCAGGGCGATGTTTCTCTCCTTACCGTGACCCGGCCCCAGCTGGACGGGAGAGGAGGAGATGGCACGTGGAGCCTGCTGGTTGAGCATGAGGCTGTGGGTTCTGCCGCAGGGCAAGCTGGGTCCAGTTGGATCCGACAAGTTCATGTCTTTTTAAGCTCCCAGGAGGGCGATGTTACATTATGGCTCCCGCTTCTCCTCTATTTACATTCTCCCATATAATCGACTTGTCTGCTGTCAGTGCTTTGCCAAGTGTTGGTTTTAAAGTTTCTGGCCTGGCTGGTGGATGTGCCACGATCCTGCAGGCGGAGCTTACAGCGGCCCTTGTGGTGGTTACTACTGAGTGTCAATTTGATTGGATTGAAGGATACAAAGTATTAATCCTGGGTGTGTCTATGAGAGTGTTGCCAAAGGAGATTAACATTTGAATCAGTGGGCTGGGGAAGGCAGACCCACCTTTAATCGGGAGGGCAGAATCTAATCAGCCGCCAGCAAATATAGAGCAGGCAGAAAAACATGAAGAGACGAGATGGGCCTAGCCTCCCAGCCTACGTCTTTCTCCTGTGCTGGACGCTTCCTGCCCTTGAACATCGGACTCCAAGTTCTTCAGGTTTGGGACTCGGATTGGCTCTCCTTGCTGCTCAGCTTGCAGACAGCCTATTGTGGTGGGACCTTGTGATCGTGTAAGTCAGTACGTAATAAACTCCCATATATATGTATATTTCTATTATTTCTATTCCTATTAGTTCTGTCCCTCTAAGGGAACTCTGACTAATACAGCTCTGCTCATAGGCAGGACTGCAGCCACCAGGACATGGCATAGGGACCAGGGTGGCATGCTGGCGAAGGACAGGTAGCCGGCAAGACGCCTGGATTCCTATCCTGGTTCCAGTGTCTACCAGCAGTGCATTTTCCCACCCCTTGCCTCACTTTCCCCATCTGTAAGAAGGGGGTGGTGACTGTAACTACAGCAGGGTTTTAGTGATGTCTAATATATTACTCATATAAAGCACAAAGTAAGACCCCATTACTGCCCTTGCCACCAGGGGCCCCAGTGCAGCAGGAGGCTCTGAGGCGGTTCGGGGCCCTCTCCTCGCTGGCCTGTGCGTGCTCCCTTACCATCCTGTGGGGAGTCACACTGCTGCTTCCCTCACTGGGTAAGCAGGAGATAAGGTAAGGCAGTAAGCACCAGTGGTCAGTTCAGTGGATCACTCGCTGCTCGCTGCCTCTGAGGCTCTGAGCCTGAGCCAGGAATGTGCATCCTTGGGCAGTCGTGGGCCAGGCCAAGTTCAGCACGCAGCGTGGCCCTCCCCTGCCTCCTCTGGCCACTTGCTCTTTACAAGGAACGGAGGTCCAGGAGGTGGATGGACCTGTGCACCTCCCAGCTGCAGGCCTCTGTTCTGTCTCTGTGATGTGATGGCAGTGAGTGGTGGCTGATCACTGAAAGGAGGTGTTCCAGGCAGGGGTGGGTGAAGTTGGTGGTGGTGGTGGGGGGGTGGGCTTTGCCATCTCAGATGTTGTTTTTGTGCCAGCCCAGCCCCAGGCCACTGGAGAGAAGACAGTGGAATGAATGAGTTGGTGGCTGGATGCTCCGTGGAGGGGTGCGGGTCACTTTGAGTTGTCCATGTCAAATAGTCCGAGCCGTCACGCCCTCAGCTTCCTATCAGCAGAGGAGTTTTTCTGGAGGAATCTCAAACTAGGTAATAACCCCATATTAGCAGTAAATGTCACCATCCTTTGATGACTCAGACCTAAGAAATGGAACCACAGCCTGACCCACTTTTCTCAAAATTTAATACTCAGAGCTCTGGGGACATGGGCTCAGCCTATTTGCGGAGATGTCTCTGCCCATGAAATGGAAGCTTCCTTTATTTTCTGTTTCCTAGACCCGTGTTCTTGTAGGGAAATTTACTCTTCTTTCCTTTTCTTCCTTGCCAGGACCTTGGCAATAGGGTTTCTGGTGGCCTTTTTTTTTTTTTTTGTAAATAAATGCCACAAAATGACATAAAAACAGTATGGTGATTCCTCAAGGATCTAGAACCAGAAATACCATTTGATCCGGTGATCCCATTACTGGGTATATACCCAAAGGATTATAAATCATCCTACTATAAAGACAAATACACACGTATGTTTATTGCGGCACTGTTCACAATAGCAAAGACTTGCAACCAACCCATCAGTGATAGATTGGATAAAGAAAATGTGGCACATATACATCATGGAATACTATGCAGCCATAAAAAAAGGATGAGTTCATGTCCTTTGCAGGGACATGGATGAAGCTGGAAACCATCATTCTCAGCAAACTATCACAAAGACAGAAAACCAAACACTGCATGTTCTCACTTATAGGTGGGAGTTGAACAATGAGAACACATGGACACAGGGAGGGGAACATCACACACCGGGGCCTTTCAGGGGCTGGGGGGCTAGGGGAGGGATAGCATTAGGAGAAATACCTAATGTAGATGACGGGTTGATGGGTGCAGCAAACCACCATGGCACGTGTATACCTGTGTAACAAACCTGCACGCTCTGTACATGTATCCCAGAACTTAAAGTATAATAAAAAGTTTTTTAAAAAATGTGTGTATGTAGCAGGAGTGACTTAAGTTGAAAAACTCTGACCCTTGCATTGGGAAACAGTAATCTCCCGATGAGAACACGTGAGCGTTGTAACTGTCTTCCATTCTGCTGGCGGGTGGCCTGGGGGACCAGCACTCTTTCCCGTGTGTGGGTACAGAGGGAACGGATGAGGTCCGTATGCAAAGACATTGGGTGTGTCAGCAGGTTTGCTTGGCAGCATTTATGGACCCCTAACATGAGTCGGACCTGTGCGGGGGGCACAGGTGAGAGGCGAGCCGTCTGTGCCCTACTGGGTCTTCCGCTGCGGTGGGGGTCAGCCATCTCTGAACAGGTGGTTTTACCGAGTGAGGTGCAGTAGAAGTGGGAGTAGGGTGTGGCCATGGCCAGTCGAGGGAGGCACCTGCCAGCCCCATGGGGCGGTGGCCAATCAGAGACCAGCCTGCTTCTCCAGGGCCAGCCCTTTGGGGTGCATGCGTCTGAAGTCAGGCTCCCATTGGTGGATGCAGTTGGGGGCGTCTGAAGTCAGGCTCCCATTGGTGGATGCAGGGGGCACGTTCCCATGCATGTTCTTCCTCTGGCTCCTGTTCATATCTTCATATTCATACTGGACCCTGCTCTGAGGGTGCTCCCGTCAGCACCTGTGATCCTCAAACCCGCCCTTCGTGCCAGGTGGGATCGGCCCATTCTGCAGACGTGCCAGTCTAGCTCTTCGAGTCCAGCTGGCACAAGGGGAGGAAAACCACCCTCCACGTCCCAGTGGTCACATGGCGTGCATCTTGGTGCAGGTCCGTACAGTCACATGCATGGACGCAAGCAGCCTCTGTCCATTCTCAAGGCCAGGTGAGGGCGGTGTGGCTCTGCTCCCTCCTGTTTGTTTGCTGGGGCCGGCCTCCATGGCAGCTGGGTCCCAGCGCTTCAGAAGGGGAGCCATGGCCCCAGGCAACAGTGCGTACATGGAGCCTCTGCCTCGGTTTCTCCTTCTTCCTTTCAGATGCATAAAAATGCACATCAAGCCTGGGCACCATCTGGTGACGTCTTTATTTTTTAAATAAATGCCACAAAATGACATAAAAACAGTGTGGCGATTCCTCAAGGATCTAGAACCAGAAATACCATTTGACCCAACAATACCATTACTGGGTACCACCTCTACAAAAGTTTCAGAAACAATTAGCCAGGTGTGGTGGTGCGTGCTTGTGATCCCAGCTACTTGAGAGGCTGAGGTGGGAGGATCACTTGGGCCAGGGAGGCTGAGGCTACAGTGAGCTGTGTTTGTGCCACTGCACTGTAGCCTGGGTGACAGAGTGAGACCCTGTCTCAAAAATAAAAATAAAAATAAAAATGTACGCCAGAGAGCACGGTGGTCTCAGCTTTTCAGCTGTAGTTTCATCTTTCTTCTGGAGGACAGAGGCCCAGCCATCTGCATCCTCGGCACACACTTAGGTCAGTCACTGGGGCCTGTTGTGGGGGTGACAGGCAAGCCTGGGTGTGGGGAGAGCCGGCCTGATGCCCGTGGGCTCTGCACAGTGAGTGGGTGCAGGTGGGATGGCGGACGCAGGACAGAGGGGCCCCTGGGGGGACTTTTCTCTGGTCCTCTGCCTTCCCACCACTGTGTCCATCAGGGACATTCCCAGGATCTGTCTTTGCTGCTGGTTTTCTTCCCTCGATTTTTTGTTTTGTTTTCTTTCTTTGGGGATGATCTGAAATCCTCTTCTCGTGCTATTTCTCTGCTCTTCCCCTGGGGAAAGGAGAGTGAGGAGAAAGTGTCCCATGCCCACGTTCTTGTGGACGTTCCCCTTCCTTCTTTCTAAGGAGGGGTGGTGACTCCCAGAGGCTCTGAGGAAAGAAGGAGAAAGTGACACTGCCTCTTCTCAGAGCCTTTGGCTACGGTCGAGGTGGTGTGAAGGGTGCTCTTGAGGGAAGGGCAGGGAGCTAGATTTCTGACTGCGATTGTAATAGCTTTCTTTCTTTCTTTCTTTCTTTTCTTTCTTTCTCTTTCTTTCTTTTCTTTCTTTCTCTTTCTTTCTTTCTTTCTCTTTCTTCCTTTCTTTCCTTTCTTTTTTTTTGAGATGGAGTTTTGCTCTTGTTGCCCAGGCTGGAGTGCAATGGCGCAATCTCGGCTCACCACAACCTCCGCCTCCCAGGTTCAAGCAATTCTCCCACCTCAGCCTCCCGAGTAGCTGGGATTACAGGCATGTGCCACCACGCCTGGCTAATTTTTTTTTTGTATTTTTAGTAAGTAGAGATGGGGTTTCTCCATGTTGGTCAGGCTGGTCTCGAACTCCTGACCTCAGATGATCCACCCACCTTGGCCTCCCAAAGTGCTGGGATTACAGGCGTGAGCCACGGCGCCCGGCCCATAATAGCTTTCTAGGTAATTATTATTCATGTTATTTAGGGTCATGGTCTCAGTAATGGTCGTCTAGGTCAAAAAGTACTGCTTGAGCAGTGGAGATACTCAGCTGAAGGTTGAGAACACACAGGGCGTCCTTGGGCCGGTGTGGCGGTGACAGTGAGCTGGTGACAGCAGGCAGAGCCAGTGTAACACAGCTCTGCTGGGTGGTGCAAGGAGATGCTCCAGGTGGAGCCATCGGGAGAGGGAGAGGGGATGGGAGGGTAGGGGAGCGACTGTCCTGCCAGGGATGCCAGTGTCATCCTCCTGCCAGTGTCACCCTCCTGCCAGTGTCATCTTCCTGCCCCTGAAACAGGTGGCTTCTGAAACACATGGCTTCTCAGCCCAGGACATTTGGGGACATGTGGCAATGTCTGGAGATGTTTTCTGGTTGTCACACCTGGAGTGGGGGCAGGTCTATTGGCCTGCAGTTGGGGGAGTCCGAGGCTGCTCTGCACCCCGCAGTGCACGGGACAGCCCCCACCAAAAAGACTGACCCAGCCCGGAGGCTGCAGGAATGGTGGGATAGAGGAAGCAAAGGTGAGATTCCGTGGCCCCGCCCCATGGCCTTCTCATGGCTCATTGTCAGACAGGAGGGAGGGCCTCTTCTTAGGCCAGGTCCAGGGTTTCTCCTCATGGTGTAGACCAGCAGTTCCCAAACTTCACCAGGCCCCAGAATCCCCCCGAGGCCTCTCTTAAGGCACAGATTGTTTCTGACTCAGGAGGCCTGGGGTGGGCCCAGGAAACTGCATTTCTAACGAGGTAAGTTCCCAGACCACACGGATGCTGGGGCGTCCGGGGCTGCCACACTTTGCACACCACAAGTCGTTCTGTGTCCTCGAGCCCAGGGTCTTGGAATTCAGCATTAATGATGGTCGTGGGGTGGGGAGAAGTGCTGGAGAAAAGAGAGGAGGGTGTAGCTGTTCCTCCACCCTCTCAGGAACCTCCCACTTTCTTTATGGTGATTCCTGCTTCACAAAGGACCCATGGTGCTCTTCCCCTGCACACCTGTTGGCGGCAGTCACTCATCTCCAAAGCGAAGACTCCACTATCCGGCAGGTCTTAGGGAGCAGGGAGACCCTGGGGGTGGGGGTGAGCTTCCAGAGAAGGGGTTTCCCATGGGTTTGGCCATGAGATTCTGCTGTTGTTGATGTTGTTCTTATTATGGGAAGGCTCAGACACAGCGCAGCAAAGGTTGTGTTCTGCCTGGGGCCACAGAGACCAGCCCGCAGCCAACCCCATTCCAGCCAGAGGCCAGCCCACGCCCCCGCGCCCGGTGATTTTGAAGCCAGTCCCTGACATCAGCTGCATTCTTTGGTAACCATTTCGGTCTCCGAAAGAGGAGGACCCCTACTCCAAACTCACCTCAGCTTGCTGGCCGCGTGCTGTCTGTGCGTCTCCCGAGGCCGCCCCCCTCACCCAGATCTCCCCTCCATCCATACTATGCTCGGTCCACAGGGCCAGGCTCTGCAGAGCCAGGGATCTGTAGGACTGCAGGTGTATAGGGCTGGGGATCTGTAGGGCCAGGGTTCTATAGGGATGGTGGTCTGCAGGGCTGGGGGTCTTTCAGGCAGGGGGCTATAGGGCTGGGGACTCTGCAGGGCTGGGGGGGTTCTGCAGGGTCAGGAGTCTCTCAAGCTGGGGATCTGCAGGGCTGGGGGTGTGCAGGGCCGGGCATCTGTAGGGCTGGGGGTGTGTAGAGCTGGTGGTGTGTAGGGCTGGGGGTGTGTAGGGCTGGCGTGTGTAGAGCTGGAGGTGTGTAGGGCTGGGGGTGTGTAGGGCTGGGGGTGTGTAGGGCTGGGGGTGTGTAGGGCTGGTGTGTGTAGGGCTGGGG
>NW_026652285.1:106831743-106858495 GCF_009828535.3 Hylobates moloch
GGGGCAGGGGTGCAGTTTATAGATAATATGGGGGCGGGGCAGGGGTGCAGTTTATAGATAATATGGGGGGTGGGGGAGGGGGTGTAGTTTATAGATAATATGGGGGCTGGGGTAGGGGGTGTAGTTTATAGATAATATGGGAGGTGAGGAGGGGGTGCAGTTTATAGATAATATGGGGGGTGAGGGCTGTGGAACCTTCCTCTGTATTCACTTCTCCAGATGAGTTTCCTTTGCCCTGGGGTGCCAGGCCTGACGGGGAAGGGCAGGGGGTGGGACAGGACATGCCTGGACTCCTGGAGAGGACTCTGATGTCTTCTGGGAAGGGGGCACAGAGTCAGTGGCCTGGCTTATGGCCTTGGGGCCATTTTGCAGATGAATAAGCTCAGACTTAGAGGGTGTGGGTTCCTGGTGTCACAGGCTGGTGAGAAGTCGGGAGACCAGGCCTGGGGAGTCCCGGCCTGTTGGGTGGGCTTCATTGATGAGGGATGGGCCGGGCATGGAGATGCTGCCCGCTGTGGCGGACTGCACTCGGAGTCGTGTTGCTGAGGAAAGCAACCCTGCCCGTCTCTTGCCAGCATCAGGGGAGGGTGTTCAAAACTGGGTCTTTTCTCAGCCTCGGTGGGCTGGAAGGGTCCCAGGCTTTCTAATGCAGGGGCTTTCTGCCCAGGGCAGGCTCTGAGGACCAATGTTCACCCTACACCCGTGGTGGTGGGCAGCTCACCCCGCTGCGGGCAGCACCCACGCTGGGAGGTTCTGGACCCTGGCCTCCGCAGCCCATAGGTTTCACCATTACCCTGAAAATCTCCTTGCTCACCAGTAATAAAGGAAAGCAGCTCCGAAGTGCAGATACCCGCTCCCTCTTTCTTTCCTTTTCTGGCTGCCCGGGTCTCCAGTTCTGCTGGGACAGCCCTGGGAAGGGCAGCCCAAGCCAGGCCTGCATGTGCCCCCGCCCCTGCACGTCCCCCCACCCCTGCATGCCCCCCCGCCCCGCTGGGCCTGTCCATGCACGCCCTGGGCCCCTCCACGTGCACGCGCTCCTGCCTCCCCTTCCTGCAGCCAGGGCCTGGCCGATTACAAACAGCTGCCTGGCCCCCGAGCAGGATTTGCAGGCCCTGGAGAGGGGCTATAGTCCGAGGGCAGTGTGGGCCTAAAGGCATGTCGGGGGTCTTAATGGAAGCCCATGCCCCTCTTGTACCCTGCCCGGCTTCTGTCCCCTGGAGGGTGGGGGGGCGGGGGGCAGGCACCCTGTGGTTGTGTGGAGAGCAGCTGGGAAGGTCTGGCTCCAGGCCTGGAGGGGAGGGGCTGCTGGGCTCCAGGTGGGCTCTGGGGTCCTGGCCCTCTTCAAGGTCTCTCCGGAGCCTGATAACTGAAATGTCAGTCTAAGGTAGAAATTCACATGAGACATATGAGGGAGGGGTTCGCTTGAGACTTTTCTCTGCACCCTAAGTGCCTTCACACTGTGTTTTATCCGGATGGTCTCTGTCTAAGGCAGGAAGTGCCATCCCATTTGACAGATGAGAAGCAGGCTCAGAGGCCCTGCAGCTAGGAAGTGGCAGAGTTAGGCCTTTAAAATAGCCTTTGAGGCCGGGTGTGGTGGCTCAGGCCTGTAATCTCAGCACTTTGGGAGGCTGAAGCGGGTGGATCCCAAGGTCAGGAATTTGAGAATGGCCAATATGGCGAAACCCCATACTAAAGTATGAGTCTTTACTAAAAATACAAAAAAATCATACTAGTCTCTACTAAAAATACAAAAAAATTAGCCGGGCGTGATGGTGCCTACCTGTAATCCCAGCTACTTCGGAGACTGAGGCAGGAGAATTGCTTGAACCTGGGAGGCAGAGGTTGCAGTGAGCCGAGATGGTGCCATTGCACTCTAGCCTGGGTGACAGAGACTCCAGCTCAAAATTAATAATAATAATAATAATAATAATAAAGCCTTTGAGTTGTGGGCATTTGATTCTGTCCAGCTGCTTGGGAACATGCCTGATACGAGTCCAGGCCTTCCGAGAGTGCCGAGTAGCCAAGTAAGGTGGGGTTTTGGTCCCTATCCGAGGGACGGTTGCACTTTTTTTCTTTGGGGTCTTCATCCCTGCAGTAGGCACTGAGAGAGAGGAGCAGGAGGAGCGTGAAGTCCGGTGACCCCACGAACAACCCTCTGTCCTCCCTGCCCTCCTGCATCACCATGGCCCTGGTGGTGGGTCTCAGGAGGGAGTGGGGCCTTTTGGATCCTGTCACTCAGCAGCCTCTTCCAAAGCCCACTGGGCTGTGGGCTCCACAGGCGCCCCGAGTACCGTCCTAGATGAGATCTGCGGATTAGATCTGGAGCCTGTGCCCAGCCGTGCATGCGCTGTTTGCTTTAGAGGGTGAGCTGCCCTGGTCTGAGTTAGTTTTTCCATCTTAGCGGGAAGGAAAGAGTGATAGGGGAGGATTATCGCCAGGTAGGCGCTGCCTGTTTAATATCAGCCGACACACGGCCAAGGAGAAGTGGGGCCCAGCAAGCCAGATGCTATAGCAGATAAGGCGCAGGCAGGCCAGGGGCAGAAATGGACCAGATGTTTCAGGAGCTGAGCTGGGATAGCATCACAGAACTCCTCCTGGGTCAGGGACCTGGGCCACGATCCACATCTTTAAACCATCAGCATTTCAGAAAAGAAAAATGCAAACCTGAGAGAAGCAGTGCCCCAGGCCTGATTTCCAAGTCCACCCTTTATCCTGTTAGCAGAACGATGTGTTCTGTGTGCCATGAGAGTCCTCAGGTTTGCCAAGGACCAGGCTCTAAAGAGTTTTAATCTTGGTTTTCGCTTAAAATGGACCATGAGTCCTAAAGAATTGTCAAAGTCCTCTGAAGATTCGCTACCTGGGTAACCCACCTACCCCTACTGTATGCCCCAGACAGATTCTATTAGGAAAAGTTAGGAAGTTTCAATTTATTAGAAACCAGTGGAATAGAGATGATGCTGCATATGTGGTCTTAGGCATTTCTAGTTTCAGGTCACCTCAGTAGCCAGAATTCACTGTAAACAGTGGTAACCCAAAGCCCTAGTTCATGTTCATGACATCAAAGCCTCAAACTTCAGTGTCTAGCTAGAGACCAGTGGTGGGAGTGGTGCCCCTGGAGGTTAAGGAGAGTATTGCATCCTAGCTCTACTAGACATTGTGAAAACCTAGGCTTGGCCTGGGTTGTACTAGAGTACTCATGGTGTGACCTCAAAACCATTACCATTCTTCTGTGCCTCAGATTCTTCATGTGTAAAATGGAGCTGATGATGTCTCTCTACCTCATAGGTTTGTGGTGAGTGTCTAAGGAGGCACAGTTTAGATCTCCATAGAAACAGGCAAGGTCTCTTTGAGTTCTTCCTGCATCTCACAGTGCCTGCCACTATGAGGTGCTCAGTGAATGGTCATTGGGTTGAATTGTAAGTGCTCTGTAAACTCAGCGGGTGCTGACCGGCCCAGAGAATTGCTATGTTTTGAAGTAGCTCTCTGAAGTGGGGTGGAGAGCAGATGTTCGAAGCTGTGGACCATGCGCCTAGGCTCTTTTGGGGGAGGATGGAAGGTACCAGAAGAGTGATCTCAGCTTACCACCCCCACCACTGGCTGGCAGAGGTGGGGTATGCTGGGCTTGCTGACCCCAAAGAGGCTGGGTAGGAGAGGAAGCTGAGAGTTGCTGCATCCAGGGAAGCTGCCCATCAGCCTTCCTTGGATTGCGATCTTTGGGATCAGGGGTTCACTAATTATCCCACATCTGACATTAATCTGGGCTCAGCCATGTGTTGCTGAGCTTCACACAGCTGTTTGCACCACCCCGGATCTTTCAAGGGGTCCTCAAGCAGATGACCAGTTTGCATCAGGTCATGTGCGTGACGTGCAGGGGCCTCCAGTCCTGTGGGCAGATGCTGACGGATGGGCTGATGGCTTCCAGCACCGACTGCTTTCTGTCTGTGACTTTCACTCCACCCACCAGTCCTGCAAGGTCAGTATGGTTCTCCTGACTCTGTGAGGACGTGCCCAGTTGACTTGGCCAATAGGGAGCAGAGCTGAGACTTGGTGGGTCTCTTAGACGCCGGTGTCCCCTCCACACCGCACCCATACCCCCCTTCCCATGCAACCCTGCCCAGCCCACCACATCTTCCTGAGAGTTTTCCCAGATGTCACCCAGCACCTTCTTAGCTGTAATCTCTCCAGGCCCTTTCAACCTAAATGTCTTTAATTCTGGGATCAATCATCTCACCCTATAAATAACTCCCAGGAGCTCTTCCAGCTGTGCTCCAGAATTCCTTAAGCAGTGCCAACTTCGCTGTTCCTCAGACCGCTTCTTTCCTTTCCAGCCCTTCCCTCCAGCGGCTTCTGTTCTCAAGGAACCTGCTAAGGTGGGTCCCAGGATGGCATTCGCCTGGACATGGATGCCAGCGTTGTGAGTGCTCCATGCTGAAAGCCGCCTTCTCTGGGGTGGTTACTCATGCAGAGGTGGGAAACTGACTCTGTGCCTGTCTGTTGGCTTCTGTAATCCAGCCCTCCCTGTGCTGAGTTTAAGCCCAAACGAAATCACTGGGCTCCAAGTATGTGCCTTTCTCCATAAAATGTGATGCCTGGTCAATATCTTGGCCAAAAAAAAAAAAAAAAAATTCCTCTGAAGGGAGGTAGTCTGGTCTCTTTCTAGTCACTTGTGAAAATATTTTCTGATCTGATCTCTGCAGTCGTGTACGCGGCCAGCACATAACTGCCCCTAGGCAAGGCCCTGACTTCCAGGCCGCTCAGGGCAGCTACCCTCCCTGGGATATGTCAAGCCGAGGGCTTCGCACATTCTTCTCTGACAACTCAGCTGGTTTCCAGCCCAGTCCGGCTGCCTCCTTCTTTTCTACTTTGACTTTCCTAACAGCCTGGGAAGCTCTGAAGCCCGTGTTTTCAGGCCTGCCGGTGCCAATGGAGCTGGCCTAGGCCTCCCCAGCACCCTTCCTGACCCCTACGTAGATGCCCAGTGCTGCCTGCCAAGGACTTTGAACCTCTCCAGTGGGGACATTCCGTGCTCCTTGGGTGATGGGAGGCTGAGGGTAGAAGTGAAGGTTGATTAAGAGAGCTGCCCAGATGGAAGGGCCCCTGGGGGTTGTTCTCCACCCTCATGCTCTGCAGCCCATATCTCTCCTCTGATCTCTCTCCCGGCCTCAGCTTTCACAGCTCTAGAGTGAGGTGGGGACGTGGACGGCTGCCAGCTTGGACAGGGACAGGCTAACTCGCATGAAACCCTCTGGGCTGCAAAGCGATGCTCTGAATCTGTTGTTAATTACATCTTCCTTGGGCCACAAGTTCTGCACCAGAGGCAGTCACTCCAAACCCGGGGCTGTTAACCATAGAAGAACCTCATCTGCCTCGTTAGCGGAGACTGATGAGTGTTCGCTGCACAGCTACTGCCTGCTCTGTGAGCCTCCATGTTTGGAAATTTACTAAAAATACTGCCTCTGCGTTCAACTCGCCACACATTTTTGTGAGCATGTACAATGTCAGAGGCCCTGTGGGTGGCTTTGCTGAGGGGGTGGTTGAAGAGACCATGTTCCCAAAATGAAATTCGACGTTTCCTGAACAACTGCTCTCTGCACGTTGCTGTGCTGGGTGCATCCATCGGATGCAGCCCCTATCTGGAAGGAGGGCCATGTGGGCCGAGAAAGAAGAGAGGATGCCTGGCCTGACCTGGGCTGGTCCTGAGGCTTTGAACACCTGGGCTCCTCATCCTGGAGACAGTGTGTGGTGGCCGGGGGCCTGTCCCAGAACGTAGCACACTTCTCCTCTCTGCTGTCCTCACGTTGCCCTGATAGCCTAAGAGGGTGAAGGGCTGGGGCTGGGGGAGGGAGTGTGGCCCAGGTGTTCAGAGGCCTCGGGAGTCTGCTGGGGAGGTGCAAGGAGGCCGTCCTGGCCGCCTGGCAGGGCTGGGAGGCCATGGGCACTCAAGGGGGGAGGATAAATGTGTCACCTGAGCATTTTCCTCCTCCTCCACTTCCTTCTTTAATATCTATTTTTAATGAAAGTAATACATTTCATTATAGTCATTTTGGAAAACACCGAAAAGTATAAAGAAGAAAATAAAAATGACTGTAAACCCAGATTCTCCCAAACCCAGATTATGAATACAGAGAAGAAAGTACGGAGGGAAACGTGTGATGGTGGCGGATGGGGAACGCCTGGACCGTCCCCGGTCCTCTGCCCCGAGCGCCCCTCCCTGAAGGGGAGGGCCTTGGAGTCTGAATATGGCAGACTTGGACTTTCTCATGTCACATTAGACTGCAGGCGTTCTCCTTCATTCATGACCACTGTCAAAAGTCTAATTTTAAGTGTCTTCTATTGGATACTGGGGTGGCTCCCCCTTTTTTTGATACTGCAAAGGCAGGGGTGTTGAGGAAGCTTGCTGTGGCGGGTCACCAGAGCCGCCATCACCGGAGGGTGCTAGAGGCCTTCTTGGGCTCTCCAGGGGTAAGGGAACATCTTGGGGGTACTGGGCAAGCAGCAGACCCCTGCACACCCTCGGGAATCAGTCAGCTGGTGGGAAGGTAGAGCTTTTGCCCTTTAAAGCCAGGGCACTGGCAGAAATGTAGAGTTTGGTAAAGACAGCCTGTCATGTTGGCTGGGAAAGACAGGATTCATCACTGAACTGGGCTGGAGTGTTGCAGAAGCCGTCTGGGAAAAAAAGATTGGATCCTGCCCTACTCTTCTACCAAAATGCATTCCAGATGGATCTGAGATGCGAACTTTAAAAACGAAACCATAAAACTACTAGAAGAAAACATGGGAGGCCAGGTTTTACAGTCTCGGGATGGGAAGCCTTTCCGAGTATGACGTAAGCCCCGGCAGTTATAAAAGAAAACAGTTTGACCCCATAAAAATCAAGATTTTCTGTCTGGCCAAAAGAAAAGCAAAAAAACAACTGGTTACCTTAAGATGAGAATCTACGCATATCTGACAGAAAGGGGGTTGACCTGCAAGGAACTTCCACTCATCAGTCAGAAAAGTCCAGCAGGCGAACACCAAGATGGCCGAAACACACGGTGAGTTCTCAGGAAGGAAAATACCGGTGACTTTTAAACATGTGAGAAGATGTTAGACCTTACTCACAAGGAGAGAATGGAGGTGAATTCCCAGGGAGAGGCACTGCTCCCTCCGCCAGATGGACAGAGAACAGAAGCTGTGAGTCTGTGACACTGGCTCCTGTGAGGGGCAGTGGGTGTTCCCGTGGTGCCTTCTCTGAAAGGCATTTGGCAATATCTATCCAAGCATTAAAACAAACGTACTTGGCTGGGCGTGGTGGCTCATGCCTATAATTCCAGCACTTTGGGAGGCCGAGGAGGGTGGATCAACTGAGCCCAGGAGTTCGAGACCAGCCTGGCCAACATGGTGAAACCCCATCTCTACTAAAAATACAAAAACTAGAGCTGGGCACGGTGGCTCATGCCTGTAATTCCAGCACTTTGGGAGGCTGAGGGAGACAGATCACTTGAGGTCAGGAGTTCGAGACCAGCATGGCCAACATGGTGGAACCCCGTCTCTGCTAAAAATACACAAATTAGCCAGGCGTGGTGGCGGGCATCTGTAATCCCATCTGCTCAGGAGGCTGAGGCAGGAGAATCGCGTGAACCCTGGAGGCGGAGGTTGCAAGTGAGCCGAGATCATGCCACTGCACTCCAGCCTGGGCGACAGAGAGAGACTTCGTCTTAAAACAAACACACAAGCAAACAAAAACACACATACTCTTTGACCAGCATCTCCGGTTCCCAGAATGTTTCCTACAGATATACGTGTGTGTGGAGAACCGTTGTGCAGCAGCGTCTGGAAGGGCGAAGGGGCCAAACACCCAAACGCCCATCAAGAGAAACCGTTTAGATGGGTTACCATGCAGAACAAAACAAGTGCAGCAGCTAAAAGGATGAAGTTTTCATTTGCTGAGGTACACTAATCTCCAAGATATGTTAAGTAAAGCAAAGCAGAATGAAGAATGTTCGTCGTAATAGATCCATCTCTACTCAAAGAAAAGACACACAAATCTAGGCTTGTCTATGATTATTGAAAAGGGATGCATACAAATTGGGACTCGTGTGTAGCTTCTGTAGAGTGGATAGCTGGGTGCACAGGGTGCAGGTCTCTCCCGAATCTTTTGAAAGGGGTTGAATGCGTTGTTGTTCAGCAGGTGGGTCTTTGGAAGGTGGACAGTTTTGTGTGCACAGCACAGAGCAGGGACAGGGAGGTGGGGCTGGCGGCTCTGGGAGCTGCCAACCTTTCCAGCAAGCAAGCAGCTGGCATTTGGCTGAAATGACTTAGTCAATTAAAACAACTTGTGGTCTTAAAAAATAAAGAGCCCAGGCATGGTGGTTCACAACTGTAATCCCAGCACTTTGGGAGGCCAAGGCAGGTGGATCACCTGAGGTCAGGAGTTCGAGACCAGCCTGACCAATATGGTGAAACCCCATCTCTACTAAAAACACAGAAACTAGCTGGTGTAGTGGCACATGCCTGTGGTCCCAGCTACTTGGGAGGCTGAGACAGGAGAATTGCTTGAACCCGGGAGGCGGAGGTTGCAGTGAGCTGAGATCGCACCACTGCACTCCAGCCTGGGTGACAGAGCGAGACTCCATCTCGAAATAAAATAAAATAAAAATAAAAAAAGGACAAAGACAGGAAACAAGATCAACCCAGGCAGAGGCTGGATTGGCTGTATGTGATCACTCAGTAATGCTTCGAAAATAGGAGTGTGCCCCTGTAGATGCTCAGAACTGAAACTGTCGTTGCCAGCCTTCATCCACTCATTTTACAGGTGGGGAACCTGAGGCTAGTACCTACCTCTCCTGGTGTCACTTAGTAAACTAGGAGCAGAGAAACTGGAACTGGGTCCCTGGGCTCAGCACAGGCTCCTGGGGCCATTCTGCTCAGGCCCATGGCCCTCTTCTCTGGAGAGTGGCTTTTGGCCTCAGGCGAGTCTGTCCAGGAAGGAGAACTCTCTTCTTGCGGAGGCTCTGGGCCTTGGGTGTCACTGGGCATGAGCAGGCTTCAGGGGACTTGTTCTCAAAGGCACACAGGTTGGGCTGGCCAGGGACAGTCCCAGCCTGGCATGCTCCTTCCTCTCCTCTCTCCTGGATAACTGAGAGCTCGTGAAGGGCAAGGCTTTTGCCTCTCTTGTTTGGCCTCAGGGTGGAGTAAGCTAGTTTGTCCTTTCTCTACCAGGGGGCTCCCTCACTGGGGGTGCCTGGAGGATGGTTGTGGCTAGCCCATCATAACCCTTTTCTTCTGCCAGTGGGTGCGGGGACGCAAACCTGGGCTGGCCTTGATTCAGCACTGACTCTGTGAGATTTAGGGGAGTAAACTCTTTGGGACTCAGTTTCCTCATCTGTGCAATAGGGTAAAACATTTTGGTCCTTCATTAAATTCGCCATTTTCTCCTTTCATGGTATACCTGTTGAGTTTACTTTGCAAAATAACTCACATCTCCTCAAGGGTGGGGATGACATGACCCCAGTGCCAATGACAGGGTGATGACACATAACCATTTTTTGATTACTTCCTGTGGGTCTGGCACTGATCTCTAGATATTATGTTTCAGTCGGCAGGCATAATGACGAGCTCATTTTAGAAAAAAAGGAACATGAAGGAAATTGCCAGGAACCACATGACTGAGAGCTGGGACCTTGGATCTAGCTGCTTGTGCTGACTTCCCCAGCACAGAACTTCTATGGGCTCAGTGCCTGCCCTGTTGTTTGATGTTCACCCGTAGAATGGATGCACACACATTGTACCTTATGCACAATTGGCAGCATGCTGGCCATGCATGGCACCTGTCCCCGGCCTATCTGGTGGGCACTGGAGGTTTGGAAACGCCTCCAGGCCCTCTCAGGATCAGTGGCTGTGGAACACTGACCACCAGGGCCTTCCTCGGGGAGTCAGAGGGACAAAGGATGTGACAGCGTTTGCAGTGGGAAGGGCTCTGTGTGGTCACTGGTGCTCAGCAGTTGATGGCGTAGAGGTGGTGTGGCCGGTGACCTCCAGCCCTGCCAGCACCACCCCCACTCCCATGCTCACTTGTCACTCATAACTGCACCATCTCCATGCACTGCCCCATTAGGGCCTCACCTTGGTGTCCAGCAGCAGGGCCACCTGCTGTCACTAGGCTTATCTCTTTCCACATCACAGGTATCCTTGCAGTCTTCTTCTCTGGCTGATTCTCTGCTCAGAGGTGCCCCACCTCCCAGGAAGCCAGCCCAGACACAAGATTTGAAGGTCCTTCACCTGGAAGTCCTCAGGCACAGACAGTCATGCGAGGGGGTGACAAGTGCCTGACTCTAGGATGGGGGCTCTGTGGAGCAACAGGGATCCATTCATCCTAGAAAAGGAGCTGAAATCCCTCACTTCCTAGGGCCTTTTGTGTCTTGTTTCTATGCAGTCCCTGCTGGAACATGACATTTCCCCCAAACGTCAGCCTCTGTTGTTCCTGGCAGGAGAGCCTGAGCTGGTCTGTTCTGTTGGAACACAGAACTGTGAGGGGTGGGAAGGAGTTGAGACCTGTTCATCCACCTTTTCAGCTGACAGTGTTGTGGATGTGCCAGGCACTTTGGGTCAGTCATAGCACCAAATGTCAGAAGCAAAAAGGTGGGGTGTGGTCCCTGCCCTCGAGTCCTCTGTCCTGCTGGGATTGGACAATCAGAAGATCTTATGATCCATGTGAAATTGCTATCCTGTAGGCCAAAATGATCAAACATTGGCCATTTCACATGGTTCAATCTAATGCTATAAGAATAAACACATAGGATGGCCACTGATCCAGCATGAGGCTTAAGGAGCCCTTTCAGAGGTAGCAATGTCTAAGCTGAGGTCTAGGAGATGAATAGGAATTCACCAAGAGTGGGAGTCGGGGGAAGAGGAGGATTCCAGGTCTGAGGAACAGAATGTGCAAACGCCTGATCACTGTGTGATCTTGGTCTTTGAGTGAGGCGTTTAGCTTGGCTATCACTCAACATGAGGTAGGGTAGCAGGAGAGAGAGAACAGCAAGAAATTGGGTGCCTTAAATTTAGTTTAAATTAGCAAAGGTGTATTGGTGTCTTTACCCACCCATTCATCCATCCATGCATCCACCCACCCATCTATCTACTTGTCCATCCATACCATTAATCTACCCACACATCGATGTATATACCAATCCATCTGTCTAAACTATAAATCCATCCAATCAGACACCCACTCACCCATCCATCCAACTGTTCTTCCATCCGTTCACCTGTCCATCCATATCATTAATCTACCCATCTTTCTGTCCACCCATTTGTCCATACTCAATGTGTCCACACACTCATGTACCCATTCACTGTTCATCCACCTGTCCACCCACCTATTCATTCAACCAACCATCCAACTGTCCATCCATTTATGTACCCATTCATCCATCCATCTACCCATTCATCCTTCAATCCATCCATCCATCCTTCTGCCCATCCAATCATCCATCCATCCATCCATCCATCCACCCACCCATCCACCCACTCACCCAACCATCCATCCCATTTATCCATTTACCCACCTATCCATTCATCTACTCATCCTTCCATCCATCCATCCACCCATCGATCCAGACCATATATCTATTCAATCACCCACCCATCCACCCTCCCTTCTACCTACTCTTCCTTCCTTCCCTCCCTTTCCCTTTCCCTTTCCCTTCCCTTGTCCTTCCTTCCTTCCTTCCTTCCTTCCTTCCTTCCTTCCTTCCCTTCTTCCATCCATTCCCCTACACATCCATTCATCCATCCATCCACTTATCCACCCATCCATTAATCTGTCCATGATTTTGTCATGGCACTGGACTGCCTCCTCTACCATAGCGATTGGCATTTTTGTGTTAGGGTGGTTTACGACCATCTCAGACTTCCACTCTCTACACTAGGGGCCAGGAGTGGCTAACTTGCTAGTTTCTGCAGTGCTTTGAGTGGTACCAGATACAACTAGATTCTCAAGCTGTTTTGTTGGCTTGAACTGAGAGACAAGAGAAATCCAGTTGCAGCAGCAGCCGACGGTACAGTCAGAATCATCATGAGGTGCCGAGTGCTTTTTAAGAGTTACGAGAGGAGGCAGCCCACCGCGCTGGAGGAGGTGGGGATGTGGAAGTAACCCTGGCTCTTGGCAGAGGTGGGGTGTGGTTGGGAGGGGAGAAGTGAGGAGAGCATTCCTGTTGACAGTAAGACATAAGACAACTCCATGGTGGGAACTGAGAACTGGGAATTAGAAAGTCCACATGTTCCTGGATATTGGCTTATAGATTCAGAGACCCAGCTCATTCTCCAAATAACTTTGTTAACTTTTCTTGACTCTAAAAGGAATGCATACTCAATGTAGTACATTTGGGAAATATCAAAATGACTTTTTATTTTCCTTTCCTCACATTTTTTCTCTGCATGGTTGAACTCATGTACAGAAACGGTGTTGTGCCCTGCACTTAGACACAGAGATTTTCTGATGTCATTATCAGCTCTTTGTAAATATCTCAATGGCTGCTGAAAATTCCACTGCATGCTTGTATCATAGTTTTCTTAACTGTTCCTCTCATGTTGGGTTTGGGTTGTTTCCAATCGTTTGCTGTTATAAGTGACACTCAGATGAACATCTTTCTGATAGATCCTTTCTGCCTCTCTGATTATTTCCTTAGGGTGGATTCTTAGACGTTGACTCACTGCATCCAAGCATAGGGACATTTTAAAGCCTTTTTATTACAGAATTACATTCCAACCAACAGGCAGTTGTCACCTGAGCAACTGTGCCCTGGGCAGCGTTATCCTCAGGTGTTAAACCCAGATGGATCCCATGTCCGAGAACTGGGGCTGCTCACCCATGCTAAGCCAGTTACTTCCCCCTCTCTGCTCCTCGAGAGGCAGCGGGGACCTGTGATTTAATGCCTGGGCCCTGGTGTGGTTGTTTCCTGGGCCTGTGGCACGTCTTGGGGACCCCTTTAGGCAAGCCCCCAGGTCCTTGTCTGGCAGATGGAGCAGCATTTCCTACTCCACAGGCTGTCCCAAGAAGCTGAATTACTCTTAAGAGTGGAAACTCACATGCACGCAGAGCTTTAGACCTCTCCTCCCATTGAGTCGGAAAATGGAATCTTCTAGAACCCAGCACACATTCAAGAGATGCTCATTACTTTCCCCTCCTTCCCTCCCTTTCTCTGGCCGCCTGTGTGCTGAGTCCCCGCCACGGTGATGGAGTGGACAGTGATGGACTGTGTGCTCGCCGAGTCCCCACCGCGGCGATGGAGTGGACAGCGCTGTCCATGTGGGGGTTCTGCTGACTCGCAGGTCTTCTCCCCACCTGGTGGCCGCACTGAATGCATGGACCTGGGCCTGGCTTCCACACTGGAGCGCCGCGAGGCCGGGGTGGGGTTGATGTCTGGAGGTGGCTGGTAGAGGGACGGGCCTGGGCTGCTGTGGGGAGATGTGAAGCCAGGGCCTGCTGCAGCTTTGGGGCCGCAGCCTGACTCAGTCATCTGGGGCAGCAGGTTGGATTCTTGCAGATAGATTTTTCAGTGTGAAAATGAGCTCCGTGTGGCCCCACACACTTGTGCTTCACCCACTTCCGGGAGGGCTGACGGAGCTGTCTGAGCTTGCGCATGAGACACCTGGAGAGCCCCCAGCTGCCCACCCCGGAGGGGACCTTGAAACTTGGCTCCATTAACCCACTGGGTGTGCAGACTCATGGGGGAACGTCGGCTCCAAGTCCTGCCCCAAGTCCTGCCCCCAGTGCACCAGTGTGTGGTGCGTCCTTTGTTGCGTCTCTGGGATCTCACACAGTACAGTTACGTGTTCATTCAGGGCCCACGTAGCTGGTTTTGAGTCCATTTCTAGTGTTTTGAAAACTCGCAAAGCTCTCGTAATTGAAAAATGCCTCTGGTCCTGGGGGAAGTCATGTAAAATATTCCTCCCAGAGGTCAGAGTGACCCACCGCGATGTTCCTTTACTTGCATCAAAGAACTGAATAAAATAATTTCAGAGCCAAGTCAACAGAGCCAGAGAGGAACCCCACTGGGCCCACCCGCAGCTCTAAAGTGGCTCCCCTTGGATGGGTGTGAGGAACCGCACATCTGGACGAGTGTGTGAAGGGTTGAGTGGACAGAGAGGGGCTTTCATTTGTAACTGGAAGTGTATTCCTTTTAGCTTCCTCTATCACATTGTCTGTTTGGCAGCATTTAATAGGTGCTAAACCATCTCCCGGGGCCAATTTCCTTGTATTTCTAAATCTGCCTGTTGTAATGAAAACGTAAAGGCAAGTGCCGTCCGATGCCAGGGCTGGGGAAGAACAATGAGCCGACAGGCGTGTTTGTCTTTTGTCCACATTCCACAGTTTTGTCTGAAAGGGCAAGTGCAAGCTGCACTTGGGCCTGACCAAGGGCCCTGTGAGGACACGTGGTGTGGGGGGCAGGGCCACTTCAAATGTCACACTCCTGGGAATTGGAGACATTCCTGAGAAGTGCAAATGCAGTTTTGTTTTATAAAGGCCAGTTAAAAATTGCCCATTATCAAGGCAAAGGCCAAAGATCCATGACTGTCTTGCAGCTTCAGTTAGATATGGAGAGAAGATGTTAAGTATCTGTGTATTTAATTATGTAATGTGATTTCCTGCTAGATGCCAATTGGCATTTATTATTCCATTCATTTGTTATAAAAGCAATATGTGTCCACGATAGAAGAGTTAAAATCTATCAAAAAGTATAAAAAAGAAGATGAAAATGAGTCATAATGTCTTATTTGTTTAAACCATTATGATGGTGATGGCGATGATTATGATGATGATAACGATGTTGGTTTCTATTAAGTATAACCGAACACATTACTAAAGGAACATTTTGATGTGTTTATTTTCTACTATTTGTTCCATGCCTGTATTTGCAAAATTGGGATTACATACTACTTTGTAGTAGTTTTAAACTTAAAACATGATGAGCAAATCTCAATAAATTAGGAATAAAAGAGAAACCCCTCAATTTGATAAAGGACATTCATGTAAAATCCACATACTAAATGCTTTCACCCTAAGATCGGGAACAAGGCAGGGATGTCTGCTCTTATCACACCTATTAACATTGTATAGAGATCCTAGCTGGTGAAATAAGGTAAGAAAATAAAATAAAAGACATATTGATTGGAAAGGATGAAGTAAAACTGTCTTTATTTGCAGACCACATTAGTGACTATGTGAAAAAAATTCTAAAGAATCTACAAAATAACTTCTAGAACTAGAAAGTTTAGTATGGCAACAGAATACAAAGTCAATTTACAAAAATTCATTGTATTTCTAGATACTAGCAAGGAACAGTTAGAAATAGGAATTTAAAAAGCTGTTACAATAACATTAAAAATATAAAATACTTAGAGATATATCTAATGAAAATATGCATGACCTATTCACTGATGATTACAAAATATTGCTCAGAGAAATCAATGAAGATCTTAAGATTTAAGTGCAAAGATATACCATTCTCATGGACCAGAAGACTCAATATTGTTAAGATATTATTACACCTTGATTCAATTCAATGTCAGTTAAAATCCCAGCAGGCTTTTTAAAAATAGAGATTGATTCCTAATCCAAAAGAACAAAGCCGGAGGCATCATGCGACCTGACTTCAAACTACGCTACAAGGCTACAGTAATCAAAACAGCATGGTACTGGTACCAAAACAGAGATATACACCAAAGGAACAGAACAGAGCCCTCAGAAATAATACCACACATCTACAACTAACTGATCTTTGACAAACCTGACGAAAACAAGAAATGGGGAAAGGATTCCCTATTTAACAAATTGTGCGGGGAAAACTGGCTAGCCATATGTAGAAAGCTGAAACTGGATCCCTTCCTTACACCTTATACAAAAATTAATTCAAGATGGATTAAAGACTTAAATGTTAGGCCTAAAACCATAAAAACCCTAGAAGAAAACCTAGGCAGTACCATTCAGGGCATAGGCATGGGCAAGGACTTCATGTCTAAAACACCAAAAGCAATGGCAACAAAAGCCAAAATTGACAAATGGGATCTGATTAAACTAAAGAGCTTCTGCACAGTAAAAGAAACTACCAACAGAATGGGAGAAAATTTTTGCAATCTACTCGTCTGACAAAGGGCTAATATCCAGAGTCTACAAATAACTCAAACAAATTTACAAGAAAAAAACAAACAACCCCATCAACAAGTGGGTGAAGGATATAAACAGAAGTATATACACTATAGTATTCCATGGTGTATTTGTGCCACATTTATGCAGCCAACAGACACATGAAGAAATGCTTATCATCACTGGCCATCAGAGAAATGCAAATCAAAACCACAATGAGATATCATCTCACACCAGTTAGAATGGCGATCATTAAAAAGTCAGGAAACAACAGGTGCTGGAGAGGATGTGGAGAAATAGGAACACTTTTACACTGTTGGTGGGACTGTAAACTAGTTCAACCATTGTGGAAGACAGTGTGGTGATTCCTCAGGGATCTAGAACTAGAAATACCATTTGACCCAGCCATCCCATTACTGGGTATGTACCCAAAGGAATATAAATCTTGCTGCTATAAAGACACATGCACATGTATGTTTACTGTGGCACTATTCACAATAGCAAAGACTTGGAAGCAACCCAAATGTCCAACAATGATAGACTGGATTAAGAAAATGTGGCACATATACACCATGGAATACTATGCAGCCATAAAAAATGATGAGCTCATGTCCTTTGTAGGGACATGGATGAAGCTGGAAACCATCATCTCAGCAAACTATTGCAAGAACAGAAAAACAAACACCACATGTTCTCAGTCATAGGTGGGAATTGAACAATCAGAACACTTGGACACAGGAAGGGGAACATCACACACTGGGGCCTCTTGTGGGGTGGGGGGAGGGGGAGGGATAGCATTAGGAGATATACCTAATGTAAATGACGAGTTAATGGGTGCAGCACACCAACATGGCACATGTATACGTATGTAACAAACCCGCATGTTGTGCACATGTACCCTAGAACTTAAAGTATAATAATAATAATAAAAAAATAGGCTGGGCGCGGTGGCTCACACCTGTAATCCCAGCACTTTGGGAGCCCAAGGCGGGCGGATCACGAGGTCAGGAGATTGAGACCATCCTGGCTAATACGGTGAAACCCCGACTCTACTAAAAATACAAAAAACTTAGCCGGGCAAGGTGGCAGGTGCCTGTAGTCCCAGCTACTCGGGAGGCTGAGGCAGGAGAATTGCGTGAACCCGGGAGGCTGAGCTTGCAGTGAGCCGAGATCATGCCACTGCACTCCAGCCTGGGCGACAGACCGAGACTCTGTCTCAAAAAAATAAAAATAAATAAATAAATAAATAAATAAATAAATAAATAAATAAAAGAAAATTTAAAAAAATAGAGATTGATAAGATGATTCTGAAATTTATATGGGAATGCAAAGGACCTAATATAACCAAAACAATTTTGAAAAAGAAGAACATCGGAGGGCTTATGCTTTGTGATTTTGAGACTTACTCTAAAGCTATAGTGATGAAGACAGTGTAGTGTTGACAGAAAGACATATAGACCGATGGAATGGAATCAAGTCCAGAAATAGACTCACACTTAAATAATCATTTGGTTTTCCATAAAAGTGCTAAGATGCTGCAGTGAGCTGAGATCATGCCACTGCACTCCAACCTGGGCAATATAGCGAGACTCTGTCTCAAAAAAAAAAAAAAGTGCTAAGATGCACTGAAACAACTGGATACCTATTTGCAATAGAATAAGCCGTGACCCTCACCTCAAATGATATACAAAAATTAAGATGGGTCATAGATTTAAATGTAAGATTTAAAACTTTTATAAAGCATAAGACAAAAAAGAAAATCTTGAGTTTTTTTACCTTGGGTTAGGCAAAGATTTCTTAGATAGGAAACAAAAGTATGAGCCATTAACAGATAAAAAGCTGATAAATCAGACTTTATTAAAACAACACCTTATACTTCTCACAAGACACTGTTGGAAAATGGAAAGGTAGTAAGATTGGAACAAAATGTTTGCAAAACACATATCTGATAAAGAACTTACATCTAAAATGCATAAAACATGGTCACAACTCCACAGCATGGAGGCAAACGACCCCACTTAAAACTGGGCAGAAGATTCAAACAAATGTTCCACAAAAGAAGACAGAGGCGTGCCAACATGCATCTGAAAAGATGTTTGTCAGGGTTAGTCATTGGAGAAATACAAATTAAAACCATAAGGACATACTGCAAAAGTGTGAGGATGTGGAAAAATTATCACCCATTCTTGGTGGGGATGCAAAGGGGTGCAACCACTTTGGAAAACAGTTTGGGTGTGTTTTATAAGATTAGTCCTTCCTTTACCACAGGACACAGCAATTCCATGTACAGGCATTCATCCAAGAGAAATGAAACGTGTCCATACAGAGACATGTATGTGAGCACTCATGTGCTGTGTTATTGCAATAGCCTCAAGCAGGGAGCAGCCCAAGTGCCCACCTGGTACGGGGACAAACAAGCGGGAATACTGCTCGGCAACAGAAGGCATGACTACCCGAACAGGGTGGCACGAAAGCACTGTGCTAAGCGAGAGAAGCAGACACGAAAGATGCAGGGGACATGGTTCCATTTGTATGACATTTGAGAAAAGGCAGAACTGCAGGGACAGAAAAAAGATGAGTGAGGAGAGAGACATGAGGGAACTCCTGGGGGTGACGGACATGTTCTGTATCTTGATAGTGTGTGTGTGTGTGTGTGTGTGTGTGTGTGTGTGTGTGTGTCGGATGGGGGTGTGGAGGGTACAGCACTATCCATTTGTCCAAATTCATTCAACTGCACACTTACAAAGAATGAATTTGGCTGGGTGCGATGACTCACGCCTGTAATCCCAGCACTTTGGAAGGCTGAGGTGGGGGGATCACCTGAGGTCAGGAGTTCGAGACCAGCCTGGCCAACATGGCAAAACCCTGTCTCTACGAAAAATACAAAAGTTAGCTGGGTATAGTGGCGTGCGTAATCCAGCTATTTGGGAAGCTGAGGCAGGAGAATCGCTTGAACCTGGGAGGTGGAGGTTGCAGTGAGCCAAGATGGCGCCACTGCACTCCAGCCTGGGTAACAGAGTGAGACTCCATCTCAAAAAAAAGAAAAAGAATGAATTTTACTGCATATAAATTATACCTCCATGAAGCTAACTTAAGCCACAAATGCCATGAGCATTTCCTCACGTTTCAATATTCCCTTATTATTAATACTAATAATTATTAATAAATGAAATAAATGATAATAAATATTAATGTAACATTAAGACACAGATGAATGGCTATGGTGTTCTGTTGGTTGTACAGAGTGTACCATGATATGTTCAATCCTCTCCAGTCGGGACATCTGCTTTCTTTCTATGTTTTTTCAGTATTGCATGTAATTGTTGGGTGAGCGTTTTGATTAAGCATTTGTATTCATCTCGAATTCAGTGTTAAACTCCCATAGGAGCATGAAGAGAATGAATGTCCCTCAGACTTTCAGTACTAAGTGTCAAACTATTTCCTGAGAGGTGTCAATTTAGACTCCTGTGGGTACTGAATGAGAATTTGCATGCTTGCCAAAAACTGGTCACTTAAAAAAAAATTTGTGCCAGTTTGATGGGAGACAAAGGCCTCTTGATTTAATTTGTATTTAGCTATTAGTAACATCGAACGTTATTTATTTGTTCCCCCCTTTTTTGAGTTGCGAGAACATCTGTGTATTTCTGTTATACGCATCATGTTGTTTATTGCCTGTTCTTTTTCGTTGTTGTTGTTGTGGTTCTCTATTGCTGCAGAACAATCACTCCAAAACCTGGTGTCTTAATAGCATCCTCTTATTTTGTGTGTGAATCTGCGTTTTGAGCACGGTTTGTTGGGGACCCTTTGTGTGCTCCACATGACTTCAGGTTGAGTGGCTTGTCTGAGGCTGGGAGATCCATTTCTAGATGGCTTTTCCACATGTGTGGTGTTGATCCTGGCTGTTGGCTGAGGGCCTGGGGTTCTCGTCACATGCAGCCCTCCAAGGGGCTGCTTGAGCTTCCCCACAGCATGGTGTCTTGGTCCTAAGAAGGAGCATTCCAGGAGACATGGGAGTAGAGTCTCCTAGTTTCTTAAAGCCTAGACCTGTGAACCCGCAGTGATGCGTCCACCATGATCTATCTGTCAGGTGGCCACAAAGCCCACTTTGATTTAAGGGAAGGGGACATAGACACCACCCCTTGATGGGCTGTTACGTTAGATACTTTGTGGCCATTTTGAAACTTCCACACTTTAAAAATTTTGTTTTGGCATTTTTTTTTTGTTAACAAAATTATGCCAGTTTTATGTGGCTAAGTATTTACACAATTTTTATGAAGTAGAGGGATGTAGAGAATGATAAGCAGACCTTCTCCTTCACTGCTCCACCAAACCTCAGCCCCTTTCCAGAAGTAACCCCTCAACTCTTTGATTGGTATTGTTCTGGACTTACTGTGTGTGTATTTGCATGATGTTTTATCAGATGACATTGCCATCTTTTACTTATTTTAACATAAAAGGGATTGTGCTTTATAAGGATTTCCATGGCTTAAGGACATGTTGGGCCATCTCTCCATCTCAGGCCGTCTGCATGAACCCCTTCCTGTCTGGCCTCTGCAGCGTATTTGGCAAATGCAGCTTTGTTGATTTAACCAGTTCCTCATTGATGGGCATGTGCTTTGTTTTCAGTTCTTTGCTGCTGTGAGCAAGCCTTGGATGTCCTGGCTCACAGCAAGCCTTTCTGTGGGATTCAGCCCTAAAGGGGGTTGAATGGCAGGTCAATGCATGTGCACATCCGCAATGAGATCCTGCAAAATTGCTGCTCTCGAAAGGCTCCTTCTTCCACTGGCATTCGTCATGGAGCCACAGATGCACAGTTCCTTTGTTCGTTCATTGGTTGATTTGTTCAGTTAGTCCCTCCTTTATTTGCTGGTGGGGGTGGTGCTTCATTGTTCACTTATTGTCTCTTAGTTCGTTTGTTCGTTTGTTCCTTCATTTGCTCCTTGATTGGGTCATTCCTGCATTTGTTCACTGGTTGGTTTGATCATCTGTTGATTGGTTCCTTTGGTTATTTGTTCCTTTGTTTGCTCATTGGCTGGCTTCCTCCTTCTTCCTTCCTTTGAGCACTGTGCCAAGCATCTGCTCTGAGCTAAGCTCTCTTCTCCTCTGTGGATTAAGGGCAAGACTTGTCCCTTCCCTAAAGGAGCTCACGATCTGGGAAATAGCAAGTCCCTTGGAGCACCTGCTGCCAGTCCTGGGCTGGGGGAGGCAATGGAGTGTTCTGGTTGTGGTTTGCTGGGGGGACACAGAAGAGGCAGGGACACCAGGAAGCGGTGGTCCATCCCGTCATGATTGGTGGCGGGGCCTCTCATCTTCCTTGAGCTTCATGAAGGAACAGTGTCTCTGCTGGATGCTACCTTGAATATTCAGAATAACTTACTTGAGAGTGGGAAGCCTGAAAGTCCAGCCTTATTATCCAGATCTCAGCTACCAGTCATGGCTTCTCGGGGAAGGCAGGCCCTGGTATTATACCTCCTTTCCTGCTGGGGAAAAGGCTCAGGGCGGTGGAGCTGCCCTTGGTTCTCAGGTACATCCTTGTGCTGGGTTCCACTGAGCATTTCAGGACAGCAGGAGAGCTTTCTCAGTGCCTTCTAAGTCCCGAATCTGCCCACACAGGCAGGAATCCAGTGCATCCAGTAGAGAGAGGCCTTGTGCAAATGCTCAGGTTCGTGGAGCCAAGCTCTTGCCCCTGATACTGAAATGATAGGAGGGTGAGGTTTATCAACGGGATCTTCGGGGTGATGACGTTCCTTCCCCCATCACTCCCTGGTGCAGCCACCCTTCATCCAGCCATCCCTGGGGCCGTTCTTCAAGCACCCTTTTCCATCCTGTAGTGAGCCATCTGTCTATATCGATCCTTCCATCGTTTTTCAGTCTGGTTATCTTACTCCCTGTTCCTCCTTCATCTCTCCATGTGTCTGTGTGTCCGTCCTTGAGTGAGTGCCCATCTGCAGTGTGTGGTTGAGACAGTGGATGCGGGAGGACCGTGAATAGGCTGCTTTTTCCACAGCTGCCTGGAACGCCCCATGGCATGGTTCCGCGGGAGGGGCATCTTTTGCCTGGCCCTTGTTCCACCGCTGGGGGTCTCAAGATTCTCTGTTGCCCCATAGCTTGGATATGGAGGGCCTCCTCTCCATGCAAGGTCTCCCATGGTCCTGAAAATCCTGTGAAGAACAATTGCGCTCTTCCTCTGAGAGAGCCTCGCTCTGCCCTCATCACCACCCCAGTGCTCTCCCCAGGGTCACTCCCTCCGCAGCAGGGTATCTGCGGGAGTCTTGGAGGCATTCTCCCAGCTTGCAGCCCCATGGTGCAGAGGAAAGAAGATTTTGGACCCAAATGGATGCTGTCTGAAACTCAGGTGGTCTGTATCTCTGGTGGTCAGTGGCTCTGAGACCGTGGGCAGCTTGCCCTACCTCTCTCATGCTGAGTTTCCTCATGTACCAGTGAAGGGGCCAATGCTGTGGGCCGAGTTGATGAATAAGGGAAGTGTGGCAGCTGGGCACAGAGCGCATAACAGGTGCACAGTCCTCAGCCGCCCCTCCCCCAGGGTGCTCGGGTGCATGGATGGTGCCCAGGGTCCAGTCCCCCAACGACAGACTCATTGCAGTGGCCTGCCGCCCTGGTGTGTGTCCCTGACTCAGGGTCCCATCGGCAGGTGTGTTGGCTGGTGCCAGCCCCGGGAAGCTGTCTGCATCCCTGCAGGGCAAGCACCTGCTTCTCACCACCTGCTGCTCCCCCGTGGTCTCTTCAGAGCCTGTTTTCATCCTGGCTGCTGTCATCCCTGAACTGATGTGCACTCCTGCAGTGAGTGACAGAGACCCCCATTTCCTGCCCTGTGGCTGGGCAGCTGGACCACCCAGGATGACAGCCCAAGTGATCCACCAGGACAAAGAGAAGTGCCGTGCAGACAAAAAGAAACTGGCTCTTGCTGGAGGAATGGGTGGGCCGGGCCCTGGGTGAAGGGGCTGGAGCTAAATGCCGTTGGAACTGGATGGCCCCCGAAGTGTCTGCTTTTTGCCAGGGCAGAGCCTGGGAAGAGGGAGCAGAGATCAGGCTGGTTGGTGTTGCCCCTTGCTGGGGGGCAGGCGTTAGATCTGTGCAGGGCGAGGCTCCAGGGCTTGCTGGGTCAGTCCTGTTCAGTGGCTCTGTGTTGGGGTCACGTGGTCTCTGCCCTCTGTTATCCGAGATGCCTTTCAGGCCTTCAGTTCTCATCAATTCTCAGTTCATTTGGAGCTTCCTCTTCACTACTTGACACCCTTAAAGCGATACCCTGCCATCAGCGCTGGGAGACTGATCATCCTTTTCTTCCTCTCTGGACCTCCTTGAGTCTAGGAGGCCCTAACCTACCACCCCGCGGTCCCTCCCTGATCTGTCCCCTGCACTATGGGGCTGGTTAGGGGGCACTGTGGGGCTGGTTAGGGGGCACTGTGGGGCTGATTAGGGGGCACTGCAGAGGTGCCCCAGTACTCTCCGGTGGTCAGATCTCAGGCTTCTGCCCCCCACTCCCCTTTCGAGGCCCCACTGCCAGTGTGTCCCTCTCACAGATAATGACAGGCAGCCTCCGGGATGGGACCCACTTTGTCCAGTACCATGGGGCGTGTACATGGAGGATTTGGGATCCAAGTCAGTCCACCCTGGGAGTGGGGTGGTGCCGGGTCAGGCGGGCCTGTGCCTGTGGGGAGGGAGGTCTAGTGTCAGACACAGATGAGCCACAGATCCTGTGCATAGAGAATCTCATAATAACCAATGCAGTGACAGCAGTGACACTGTCTTCTTCAGGAAGAACTACCCCGGAGGCCCTTTGGACAGGCCCTTCGTTCTTCAGCAAGGAATGATGAGCTGAGAGCCATGAACAAGCGCAGTGCCTCTGGGCACCTCAGAGCCCATTCAGGGCAGCCACCCAGGCGAGGGTTCACATAGAGCCTCCAGGCCCGGCTACAGCCCATTTTCTCACCCTGTGAAACACTGCGGGTTGGTGCACAGGTGTCTGGATATGGACTTAGCTCAGTCCTGAAGGCTCTGGTGACAGACAAGCTGGGCAGGTGGGCAGAGTCATTTTTGCAGAGGTTGGTGGCATAGAGGGGTGAGGACAGCAGGCCCCTTCCAGGTGCGAGCTTCCTGCCCGGCACACCCGTACCTGTTCCTCCATGACCCATGGCTGAGGACACCGACCATGGTCCCCGCTGTGGAGGGCAGAGTTGGCATCCTGACTAGCCCTGGTCAGTTCCAAACTGCTGCTCTCTGCTGTGCCATGCCCGGTGAGGTCCTGAAGTGCAACAGGCCTTGAGGTGGGGCCCCGGGGGCTTGGGGAGGGTGGTCATGCTGTGCACTGCACAACCCCAGGGGGCGCTGTTCTAATGCACCATGATGGGGTCCTGCAGGACGGTGACAGTGGTGAGGAGATGGACCCGTGACAGCCAGGGTCTCCTGGGCAAATCCCACAGGAGCAGAGGGGTGGGACTTTGACATCAGGCAGAGGAGTTGGACTTTGATGGGAGCTTTTAGGTGGGTGCATGGGACCTGCTTTCGTGATGTGGCAGCGAGCGCAGGGACAGGCTGGGAGTTTGGGCTCAGGTCTCCGGGTCTCCGCCTGGCACTGCAGCCTCGGGGGGCAGCGGGAGAGGCCGGGCCATCTGCCATCCTCCCAGGGTGTTGTCCTTGGCCTGCGCTGCAGCCCCAGGCCCTCTGTGCATTTTCCACCCCTGCCCCTTCGCTTTGCTGCCTGGTTTAGTCATTGAGGAAGAATTTCAGTCGGAGCCTCCAGAGCGCCTGTTTTTCGACCTGCTGGGTTGACCTAACTGATGAGGCCGCCTGCCTTGCAGGGAGGGCTGGGGTGGGGGGCCCTCAGCCCTGGGCCAGACCCTCCCTCGTGGCTCGATGGCTCGGCCCTCAGCCTGGCCCTTCAAGAACTGTGGCTCTCTGGCTTCCAGGAAATAAAGGAAGGGAACTAGGAGGGACAACCCCCCCCTTCCCCGGCTCTATAGTGCCCTTTGCAAACACAGCAAATTGATGGCTTCGTGAACAATTTCCGTGAGCATCTGCGGGTGCCAGGCTGTGCGGGGCCCCTGCCCGCCTGCAGTTCACAGCCCGTGGAGGAGACACACGCTACCCATGGAATGCACGTAGCAGTGATATGGTTCTAGTGATGGGGCCATGGGCGGGACCGGAATGGAGGCTGCCAGCTGTGTCTGGAGAGGCCAGCGTGTGCCTGTGGTTTCAGGAGCCTGTCATTGGCTCCAGAGTGGAACAGCGCTTGGGACTGGGGTGGACTGGGCACTGAGGGTGGCTCCCTTGCAGCCCCAGCACGGCACCAGCCTGCGAGTGACCGTGCTTGCCTGCCCCGCACCTCGATTCCTCTTTCCCAATGAAGGCTCTTAGCCCAGCTGCTGTTTACGACTCCTGGCTCTAAAATTAAGAGTTCTAGCCCGAGAATTGTGAAGACCTCAAGCTTGGGGTTATTTAGAGACTCTCAAGTTTTCGCTTGAAGATAAGGATATTGACTTTGGGGCCTGCAGAAACCTCCCTCTCTCCCTCGCTCTTCCTCTCTTTCTCTCTCTGTCTCTCCCTCTCTCTTTCTGTCTGTGTAGCTCTCTCTCCCTCCCTCTCTCTCCCCATCTCTCCCTCCCTCTCTCTCTCTCTCTCTTGCTCTCTGTCTGTCCCCACAGCTGCCTCTCCTGATTCCCTGATCTCCAGCTCATTCTATCAAGTCCATCCTGGTCCCTTGGCTGTGCAGGCCACAGACATTTGGCAGGACGTGGCCTGGGCTCAGTGTCTGGGACCGTGGTGCTGAGTGTTTGGCGGTGACCTCTGGAGGACAGGCGGGGAGCTTTAAGGGCCAGGCAGAAATGCTGCCCTGTTCGGGCTGGGGGCTGGACTGGGTGTCCACAGAGCCGACAGCACCATTCTGCTGGGTGCTGGGGACCCGGCCGAGCGCCTCGCCTTCCCCCAGCCGTGCTGCCTGGAGGCCGGGTCCTGAGCGGAGCACTGTACTTGTGTCACTCGAGAGCTGCGGCTTCCTTTAGCCACCACAGCGGGCATGGGGAGGGGACTGTGCGGGTGAACACGGGGCAGAGAGATCAGGCTGGGCCAGCACACTTCCCCAGAGACCCCGACCCCAGGACCGATGGAGCCAGCCCGGTGCCGGGGACAGAGTTGGAAATAACCTTCTAATGAGATAAGGAGATAAAGATGATACTAGAATCCTACCACACTGCCTGGTGGGATTGGGGGAAAGCCTGCGGCCCCAGGAAGGGCGCAGGAATCCCGGAGGTCAGGCAGGTGGGTGAGTCAGCACTGAGGGGCACTCCTTGACTGGAAAGTAGCAGTGGGCACTGCTCCGGCTCAGAGGGGAACCGGGATGGGGGACCTGAGGACAAGTCACCCCCCAAGTGACCACGAGTGACCAGGTGGAATCTGCTGGTGTGTTGTGGTTCTGGGGCCGGGGGAGCACCCCTGTGCATTTGTTGGCAAAAAGGAGCAGGCTCTGATGGATCGCAAATGCCCAGCCTTTGGGAGCGGGCACTGCGGCCAGCACATCATCTGGTGGGGACAGACAGCCTGGGCTTCAAAGACAGCCTACCCATAGCCAGTGCTTAAAGATATTGAGCTTGTAGCCAGGCGCGGTGGCTC